>NC_134052.1:1588333-1906000 GCF_965140245.1 Athene noctua | reverse complement strand
ACAGATTTTGGCTTAGTAGAGAGGCTGTCTATGATTAAACCATTTCTCCCGAGAAACCCCTTAGGGGACAGTCCAGCTTTCAGGAATTCCAACAGGTGCTTTTCTAGCAGCATTGAAGAAGAAATAAAATCCCTTTTCACATATCTCTTTCCCCTGAAAAGCTTACCAAGAGTTGGGAACCCTGTGCACTAAAGCATCTTGGACCATTTCCCATCAGTTCCATTGCTTTGCAGAACATACGTTCCACAGCTTTGCCACCACTGACACTGATTTTGTGGCTATTATTCTGTGCTTGATTACACATTGCTTCCAAACCACAGACTGGAGGGCCCAAGAATCCTGATGTTCAACACTTCCCTGCTGTTTGCAGACACTCCCTTTGAGCTTCCAACATGGAGTGAATCATGCCCTCCTTCAGGAGACAACTCAGATGATTTTCTAAGCTTGGTAGCAGTTGCTGCCACAGTTCAAATGGACAAGGTTGTCACAGATTTGCACTGTAACTCAAAGGCACGGTGTTCTGCTGATCGAGGATGCTAAAATAAACTCAGACACCAGAGCGAAAAAAGTAGGCTGATTTTACTGTTAATAGTCAAAGGATATAGCTAAGTACTACAGAAAATAAGCAGTAAGAAAAACAGAGAATAGTACACTTAATTATTACTACATACAGTTAAGCAAGGCAATGCACCTAGTCATTACTACCCAACGGGGAGAACAGTGATGAAGAAAGATCCATCCCCACTTGCGTACGTTACCATCATCCAGACCCGCAGTCGCTGGCAGCCCCGGTTGCAGCGAGGATTTGGAGTCCCTTTCCCTGCAAGTGGGGAGTCCTACACGAAGCGTCCATCCGTAGGCGAGGCATCCAAAGCCACAGCAAGTGAGTCCAGCCTTACAGACCAAAAATCAGCAAGCCAGAATAACTTGCACCTTTGTTTGGAGCAGAAATGTCCTCCTGTTGGATTCCACCCAAAGACCAGGGCTCAGGGGGGAGAACCAGGGGAGTTTCTAACAAGGCCAAACACTTGGGTTCTGAGCCTTGAACAAGGCTGAGGAAGGGAAGTTGGATACATTCGCTCAGCATTTCATCCTCACTACTGGTTATATTCTGTCTAACCTACATCTTTCCCTAGTGAGCACATATAAATGATCAGATACTAATAATTAATGCTGATGGTAATACAGATTGTACTAATTGACAGATACTAATAATGGCTAACAATTAGTTGTGAGGTTCATCTAGAGGTCAACTTTGTTTCAGGGCCTATTATTCAGGCCCTAGCACTACACACGGGCAGTGGGCAGAAGATAAGAGACGACGCAGCAGAGCATGCACACAGGAGGGAGCCATTTTGAAAGAGGTGTCTGAGAGGGACAGAAGCTCCTGGCATCTGTTCTGTACAGGAGAAGCTGGGAATCCCTGATGTGTTGAAAGATTTCACAGATAAATTGACTCAAGTCTCTTGCCTCTTGCAGTAAGCAGTTCGTCATCCCAAAGTTACTTAACTTTATTGCCAGGAGGGGAGAAAATTCAGTTCACTCTCTATTGTTATCACTCCCTTTTTCTAGAAGAAATAAGCAGTCCTCTGTTTCATGACCAAATTTATGATTTCCATTATTGCCACAGCAGGGAGTAAACCAAACCACAGAAAATGGTAAGAATTAGTAACCAATGACAAAGATAAATATGGCCCACATATAAAAGTCATGTTTAGCTTATCAGATGACTGGTAACTTCTGAGAAATATATCTCTTTTGTCTGTGACTCTTGATTTTCCCTTGCACATCTCTCTCTTCTAAACACAACCTGGAACTTCCCCCCACCTGCAGATATGAACAAGCATGTGGGGGGTTGACCCTGGCTGGATGCCAGGTACCCACCAAGCCTCTTGGAAGGCCCAAGAGTACATCCATGTGCAGAACCCGCAGGGTAATTCCTTCGACTGATCCCCTGGTGTTTGTGGCTTTTTCACAGCATGGTCTCTGCAAACATGTGGGAAGACAATACCTGCCCTGAGATATGTAGGAACAAAGCTGTAGAGTCATTCCGACCGTTTTCTCTTTGGGGATGCATTCTGTGCTTTCAGCCCGTTCTATGCTCTCAGTTCCATTCAGGTCTGATCCACAGGCATAAACCCTAGAGTGTGGCACTTGCTTTGAACCTGAGACAATGGGGGCATTGCAGGGCCTTGGCCAGAGCTGAGATTAACACAGTTTCTCAGAAGCCAAGACAGTCATCCTTCTAACACAGCCCTTGGCAGTTCCCAGGGCTCCGAGTGCAGCTAATTCAGTCTCTGTTCAGTCCAGGTACTGTCCTGCAATCTGCCTTATCTACCTGAAGTGGAATTAAAAGGAAAAGAGTTCAGATGATTTCTGTGGTTTTGTAATCCATGGTGAAGTTAAGAAAATCCAGATCATGACTCTTTCTGAACAGGCAACAGAAAGAATCTTCCTGGAGAATCTCGAACAAAGTCTTCTAATGTCACAAAATAAAAATCCTCTTTTACAAAGATAATTGAAACCGTCTTGTTGCAAGAAACTTGAACCTGAAATGAAAGAAGAAATAACATCCTGATCACGTACTTCCCATGGGAACTTTAACTTGAAGGCAGGAACCAAATGCTTTCTACAATTTAAACCAATAGCAGGGGTTTTTTTTAAATGTAGCATCTTCCCACATACTTGCCACCAACATTAATTTTTAAACCTTAGTTTGAAAAATTGCAGCTCAGTGTACTTTTACAGATCTGCGAATTCCCAGCAAGTGGTATTCATCATCTGGTAATTAAATCAATATCCTTTTTTTTTTTTCCAAAGGCACATTCACTCCTTTTGTTATCATCTCTGACCTCACAAGGTAGCTTCTTGATATATCTTTATTACATATATTATGTAATTTTAATGAGGTTTATGTGCAACTTGGAGCCCTTACAGAAAAAAGAAAGTCATAACTGTGTAAGGAAAATTGGAGATACTTTACTCTCAGCCAGTATACTTCCCATATTCTGAAACTACTAACACTATCTGAAAGGCAGAGACTTGGCCTATTTCCAGAGCAGTATTTCTGCCAGTAATTGGATCATATCAGCACAACACTCCCCATAGTGTGTTTTCTTATGAATGGGTCAATTCAAACAGGGTACCTGCAATAACAAGTTCTTATGATCTGTAACAACTATCACACCAGTGAACCTCAAAGATCAATAACCATCCATGTGGAGCTTTACCTCAAAAATTTATCTTTTTGCCTGCTTTATCATTTATGTACTACAGGGGGTGCTTTTGTGAATAACAAAGACATACACTTAAATTGAAAAACTAGACCCATGAGTAATTTAGGGTATGGTAGTAAGTTGCCACATCTGCTAAGTTCACTAGGCCACATCCAGTAAATTGCAATAACTCTGTGTTTAAAAGTGTAGCCAAAGGTAAGTGCAAAGTGATGTACTTTAGCTGAAGACTCCGCAATGAGGGATGAAGGAAGGCAGCATCCATCATGGGTAAAGGGCGTGGACATGATAGTCACTGTGTCTCAGTGATGTGCAGGTGGGATAGCCTGCTTGCCAGAGTTAACTGCTTAAATTAAGGCTTCGGGGAAAGCAAGTCCTGGGGGGGGGGGGGAAGTTTACTGTGTAAGTCTTTCCAAACTCTTTACATCTCTAGGTTTTTCTGGTTTTGTTTTGGGTTTTTTTAAAGACTTTCTCTCACTTATTAGCATGTCACCCAGTTACTAGATATGACAAATGCTTTCATTCCCTGCAGCATTTCATCCAGGTCCCTTTTAAGTACAAGAAAATGTAATATTTTAAATCTAGATAGGCACCTTGTCATTTCAGGAAGTGGAAGAAATATAGTTTGGGCAACCCCATTCTCCTTGACTGTTTTGTCTATATATCTGTTTACTTAGGAAATGATCCCCTTTGAGCTGGCAGATTTACAGACTCTCCCCTGATCTTAGTCTTTTGGGAAAGCAAGTGGCAGCTAGCTCAGATTCTGCAGGTGTCACTGTCTCCTGCTTTTGTCATTCAGGCAGCAGCTTTCCTGCATGCTCTTCCCAGTATAAGAGACGTATTTTTCACTTTTATGGAAATCCGTTGTGGCCTTGCCAGTAACAGAGGGTACTGCTACTTTGCTTTTTTGAATCCTTTATCTCTGGGGCAAACACAGAAGCAATATTTTTCTTTTGGTTTACAATTCTGCCTGACATGGGATCTGCCACTCTTTAAGGTCTTTAAAGCCTTAGAAGCCAGTTGCTCACCATGAGTTTGCAGAGATGGACACCCTGCATCAGAGCCTGACTCCTCCAAGGTACGAACCAGCCCGGTTTATCCATACTGATGAATTCTTCTCAGCTCAGCCCTCACAGAGAGAGAGCATGACCTCTATTACTGCATTTGCTAGTGCTGGTTTATCTTGTACTTACAATCCAACAGCGTTTCTCTGTTTTAAGAATTCAACTCAAAACCAGACTGCACCTTCACAAATAGAGAAAAAAAGAGAAAAACAACAGGAAGCTGCTACTTTAAACTTGCCAAATATTTAGAAGTACCTTCTTCAAGTTTGTTCTGAGATGAAACTCATTTTGTATTCCTATGATGCTGTGGCAGCAACTAAACATTTTCAGAATTTCTGCTATGTTTTCATATTGTACTTTCCCAGATTCTTGTGAAAAGCCCACGATGTTAAGCACTGAAATGACACTTTTTCCCCAAGCAGTTACAGAAATACAGACCACTGCGTATCTTCTATGGAAGTTGTGCAGAAATAGCATTCAAGCTCTAGCATATATTGCCAGATCTCTTTGTTGGAAACCATACATATTGCCACATGTAGCCATTTAATCTGTCTTCCCATTTTATATTTCCACCCTTGTGGTGAGTTGACTCTGGCTGGACACCAGGTACCCACCGAAGCTCCTTTATCACTCCCCCTCCTCAACTGGGCAGGGAGAGAAAAAATACAATGAAAGTCTCATGGGTTGACTGGGAGCTCACTCAGCAATTACTGTCATGAGCAAAACAGACTTGACTCAGAGAAATCAATTTAATGTATTACCAATCAAATCAGAGTAGTGTAATAAGAAATAAAACCAAATCTTAAAACACCTTTTCCCACCCTTCCTTCTTCTCAGGCTCAACTTTTCACTCCCAGTTTTCTCTACCTTCTCTGTCCAAGCTGCACAGGACAGAGAATGGGGATTATGGTCGGTTCATCACACATTGTCTGCCACTCCTTCCTCCTCGTCCCCTGCTCCAGCATGGGGTCCTTCCCATGGGAAACAGTCCTTCATGAGTCCTTCCCACAGGCTGCAGTTCTTCACAAACTGCTCTAGTGTGGATCCTTTCCATGGGGCACAGTCCTTCAGGAACAGACTGCTCCAGCGTGGGTCCCCCATGGGGCCACAGCTCCTGCCAGGAGCCTGCTCCAGTGTGGGCTTCCCACAGGATCACAGCCTCCTTCAGGCACATCCACCTGCTCCGGCATGAGGTCCTCCCTGGGATGCCAGGGGGTACCTGCTCCCCCGTGGACCTCCCTGGGTGCAGGGCACAGCTGCCTCCCCATGGGCTGCCCCACGGCCTGCAGGGGAACCTTTGCTCTGGCACTGGAGCACCACCACCCCTTCCCTCTTCACTGACCTTAGTGCCTGCAGAGTTGTTCCTCTCATATTCTCACTCGTTTCCTCTGGATGCTGTCATGCAATAGGGGTTTTTTTTCCCCTTCTTAAACACGTTACCACAGAGGCACTATCACTGTTGCGGACGGGCTCAGCCTTGGCCAGCAGTGGGTCCGTCTTGGCGCTGTCTGGAGCTGGTTCTATTGGACATGGGGGAAGGTTCTAGCACCTTTTCTCAGAAGCCACCCCTGTAGCCCCCTCACTACCAAAACCTTGCCACGCAAGCCCAATACAGCCCTTGACACCAATTTTCTGTTTTGATTTTTACCAATTTTTGCAGTTAAGACAGCAAAACAAACAATAGCAATACTTTTCCCAGAAACGCACCCAAATGCAGAACAATACCTTTCAACACCCACTAAATAAAGAGACTGTCTCAGGATGTCAGCTTTAACCTTAACTTCAAAGCAAATCAAAACCAAATCTCTCTCAATCTCTCCCTCCCCAGGAGGCCCCTGGTCTGCAGGACAGAAAAGAAGGGGGGAAACAAAAAGCAGATTTTTGATACTTAAAGGAATGTTGTGATTTACCCACTTTATAAGTGAGCTAGGAGCAGTTGCGGCCTCGTAGATTCATCACAATAGTTCACAGCTGAGTTACTCACCATGGAGGCTGTTGTGCTGGTCTCTTGCCTGGCCACAGAGCAGCAGACCCAGAAGCCATCCCGCCCTGGCAGTCTGTGCAACGGCAACGCCAGCTGCAGCATTTGTGCTTCCCAGAGGAAAACAGACGAAACCGCTCTACTCTCAGGGACCTGTGCAGACTTTAAGCTCAAAAGGAGAGAGCCAAAACAAACCAAGAAGCAGCACTCACCTTTTTGCTTCATGGGCTGTAGATCTTTAGCAAATATTTCTCAGGCTGATGTGGAGACCTCTCCCAGGCAGAAGTGTCACCTGCAAGAAAAAGCATCTTTATGTATCATAGGATCTCTGCTGTCATGAGCATTTAAGGTAGCAAAATAAAACATGACTTTTAGAACTTGCTCATTTTTATTATTCTATTATAGCTCAGTAAAGCCTCTATCTTTATAAACAGAAACTCTATAGTTCATTAGAAAAATGTTTAGAAACAGTCTTCTGTCTTTGAGAATCACATACTTTGCCCTAGTGGGATTTCTCTTTACCCCCCGAAGAGTAGAAAATCCTGGTACTAGGGAAAATGGGAACCTTTCTTGTGATGATAGGAAACTGTGTGACACTTTGATGCTATGGGGGCTTGAAAATATTTTCCAAGCTCTGTTGGCTACTTCTCATTTTCTTTCCATATCTCTCACACCAAGTCTTGTCTTAGAGCTTATCTGATTATTTTAGCATTCTTTACATCCATGTATTCACATACAGGTACACATACATACAGTTACAGTGAAATAGATGTCATTTACTATTGGCTAGGCAGGCAAGGCTTATGTCTTTGACCCAAGGAATGTGTTCTTTCTTGCCCATGTAGTTTGTCTTGTATAACACAGTCCCTCTTCAGAGCTGTGATCTGTTGATTTCTACAGATCTTCTCATTCTGTGCATCTTTCTCCCTTCTTGCCTTTGTCACTCTACAGTAGCTGGGAATGCTTTTGCTGGGCCTTGAGACACCAAAATGCTAGTCTCCTGTGATCACAACTCAGCCCATGCCTCTGGCAGATCTGTTTCTCCACTGAAGGGATGCCTTGCCCCCTAATTTCTTTTCATAAGGTAAATGTCATCAATTTTAGGAGCTACTTGAGCTTTATTGTTGCAGTGGCTCCAGCACAACAGTGTAATTGAAGTGAACTGTTGTTGACAGGTAAAATACAGGAACTCTTTTCCAGCAGACTGAAGCACCTTGGGGTGCACAACTCGCTGAAACTCCAGTCTTTTGTCTCATGTGACAGTGTCTGCTGGACCTTCCAGTTCCCATGATTCTGCACAGTAGACTCTACTAACAATGTGGTGAAGCGAAATTCTCTTCTAATCTGTCCACCTTTAATTTTGATCATGAGATTAGTTCTTAAATTTAAAACAATCTAAGGGACTATTATATATATTAAACTAATAGCTCAAACTGTGCACAAACAGACCCAAAGACCACAGAAACAAACAGAAAGCCTCCCACTACCTTTAGGGGATTTATCAGATTGTAAAACCAATTCCACTGGATCACACTGTGTCTGAGACTATGTCAGATACACTTATGGTCTCACAGTCCTTCTCATCAATGACTAAGGCACTTCCAGAGTGATGGCATTTCCCATGTCTTGCACCTGGACTCACAGATTTAGTGAAGTCAACAGAACTGGACAAGCATTTGTGGGTGAGATGACGAGATTACACTGAAAGCAGTGCAAGAAATGCCAGTAGTAACAACCTACAACTCCTCCCCCAAGAGCTACATTCATACACCTGTAGCTGCCAAGCCACATAGCTGGTACATCACCTTGGCAGTACACTAACTTACTGAAGTTATTTATTCATTAAAGAACAGCTGAGTTTTGTAAAGGTCTATGATTGAGGCATTCCTGAAATAAACTTTGCTATTGACTCTCTCTGGAAGACTATCCAAATGAGTTAGGATTAGATTTACAGCAGCATGATTTCCTCAAGGAAATCCCTTGCAGCTTTCTGGAAATCAAAAACCTGAGTCATGTGTCTGAGGTTCTCAGTGTAATGGATCAGTACAGCCAAATGGGCCAGAGCTTCAGAGCCTGAACAAGGGTTGTGCACGCTTAAAAGGAGCAACAAAGTGATCTAGAAATCAAAGTTATGCTTTTCCAAATCTTTCCTGTAATTTGCTGCTTGGCTGAGCCATAAATTTGTCTTAATAAGTAGCTTCTGCATTTCAAATGAATACTTTATTTGTCTAGGAGGAAAGTCCAGATGTTATGTTAACAATTGCAACACCATTCTCCACGAGCCTACCAAAGAGAGTCCTAGATTGTACTTAATAGTTCTGCTAAAGTCCTCCCCATGTTAGGACATGATTCTGTGCAGCTTTGAGTACAAAGGGCATCACATGTCCAACATGGAAACGCTGCAGTGCAATGCTGCCCACGGTTGTGCAGCATCCTTAGCCCCTACCTTTCACCTCCATGAAAATTTGAGGTGTTTGTCTTCAGGATCAACAGACAAAACATGCATAAAATGGGCAGGGAGGGCTGGGAGTGGCACCAAAAGTCTTCGTAAGTCCCTTCCTTTTCAGGCCAGTTGTGTGGATCTCTTGGTAAGGTCAAGAGAAGGTGCCTGGCAATGACAATGCTGGTCTTGGCTGTGCAGACTCAGCAATCCCAAAAGGTGGCCCTATTTAGGAAAAATATCACTTCTTTGCTCAACAAGTTTTTCTAGATGCATCTAGGTGATGCCTTCCTCAGCTATTTTTTATATTCCTGACTTTTTACTTACGTTCCTTTGGTTTTATCTTTTTGCTTCATGGTTTGTACTTTGAAAGTTCCCACTGCTTCATTATCTTTTGAATAATTTAAAATTATATAAACAGTGTTTATGATAATCTGAAACAATGAGGAGGATCAAGTACCTCCCAGGTCGCAGTGGTAGCCCTGGCAACGTTTTAAAGGACAGGAACAAGGGTGACACCCCCTTCTTGTAGGGTAGGAGATGGAACAAGAAGTCACAACTGTCCTGGACAAACAGTGTTGGCTTTCTTTGCTAAAAATGCAGCCTTCAAAAGGAAGACTTCAGAAGAGAGCTCATGGAGATGGAAAACAACACACTTAAAGAAACTAAATATAGTGAGAGGAAGCCAGAAACAGGAATTACAGTGTTTCAGAGAACACAAGGAATTGGTATGGCAGATAGCTCTTCTGTCTTGAAGTTATTTGATGTAATTTATCACATCTGCAAGCACTCATGTGAAACTCCATTCTTGGGATTATCTTGTTATTTCTTGTGAAGTTTTGTTCCACTAATTGCCCTGTGCTGTTTTTCAAATGCTTGTCAACGGCTCTCCGAAGCAAAGGGCTAAGAAACCGTTGTCTGACACTCCAGGCTGATAACAAGCACACCACCTTGAGATTTTTACAGTCAGGAACCTCAAAAAGTTTCTAGTTGTCTGTCAAGGAGGAAAGAAACAAATGTGAATCAGCAGTGCAATGCAATATACATTCCCTCCCAATATTTATGTATGCAAATAGAATAGTATCATTGATTGTAAATATTACAACAAAAAGCATCTGCCCATGCCACAGTTTCATATGCCATTAGGAGCTATAAAGTTTGGGTGTCTTCTCTGTAAAAATCACAGAAAGCTATTGACTTTCTGGACAATTTTTCTTTTATGATCAAAGTATGCTCAAATCATTCTTTTGGATTTGAAGAAACATTTCATTTCTTTGTAATGAAAGATTTTGAAAGCAAATGGTTCTTCAGACAGTGACATCTTTTCTTCTAACGGACATGCTTTATAACAGTATGAAAAAGTCTGCATGAGGTTTCTATAACAATGAAAGAATTCTAATTTATTGACAGAATGGTGCTGAATAGGAAACTTGATTTTCAAGTTGAGCCAAAGCTAAACAGCTTCAATTTTCATTCCTCGTTTAATTGCATTCTGCTCTCTGCAATTTCAACCACACTGTTTCCTTCAATGCAATCCTAAACAAAGCTTTATTTACTAAGATTTCACAGAAATAGAGCCATCTGCAAGAAAAATATTTCTGGCTAAAAATATTTTTTATGTATTCAATTAAATGTAAACGTTTAGCCCAACAAATGATAGCACTTTCCAGAAGTTCCTACCATTGAAATGTCTTTCACATGTTTGTTACATAAATTGTAAAGGTACACCATATGCTAATTAATTACCGAATTCCAGTAAGAAATTAAGTAAAAGAACAGGTGTAAATATGCCAGACTAACATATTATTGTGCCTATTATTGTGAAAATCAGGATATCTATTTAATGGGAGGGCAAGGGAAGATGCAAGAACGTGAAAGGCAACAGTTCTGAAAGAGTGTTTTATTACCTTAATGAGATAAATTTGAAATTCGTAGTAATTAAATACAATTGTAGCCAAAAGCTTAACAGGATCTAGAAAAGGTCTAAACACTTATAAGACTAACAAGAATATTCATATTTACCAGATAGGACAGAAGTTCAGAAGAGGACTGATCTATTCTGCTCCATGAACTGAACTGTCTGGGTGTGTCAGGATGAAGTTTCTCTGACTGGTGGTGGGTGCCTGAACTGGATGAGCCACGAGCCCAGGGCAGGGCAGCATCTTGTATGCATTTACAAAGTAGATGCCTGATGAGCCATATGTATTTTTCCATTTCTTTGGATAAGGAAACAGCATCACCTCACTGTCTGCAGTATGTCCTGGGTAACTGATTTCACAGTTGCAGAAGTATTAATGGAATTTTCATAAGAGATGCTGTAGC
Organism: Athene noctua; assembly: GCF_965140245.1. Taxonomy (NCBI): domain Eukaryota; kingdom Metazoa; phylum Chordata; class Aves; order Strigiformes; family Strigidae; genus Athene; species Athene noctua. The sequence continues at coordinate 1,894,960 of NC_134052.1, read as the reverse complement.
TGAGTGCGTCATTGGGTGCACTCATGTCTAGTCAGGTTATTCAAAGCAAAATGGGTGACATATAAAAGTGATTCCTCTAAATTTGTTCTAGGTATTGCAGAGAAAAGAGTGATTTTTCTGTTCCTGATGCAGAGGTCAGAGAATTGAGAACAGAAGCACGTAACGAAAATAACATGCACCTAAATAAAAAAAGGCAACACCTATGCACCATCCGAGGTTACCCCAAACATAGCATGGAAGTTATTTGCTGTTAACTGCCCACTCATTCTTAAAAGTAGACATGTTTGCCCACACTGCAGCCTTTAAATCTTGCATTTCAAAAGAATGGAAAAAAAAGTTTAAGCTTAAGCAAGGAACTAAGTCAGCATGTTATATACCTTACATGTTATCTACAAAGGATGTAGCAACCCTACCTCCATGTTTATAAAATATTTTATGATGTAATATTCACCTTAATTGATTTTTTTTTAATGCAGTTGGCACAGCTTGAATAAGACTGAGTCCAGAATGCTTGCATTGTTATTCTTGCAATGTATGGGGAAAAAACACAGGAGGGGATCAAAACATCAATATTAACTGACCAGCAGTAAGTCCACAATAGAATTCATTTACTGGGATATAGCACCTTGAAACACATCTTTACCCATAGTACAGAATGGGTCTACAGCAAAAGTTTCAGCAATCACAACAACCATATCTGAAAAATAACTAATCTTGGTAAGTCATGTAGTGCATTACATGAATGTCCCCAGTCATTCAGACCATTGGCTCTCAGTCACAAGAACCTCTTGGGGAAGGCAGAGAGTCTACAACAAGCTGTACTGATATATTATATTCGCACAAATATATTGTCGTATTAAATGAGTAGAGTTTTGAAATCCAAATCTGTACAGCAAGGAAAAATAGAGAAGAAAACTAGTGGGAGGGAATGGAAGCAGAAACAAAGAAATGGAGAGTGAGAAAGAAAGAAGAGAAGAGAAGAGAAGAGAAGAGAAGAGAAGAGAAGAGAAGAGAAGAGAAGAGAAGAGAAGAGAAGAGAAGAGAAGAGAAGAGGAAAAAGAAAAGAAAAGAAAAGAAAAGAAAAGAAAAGAAAAGAAAAGAAAAGAAAAGAAAAGAAAAGAAAAGAAAAGAGAAGAGAAGAGAAGAGAAGAGAAGAGAAGAGAAGAGAAGAGAAGAGAAAAGAAAAGAAAAGAAAAGAAAAGAAAAGAAAAGAAAAGAAAAGAAAAGAAAAGAAAAGAAAAGAAAAGAAAAGAAAAGAAAAGAAAAGAAAAGAAAAGAAAGAAAAGAGGAAAAAAGAGAAAAAAGATACAAGAGAGAAAGGAAGAAAGAACAGGAAAAGACCACATCTTTCTATAATGATTGAGAAGTCTGGCAGATTAGGGAATATTTAGCCAGGAAGGGGAAGAGGGAGACAAAATCTCTGGGACCTTAGAAACAAAGACAGGGAAAACAGAAATCCAGCTGCAAAGGTTTCTCTACTCCCCTAATCCCCTGCTGGTTTCCTCATCTCCACACCTAATTTTCAAAGCCTGCCATCTGGTCCTCTCTCTGCCTCAGCCACTTCATATGAGAGAGATGTGAATGAAAATGACATTTCTGTTTCCAATTTACATTACTTCCCCCCTGATTTGTGGTCCTATTACAAATCTGAAAAAGCAACATCTAAAACTGGACCAGTGTGCTCTTTGCTCATTAAGGTTTAACAGAAGTGTCTTGGCGCTGCAGTTCAACAAGTGCTGGTCCTGCTTTCCATGTGCTTCATCCAGGACAGAGCCAGGATAGATTCAAATCTCATAAACAATTGTCCACTCTCCCTAAAGGACTGTAGTAGAAATAACCACCTTCCTCATCACATTTTAACATGGATCTAGGTCAAGAACAGACTTTGATACACCGTACAGCTTCAGGATGCCCACTGGTGGGTGGCAGGAGAGGACCTGCCCGTGGCTGCTCAAGGGCTTGCCAGGGCTGTAGTTATTTACATGTTGTTGCTCTGTTTGTTGTGGTTCTGCCTGGTATGGCTTGTATGGTCGATCTTAACAGTTTCACTTTGATTAGAAACACAATGCTAGACAGGTAACATTTTCTCAAGGTTTCCTTGAGATTTTATCTAAGAAGAATTTCTTGCCCGAGATGCAGGACAGGAACAAAAGAAATCATTTTAAATCTAGCAAATGTGCCTCTGATTGTATGTATCTGAAATGGAGAAGAGGGGGGAAATAAGAAAATTATGTACATAGCTTTATAGTTCAGCCTGTGAGGATTCATCAAGCTAAACTGAATTTAAGCCCTTTAAATTAAGATCTATACAGGGTCCAGTGCAGTTTAGCTACCCTGTTTTAAATGATGACCCAAGTTCTTTCTCAGGTGACCCCTGACATTGCCAGGGTTATTTGCTCTTTTGAGGACCTTATTGTGCAGTTCTAAAAGTGAAGGCTTTCATTTCATATTCCCAATTCCTTTTCATCGATGTAATTGTACTTAATTTTGCAGCCAACAGAAACAAAACAAGGATCAGTTACCCAGGGGGGCCTTCCGAGACAACAGTTTTGGACTGTGCCTGGAAACAGGTAGGACTTTACTATTTGCCAGCATGGGACTATGGTTTTGTTGGGGTTTGGAGTTTTGGGGTTCTGTGTTTGAAAAAAGAGCAACTGATAAATAGTGGAAGGGGGGAAAAAAAATCATAAACTCAGGGTATGGCACAACAACCTATACATAGATACTCCCTCGTCCTTATTCATGTTGCAAGGATCAGGGCAATAGTCTTGAATTTCATCCATCTGTGAGGGGATTGACTTATCTAACAAAGCAAAGCACATCCACAATAACTGATTTCTGCTGCTGCCCTTCACCTGAATCCTTCTCTGCCCCATGAATATGGCTGGAGAGCTGGATAATAGCACCCCAATAACTAACCTCATTCACAGGCTTCTTGCTGACACAGGACCTTTACCCTCCTATCACCACGTCAAGCACTGGCACAGCCACTCCTGCCTCTCAGTTGGGAGGCAGCACCTCAGTCATTGCTGAAATGCCAGTGGGAATGTTTCTGCAAAGAGTTTCAGATTAGGGGGTTCAAGTTTTTGGGTTTGTGCAGGATAACCTGGTTCAGGAAGGCCTCACGCACCATTTGCTGGTCTGAAGTTTCTCAAAGAGCCCCTACAAAGACAGCACTCCTACCCAAACCTACTCCCTGTTCTGTACCAGGTAGGTCTTTTCCCAACTTACTTTGAGTCTTGTTTCCATAACTATAGCTAACATTTGTTTAATTCACTTTTTGACTTCTATTTGAGTGCCCATGAAACACATCTACATATGAAACATCGGCTTTATCAGCTTATGATATTTTTTCCTGCATTGAGATGATGCAAGGATAACATAGCCAGGTACTGTGAAGTCCTTAGTGAACCTGAGTAAAGCACTACTGCCATCCTTTGATTGCAAAGATAAACTTGTACCAACACTGCTTAGTAGTAGAGCAATCAATATATTTGCTGAGTTTACTACACTGAACCACTTTGCCTCAGCCACTATGAGAGTTAGGTCTGCTAGTGTTTGGGGTTTTTTTTATTACAAGCTACAATAGGTGTTATTTGATGCATAATAGCATTTAATCATAAAAATAATTAATAAAAATGTTGTTTATACAAATTCCTACATTACAAATTGAATTAGAATTGTTAATAAACAAACACAAATGTTAGCTGGTGAGCCTTTCCATCTGCTTTCAGGACATGTAAATGGGGATCCCTACAGATACATGTCACTGTACAGGTAGTCCTTGCTCTAATATGCCTCTGTCAGTGGTTCCCAGCTTTCCACTGTGGCCAAGAGTAATTTTTATTTCCTCTGTGACAGAAGATCCAGTATTAATTAATTTTCTCACAAAAAAGCTAGAGGCAGAAGGTCTTGCTCTTACTCTTCTGGTAGGCTATTAGCATTAGGCTGTGCACAAAACGCTTACTTCCTCTCCTGAAGCCAATATGTACTTCAATAAATCAAATTTATTTGGATTTTGCTGTGTATCCAGTTACAGATTAGCTAATAGTTCTTCTTGTAGCCCCACATAATGGAGGCTGATAGCCAGGTGCCTACCATCATGCTGATGGGCACAGCAGTACCCAGCAGCATCCTGGGCTCTTTATTGCCCTGGCACCTTGTAAATTCAGTGCACCTGCAGGGCACTCTAGTCCACAGGCACTGTTAAAGCAGGTGATGGGTATCCCTGCTCCAGAACTTTTGTGATGGAGGCCCTGGGCTCACCTTCCCTTTTTTTCATCCTGATCTCTGTCAAGGGATCAAGTAGGATACATCCTGAAGACTTGTCTCATACCCTCCCCAAACCCTCAAGGCCATTTCCATATGTGAGCTGATTTGCTCCTGTTGCAGATCCATCGCTACATTATTTATCTAATTCTACTTAAAGGGTATTTTTCTGTGCCTCCTTTTTACCCAGTCACCATCCTTTTCTGTCCTTCCCCGAGGAAAGGTGTAGGGGAGTTATAGTAGCAAAACCCACTCCTTTTCATTACAGTTACCTTTTTTCCAGCTGTATTCATTATTTCACAGCCTATTCCTTCCTGTCCCGGAGCTTCTAACAAATCCCATGCTGTTGCCACATCTACACGCCCTAGGGCTAGACACGTGGACACATTCCTGGGGTCAGGCCATCTACTAAAGTTGTTTTCTATGTTGTCTGGTTATAATTTGGAGCTTGTCCAGCTCTTATTTAAAAAGACCACAGAGAGAAGCTTTCAACCCCAAATATATTTCTGTGCTTTCATTGGACTTGTGCTCCTCTACATTTTTTTTTTTCTTTCTTCTTCTATTTCTGCTCTTGCTTTTGAAGTTCATATAGTATGCTGGCCATTTGCTACCATAGGAGCTGCATTTAATTCAGTTTTTACAACTGTTGGTTCAGAAGCAGTAGCATTTCCTTGGCAGGGCTCTCCGGGTCACTCTCAGTTAAGCTGCCTTCCACACCTAACAGAGGATACAATACATATGTTTTGCTTAAAGGACTTTTTTGCTGAGCGCAAGCTTTTCTTTGTTTTGGGATCAGCTAAGCAGTAATTTGTCTCTTCTCTGAAGGTCTGAATATTTTGATATATTGGAAAATACCAGCTATAGATGGTACTTTCACATTTCTGCTTGTCCTTCCTCCTCCTGCTTTTACAGTAGCCCAACAATAACCAGTGTTCCAGGATTCATTAATTCAAATGCTTCCAGTTCTCCAAAGACAGGAGTACAGCTCCTTAGGTCCAAGTTTCCTGTTTTAAAGAACTCTTACTAGTCTTTTCCTCCACCCTTTCATGCACCCTGCTTTTCTTCTTTCACTGTCCAACACTGGACATATCACTGCAGCAAAGGCCTGAGCACCGTATGGAGGGGAAAGTCTATTCCACATTTGGTTTACACCATCCAGCTGCTTACCCGTTCTGGTGTAACGTCTGCCCTTCCACTGTAGCATGATGCAGTTTGCTCCCAGACAGCTTGTGAACAATTCCTGCATTGGTTCACAAGCTGGATCTGAACCCGCAGCATCTGTGGGCTCTGCTACCAGATTTTTCCTGCAGAACTGTTACATGGCCATTGGTTCCCTGATCCATATTTAAGAAACTGATTATTCCTGCTCCACATTAAGTACCTTCCATGCATCTTTCCTCTTTGACCGGGAGCAGTTGACAGAGCTTCCATGTTTTTCCAGCAGTTTTACAGCTATCTTAGAAGCTTCATTCAAAACATGTTTCTCCATGCTCACAAAAGTATCATGTATCTGAAATCTTACTAAGCCAAGACATGTGACAGTGTTGCTTATCCATAGCTACAAGTGCTTTTTACCTGGCAGCTTGTTTGGTGACATTTTGGGAAAAACTGGTAGAAACCTGACTTCCCTGCTGATCCCCTCTCCTTGACAGTTAGGGCTGGTTACTGGCTGGTCACACACAGTCTTCTCTGTCTCCTCAAATTTACATTGAGATGAAACACATCAAGCCCACCTGGTGTGGAAATCTTGAGTTAGGTTAACTTTCCTCTGCCTGTTTCATATCCTAGTCCAAGGTGTCAGCCATCTTTAAATTGTAAGCTGCCTAATCATAATTGGACAGTTTCATGAGAACTGAAACAATACTGTCACTAAACTCTTCGATTTAATAATTTTCTCTTAAGTAGACCAGCATTTTTCTTGGACTTGGTCTTTATAGTAATGTTCTTGGATATATTTTTTTGTAGGTTTGATCCCTTCTTCCACTTTGGCCTTTCCGATTTTCTCTGTGCTATTCTTTCATAATATCCTTTGTAACTTGTCCTAGTATCCACTTCATCTGAGGTAAAAGACTGCAAATCAGACAAACTGACTCCTTGGTACATTTGCCTTTCCTGAGCATTGAATGAGCTTTAGTCTTTAATTTTGCTTCTTTAAGTAATGGTAAATTCTTGTTGCATCCTCTTCCCTTTGTCTTCTCTGAGGTCCTATCTCTCAATTCCTTGAGTTCTTGGAGGTTTATTAGTGTTTTTCCCCCTTACCCTATTCTTCCATTCCAAGGATCATGAATTTGGCTGCTGAAGTTATGAAATAGCTGGTTTTAAAATGCAGGCATGCACACAGGACCTTGTGACAGCCAAATGCTCCTTCCACTGCCACTCTGTACTCACCCAGTGCAACTTTAACCTTTTTCCTCCCTACTTCCAACTCTAGGGAGGGCTTCCTAGGTCAGAGAAGTGAGGAACGGTATCAAAACAGTGAGTAAAATTCACAAAACATTACCAGCCGGAAAGGACTCTTGATTAGTCATAAACATTCAGAAATGCAGGCTGTCAGAGATATTTTAATATTAAATTCCATTGTACACATTCATATGCACCAGCAGAGGGTGGCAGTCCTCAACCCAGATGAGCCATCGACAGCCCTCATACATTTCAGGAGACCTTTAATGAGTCCCCAAAATAACAGCAACGTTCCCCACCTAGTTCTCTTCCTACCACAGTTCTCTTGAACATCACCATGTAACTGCACCACCGTCCCAGCCCCAGCCACAAGTTTGTCCATTCCAGACTTAGCCACTGACTGACCTTAACCACCATAGCCCTGATACTGGTGAAGATCTAAGGTAGATCCTCATGCATGTTGCCTTTACTGACAAGAGTTCTGAAACCATGAGAGATGATGTGCTGGTCATGACATATTTGCATAAGGCAATCTCTGCACTCGGTGCTGCAGGACTCCTCCAGAACCAGCACATAACTATTAAATTCTGAATTGTCTCCTCTGCATTCAGCCTTGCCTCACTAGCAAAACATACTACCGACAACACTTCTATCATTCTGCCTCATGACCTGGATCTCTTCCCTCTCTCTCCATGCGATATGTGTAACAACCAACAGGCCATATTGCTGGCATTTAATTTAACCAAGGTGGCAGATAAAAATACACTCCCACAGCACAGAAGCTGAGAAAGGTCAGCCAAGCATTTCCACCGCACTTTGGGACTGAATGTATGGATCAACCCTGAACCAGCAAGTACAGCATGAATTAGAACAAAAGCGTAGCCTAAATTCATACCAGTTCCAGCCCAGGGTGGACTATATCCACTCAAACTGGGAAAGCCAATATTTTATTCTGTGGTGGACAGAAATCCCAAGCAGAGACCTCTGAATCCACAAGTGGTGAATACAGCTGGTGCCAATAACCTCAAGATAGCAGGTCAGCCTCTGGTGTCCTTTTGTCCCCATCTGGTGCACAGCTGGAGATAGCTGTGTCTGCACTTACAGCTAGAGCTCTTGGGCCTCCCTAGTTCAAAGTCAGCCTTACAAAAATGTCATTTGCACCTTTTATTTGAAACAGCTTCATTCTTAGAAGAACAGCAAAGTGGGGCAGACAATATTAGCACCAACAGACTTGCAAGGGTCTAAGGTGATCAGTATGATCGGTCATCTGAACATACACATATTGAGTGCCTTCATGCTGTGCAGAATAGCTACACCTTGTGCATTTGTTGATGTTTAAGTAACCATAAAAGGAGACAAAGTAGGTAACAACTCTTCTACTGTTCAGGGCAATTCAGGCTTCTGCAGCCTCTAGAAATCTAAGCCATGCAAAGAAAAGTGTTCCCTTTACAAAAGTTGTATTAGGTTTGATATCTGATGCAATTCTAAAGAGCATTCACAAACATCCAATAAAGTTACCTACACCACCTGAACTGAACTGGAGACTCTGGAACTGCTATTCAGTCCTGCTTAGGTCCTTTGTAAGGTTGCTGCTGCCCAGTTGCCCATTCTTTAGGTACAGCCTGCATGCTTTCTTTTTAGATGTACAGTTTTGTGTTTGGTTTTTATAAGTTAGATTTATTAGTTGAAGGGGCACAGGTTACTAAGCCAGACTGATTCATGACACACTTCTGTTTCCTTCAGCTTTTGTCTTTGCAGGAGGTCCTGGTGAGCTGCATGGACCTTGTGGGCAGAGCTAAGCCCAATGCCTGGGGAAATGTCAGCATAACCCAAGGGACACTTCAGATCATTCATTACTGAAGAACACCCAGTTTGAGAAGAAAATACAACACTCTGCCAAGAAGCCCCAGGCTGCCATGCTGGACGATACTGTTGGATCTAAGCACTCCTTCACCGTGTCCATTAAAGTAGCACTTGCACTCCTGCCAGTCCCCTGTAGGAACACATTCCCTGAATATTCAGCAGTCCCTGGAGAAATCTATAAAAGGATGGTTGAAACACACTGCTTCTCTCTCAACTTCATTTCTGCTCTACTGTCACACACACCTATATACTGTGAGACTGGATCGGCTTTTTTGTAGTCTTGATGCAAAGTTTTGACCCAAATGCATGATCGCTGTTCCAGCACTCAAGCCAAAGGACCACCCTTGTCAGAATGCCAAGATGGTTTCTCTCAACTGTTGCTTCAGTTCACACAGGTAATGATCTTGCTCCAAAAGCTGATCTTTCAGAGTAGACGCCTGTTTTGTGAATTAGTCAAGTCAAGCTGTGTGATTAAGGACTATATCTAGCCAGTGAGGCTCGATAGGCAATCTTTGGGACATAGTACATGGAACTGAGCTCTGAAGCTATTTTGTATTTTGCTTTAGTAAAAGAGAGGGGGTACGTATAGAGCCTGTTTCTGCCAGAAGAAAGACATTGACTTTTCTGAACAGAGGTTAGGAAATTTGCCAGGCCACATTCCTGGTTTCGTGTATTTCAGAGCTGTCCAGATATAGTCACCCAATGGGAGCACGGGGGGCTGTAGCTCATCAATCTGAGATATGGTACCAAAAGTCTTATGGCATTATGACCCTGGAAATAGACATAGATAACCTGTACCCAGCCGGAGCCCAAGCAGCTCTGTGTAGCTGAGAGTTACCAAGTATCATGGCTAAAGCAGGCAGAGCCACAGATAAGGGCTGTGTCTGAAGACCAGCCAGTACTAATATCTCATTCTTGCACTCTTTGTGGAGTCTTGAACCCTTGGAGAACACACTACTTCTCTGTGTCCAAGACAGCTTCCCTTCTGCTCCTTGGAAGAACAGAGTGAATACACAAGTCTTGAATTATGCAAGATATTTTTTTAAGATTACCATCCTTTCATGCTACAGCAAAAGGCAACTAAAGACAAGTACAAAGTCAGGCTCAGAATGAAATCCAAGCTCTACTAAAGTGAGACTTGCCATCTTTTCTAGAGGATGCTTTCTGTACAATTTATCCCATTTTCTGTTTGCCTAATAAAGACACAGTTATGAAACACTACAGAAACCTGTGCACCTTGCCAGTGCATCCACTACTGCACATGCAGTTCAATACTTTGTCATAAAACCTGGCGTTTTGCTCCAATTATAAAAATATTTAAAATTAGAACCAAGAAAAATCATGTTAGTACTGAGGTAGGGCTGCTCCCTGCCCTCCTTGTAGGCACACCAATTGATTTACCCTTCATCACACTTCCAAGAGCACAGGTAAGAATGCTCCAAGAGCAATAGCCAGGTATTTTTTTTTTTTTTAATTAAAAAAAAACCCAAAAAAAGCAGTTTAATAACTTTAGAATTTTTATTCTATGCTGAAGTAAAAAATGTATTTTTCAAACACCGTTCAGGAAAACAGATATTTGAGTTGGGTTTGCATGTGGTGGGTTTTTTGCCAGCACAGGATGCTCAGAGGTGTCTCCTGAGAGAAGCTTCTGGAAGGTCCGCAGGCTCCAAGTCGAACCCTCCTCTGGCCCAGGCCAGGCCAATAGTGACGGTGACTGCGCCTCTGCGATAACCTGATTAAGAAGGGGAACCTGGGAGGAGGAGTTGGAGCTGTGAGGGAAATACCTCTGCAAACACCGAGGTCCGAGGCAGAAAGGAGGAGGGGGGGAGGCTTGCCAGCGCAGAGACCCCCCTGCAGCCCGTGGGGCGAGGGCAGGGCCGCCCCCCTGCCCCCACGGGGGTCACCGCGGGAGCGGCTGCCGCCCTGCAGCCCCTGGAGGAGCCCCCGCCGGAGCAGGGGCTGCGCCCGAAGGCCGGACTCCGAGGGCAGCCCGTGCTGGAGCGTCCCTGGCTGGGAGCCCTGCAGCCCGTGGCAGGACCCACGCTGGAGCAGTTCGGGAAGAGCTGCGGCCCGTGGGAAGGACTCACACGGGAGAAGTTCCCGAGGACTGTCTGCTGTGAGAGGGACCTCACGCTGGGGCAGGGGAGGAGCGTGAGGAGTCCTGCCCCTGCGGAGGAAGGAGCGGCACAAACAAGGGGTGATGAACTGACAACCCCCATCCCTGCCCCTGCACTGCTGGAGGGGAGGAGGGAGAGAAATGGGGAGTAAAACTGAGCCCGGGAAGAATGAAGGGGTGGGGGGGAAGGTGTTTTTAAGATGTATTTTCACTGGTCTGCTCAGTTTGATTGGTAAGTTAAAGTGGTGGAGGTGGTGTTCAAATTAAATTGATGTTATTTTTTCTTCCCCAGTTGAGTCTGTCTTTTGTCCATGACCATAACCGGTGAATCATCTGTCCCTGTCCTTGTCTCCATTCCTGAGCCTTTTGTTTTATTTTCTCTTCCCCATCCCTGAGGGGAAAGGAGTGAGCCAGTGGCTTCTGGTGCTTTTGTTGCCCTCTGGGCTTAAATCAGGACAACATTTCAAGACATCTACCTTTTATTTAGAAGCATCTGAGCTGTATCTAATCAGACCTGAAAGCTTTGAATTTAAGTTCTTCAGACAAATCTCATTACCAAAAAAAAATAGGCTCCTCCCAACTAAATATAATCAAAGGTTATTTTAAAAAGCTGAGGGGATTTTCTGTCCCAAAATAACTCTATTTCATCTTTCTATACACTTCTTTAGCTACATTACCTGCTAAAAATGTCTCAGAATAGTTACCTACCACATCTATACTCACAACACAAACTGAAATGTCTCAAAACTTCTGCACAGAATACTCAGTGTTTATGGAATTAATTTATTGGGCAGCAATCAGCGTAAGCAGCTTCATCCCTTCCCTCTGAAAGAAAAAGATGGGTTTTACTCACTGGAGAGATTCTGCTTCAAGACACACTGATGCCATTATATAGGACTGGTCAAAAGTTTTGTCCTAAAAACCACATATTAAGAACTTTTGCTACAGAGAAAAGGAATAGAGCTTTTCGTTATCTGAAAGGGTACAAACAGATTCCCATCAAGCCTATAGAGTGTACTTGTAATATTTCGTTATTAACAACTCAGTAAAGTTCCATTAGGTAACACTTCCTGATGAATACTTTTTCTTCTGTCAGTGCTCTGATTCAGAAAAGTAAATCAGCAGGAACAGACACTAAATAGGAATCGAACTAAAGTTATCTTTTATTTAATGCTTTTATATTTCTTTCACCATTCTTCCTCAGCATCAAGAGCTTTTTCTCATCATTCTACAGCAACTGGAAGTCAAAATATAATTTTTTCTGTAGTCATGGTCTCTTCTCAGTTAATAATTTTAGACTGGGATTTGGGCATGTAACCTTGAAAAGTCTGAAGTTTCTTCAAATTGTGTTAACATTTGTGTTCTAGACAGAACATTCCTATGTTTAATCTTTTTTTTTCCCCCTCTATTTTTTGTATAGCTGCAGATGTTGTTTTCTTTATGATCTAGTCTCAGTAAATCCCTTGACAAGTTCTTTTTGTAGCAGCCTCCAAGGGACATTTTGACTTCTCTGGATCCTGTTCCAACACCAGCGTTTTGCAGAGCAGAAGGCACTGCATCCCTGTCCTTACAGTGGCACACAACATCAAGAAGTGAGCATCCTGCAGAGCAGGGACACCCATCTGAGCTTGCTGTGGACTCGGGTATCGAGCACTGGGCAGCAAACTGCTGCAGATTGCCCAGATATATCTTAAGTTCTCACCCCTCATTCCTGCATCAGTTACAAGCATACAGAGGCAACTGCAGGTCATTGAAGCCATCTTCCTTTTAACAGAATTTCTAAATTCCTCTTGTGTACCCCACAGTATAAGCAAAACAAAACAGCACCAGATGAAATAGTATGCTCAAATAAACTTTGAAAAGGAAAACAGCACTACTGCTTTGACATGCTCACAATCTCCAAAATGCAAAAGATTAAAATAACATTCTGGAAGAGCCTTGATTTCACAAGATTTCATAGTAAAGGAGACTTAGATTCTTTCAGATGAGTCCTCTGTATCTGCTGCTTCTTTTTAACTAGACCACTGAAGGATCAAAGATGGGAACTGGGAATTCTGGGATTTGCATTGCACACAAAGGAATTGTTTGTGAATGGTCAAGGTTATTTAAAATAGCATTTGTGGTGAGCTAAGTAGAGACAGATTCTCATTGGCTTTCTCCTGAAAACCTCTATTGCTTTTAAAATTTGCCAAACTGAGGAAAATAATAAGCCTAACAAAGAGACTTTGTATTGTCCTCCTTTACGTTGTTGTAAAAACACAAGGCTTCATGAGGACATCAGTCCTAATTCAGTTTTGTGTTACTTGCATGCGGGTTAGAAGATACTAGTGACTTCCAAATGTCGCATGCTCTTTGAGGGACAATGCAGCAGGGGTGAATGTCAGAGAGACTTTGAGGCTGCTAAGTCACGTTCATAAGCATCAGGAAGCAATGACTGTCTTTGTTGTAACTTTCCCACAGCACGCTATTCTATGCTATGAATATTGCTTTCCTGGTCACTAAAATTGAATCTAGGGCATCTGCTACTTCTATCACTAGCAGACAGGCAATTCGTTGAAAGCTCTCTTAATTAAGCATTACACTGATTTGCTCCAAACTTGGTTCGAGTAGAACACACTGAAATTTAAATTACATTCTAGCTGAAAATATACAGAATGGGCTATAAAATATCCATTTTAAAAAGCTGAGCAGAAAAATGTGTGCATTCCTAACTACATGGCAAACTCCTATATATCATAAAAAAATAATGTTTTAGGACTATAAACGTAACTGGGTAGAACTGAGCTTAATCAATCATTTCACTGTCAAAAGAGTTATTTTATTCAAACACTTTATTTTTCTAAGACTTAGACTTAATTTTATCCTACCTGTCTTTAATTATCACAGTTGTTTCCCTAATTCCTAAGTCAGTTATCTGCCTGGAGAACTTACTGCAAGAATGGGACTTCCCTGGGAAGGGGACAAGCCAGAAACCAAGGGTGACCCCAGTGCAAGCCATGGCCTCACCAGCAAGGCACAGTCCCGCAGGGTCTAAACAGGGTTGCCAGACCTGGGTGCTGCTAACAGGATCCAACAGTCCAGGACAAGGAGAGCAATGAACGAAGCTTAAGGGCCATCCAGGCTGTCCAGCAAGGAGCTAAAGGACAATAGCATGCACCTAAAACTCATACAGTAGCTAGAACATACCTCCAATGGGGCCCATCCAGGAGACTAACCACCTATCACATACATCCAAGGAGCTGGTACTCATACAGCATGGCTGAGGGCTGGGGCTTAACTGGGGCACCAGGACCCATGAGCAGGGCATGTGGGTGGGAGTCCCAGATGAGCCTGCTCAAGGATGTTAAGCCCTCCTAGTGCACTCCATGCCCTAACACTACACAGCTATGCTCAAGGCGCGGAGGCCACAGACACTTTTCACTGCTGCAAACTCATTCATCTTAGGCATCCTCTGTGGTAACTTTAGTTAGCAAAGACTGCAGGTTCAGTGTGGCTCCAGTGCTGTTAAAATAGTAGTGGGAAAGGATTTCTATGTCATGGTCAAATTCCCGTAACTATCGCTAGATCTGCAGACTCCCTCTATCCCATTTATTCATACCACATACAACAGGAATATATGGCTCCTTTAATAGGACAGCCAAGGATTCCCTACTCCAGCTGGGAGACCAGTGATGAGACTGGCTAAAATCCAGTTCCCAGGCAGAATTTGCAAGCGTAGCCAGAACTAGCATTTCAGGGGGGGTTTATGTCTTTCCTGCAGAAACAAGGAAGAAGAGGGTGCAGATTTACCCACAGAAAATTTTGATTAATTTTTGTTTAAAAATAGGGAAAAGCAAGAGAGGGAGAGAAGTGCAAAACCAAAGTCCTGACAATAGCACTCCAGGAGAAAATTTTGAGACCTAGTGACATGCAGTGAGGAAGGGCTGGGAGGCACATGAAGAAAGGTTTAAATGATACTTAGGGTGAAATTCAAAGCTTGGGCATGGCCTCAAAGAGCTGTGCTCTCCAGCAATCCTACCTTACAGGGTGCCAGTGCCTGCTGAGCTCCCACTGAAAACAGTTGCTGTCCTATGCACAGTTCTTGCTTCGGTTCCAAGTGCTGTGCTTAGCTCACATTTAACTCACTCTTCAACATTTCAGAGCTACAATTTATGTTCTCCCTTTTAATGAACTACCTAGCATAGGAGCAGGTAACTTCTTAGGTGAGGGTGCTGGTGATACCAGTATAACCTACAACTCCTCCAGTTACAGCCTTCCATAATAGTTCTTTATCCTGAGCTTCCCATCGCTTGCAACCGAGACTAGAACAACTCCACTTCTTGCCATGGAAGAGGTTGTTCATCTTAAGTCAAACTGAGTTCCTTGAAAATGTACAAATTATCTGAGAACATGCAGTGCATAAACGAGCGTTGTGCATTGACCTTAGCAAAATGAGTTATGTGAGAAAAGTAAAATCCTTAGTGTATGTAACAAAACTGGAGAACGGGTGGCTTTTTTTCAGAGTATCAGATCCCATACATCAGTAAGTGAATATAAATCAGTAATTCCTAAATAAATCCAAGCAGGTAATGTTTTGTGTGCTTTTGTATAAAATGGGATCCGTTTTGCTAGGAAGCAGCGACAAAGGAGGGAAGAAAGGCTAGATAACTGCACCCTTATGGTTTTAAGCAAGTTAATTCTTCTTTTTCTATATGCCAGTTAATAAAGCCAGTTGTTTCCACTGCTCCTAGAAAACCTCCCCAGGCTGCATTTAACAATTCCATTTCCACACACCTTATCAATGACACGCTTCCCATGTTAAATTTGTAATTAAGCTATAATGTGTTTCCCAACGCTGATGGAATAGGGTGTTACTTATGCCATATGATCTCACAAAAGATGAGAGACAACAGAGATTGTTCTGCACAATATTCTGAATTTGCAGATTAAGTTAGCTGATTAATGAAAGTAAACCACAAGAAATATTTTAGAAAGGAAAAGGTAATTCCTTTAAAAAGAGTGATTTCTGAAGAAAACTCCTTTCCAGAAATACAGGAGTAGTTATGTCGGCCACTGGGCAAAATTGCTTATTAATGAAAATCAAAGGATGTTGATAGCTTCGTTGTCCAAGACAAGAGTCAGGGAGGCAATTCAAGCAGAAGAAATATTGATTACGAAATGTGCTGAGTGCAAGTGCAGAAGCTCCAGATATCTTCTTGAAGAAAACAAAGAAGAAAGAGGCACACCAAACTATTTTAGACTTCTGGCAAGGGAAAACATCCACTTGGACAAATACAAACAAAATAGCTATGATAAGGTAACTAAGGAATAGATGAGGTATAAAATATGAATAAAATGAGAATTAAATTGGAAGGCTAGAACTGCCACATGTATCTGAATTTATATGAAATTATCTCTTTGGGATTGTAAACTTGTAGAGGAAATTTATATGTAGCCTATGCTCAGAGCTGAATTATCTTTTAAAATGCTTGAAGCAGTCTCAGTATGGATTTGAAAGTGAAAGAACTCTGGAGCCTATGATGTGTTTTTCTCAATGGTATTTGTGCTCTGTCACTGTGCTCTCATACAGACAATGTTTGAACCTACTCCATTTTATAAAAAGAATGTAATATTGATTGAGCAGAGAGCAGAAATCATGGTTTCCATTACTGTTCAGATTGCCTTCAGAAGGGAAGAACCCTCTGACCCAGGAGGTACAGTCTCAGTGCAGTGCACAGCAGCAAGGATCCTATCAATCTCAAGAACAAACAAGAACTGAGAATTAATTTTCCTCTAGAGAGAGAAAAATCCTAAGAGCCACAGCCATGGCTCATCTTCTGTGAGCAAGGTAGACCTCTCCTTCCCTTCTATTTTCCTTAGCACTCCCAAGACGGTCACAGGGATGTCCTGTTCAGGTGTCTTCTTCATGCAGACAGACTTCCTATATCCTTCCTCCAACTGTTACATTTTGTTTGTATCTCTAAAATACCTTATCAGTGATAATATACTGTCTTTTTTCTAACTATTCCCTGAAAGAGGCTTCCTCAAGAGCCAGCATATAAAAATCTGCACATGGATGTCTCCAGGACTTAACTGTGACTCTCGGCTCTTCAGCTCCTGAATGGCCCTAGCATAATTTTGGCACATGCTCGGCAATAAGTGCTGCCAAACAAGTCCAAATTATGGTCTGGCACTCAAAATGTCCTAGGGACATTTCCTAATTACTGATACAGATGAAGCTGTGCAGTTTAAGCCCTCTTCTTTGGCCACGGTTCTGCAGTCTCTCAGCAGAATTTGAGCCTGTCCTGCCCCCATGATCTCAAAACTCCACTCAGGCACCTCTGGGTGCAACCTGAACATCAGGCAGTAAAAAACACATTCAAGAGGCTTGCCCATCCTACCCACTCTTTCCAAAGGTGGGTGAGACATGTTGGGGAACCACCTGGAACCCCCCAGTGCTGAGTACAGGGGGACAATCACTTCCCAAGTCCTGCTGGCCACACTAGTTCTGACACAAGCCAGGATGCTATTGGCTGCCTTGGCCACCTGGGCACACTGCTGGCTCACATTCAGTCACCTGTTGACCAGCACACCCTAAATATCTATCAAAATGTTGTGCTTAGTTATTTTCCAGTCATGCTACAGCGTGCTGGCTGAGACTCCCAGCGTCATCCTATCTGTATCCACTGAAGCCGAGGAGGGGAGTTTGCTGCAGTGCCTGAGGAACAGCACCGTGGATTGCGGCTCATTGTTAATCCAGCCCTCGGTGCTTTGTGGTGCCCCCAGAAAAGTCAGAGTAATGGCTACATCCCCACCCAAAAGACTTCTGGCATTCAAGTTCTCATGTTAATTGATATCCAGGTAGTTAAGAGTATTTCCAGTCTCTGTGTACACAATTGAAGGGCACAGGGGCTGCCTCTTGAGGATGACTCTCTTAAGTCCACTGCCATAGTTGGTAAGTAGTTTCTGTTTGGGAAGAAGATTGCTTCTCAAAGAAAATAGACTGTTTCTACAGCTAGATCAAGACAATTTAAGTCTCTGAAAGGGAGCAGAGATGAGGGAGAAACAGATAAATCCACTAGAGAGCTGATTTAATGATGACAGTGAAATTGGATGAGAAGATAAATAAGGGTAAAGAGTGAAAAATTTTCTGACAGCTGAAAATTGACTGCAAGCACTAAGGAGAAAATAACCCCTTGCTGAGTAGAAAAAGGCAACAAAACAGCCACAGCTATTCCTGCCAGTCTTTCCTGTGGAAGATCTCCTCTGGACCCCAAATCTAGCAGTCAGCTTAAGCCTGGGAGCATCACTACCACAGCCAGGTTTAGCAGAGAGTTTTCTCAGGATAACTGGAAGCACCAGCATGTTGTGGTTTTTCCAGACATAGCTGCAGCCCCTTGCTTTGGAAGGGGGAAAATGAACAAAAGCCCAGCCAGCCCTAAGACGTCCTGGCACAGGGGCTAATGTCCATAGCATCAAAGCTAGGAGGAGGCACAACCTCCATTGCTAACGGGAACTAAGCAGATTGGTTTATGCTCTTGTCAGCACTCCCCATCTCTTTCTCCCACAGTGCTAAAAATTCCCAACTTTTCTTCTCAGAAGAAAATGTTAGCTCTCACCATTCCCACCCAAACCATAGATATGTTTCAAAATGGTTTAGCCCCGTGGCAGGGAGGGATGGTTTGTTCATCTTACAGGTCGAGAAACATCAGTGCCAACCAGGGCTGCAGCTGTAGAGCCCATCCTTGTCCTCATAGTCTGGGGAAAGAGACTGGGGAAGCCTTGGTGGCTCTTGTTCCCATTGCTGATCTTCCTACCTTCACCATCCTTCTGGTCTTCTGTGCTGCCGGAAGAGAGTGAGGGATTTAGTTCTAACTGATGTCAGCAGTGCTGCTAATTTCATTCCACCTTCACTGAAGCTTTATACAACAATTGTGGAAAAAAACAAGACAGAAAAAATTCAAGTTAAAGAAGTCAAATGACATACTATGGCAAATTGAGTGAGGTACTGTGTCAACCATGTCTTTGATTTTCCTTGCGTTTCCTTCTGATTTGCCCCAGAAATTGTATGTATGATGAGTTGCATGGAAAATAAATATTTTTTTCATTTGTATATGAGATTTACTTGCCTAAATGAAAAGCTAGTTTCATATTAGCAGCAATATTCTGAAATGGAAGATTGATTTTATCCATTTTTATCTTAAGTTCTGTAAGGTGAAACAAAATATGTTCCAAAAGGCAAGACTGGTCTGCAGGTTACAAGATATCCTTCATTTACTAGAGACTGTGAAAATTACATTAAAAAAAAAAAAAAAATCAGGTATAACTCCTTTCTTCAGAGTATCGTTTGTTTGCTTTACTGCAAAATTTTAATCTCCATATAGGTCTATGTATGAGGGGTTTGAAGTCCTCTCTGGTCATTAAGCCCTAATGGTGGTGATAGTATCAGTACTAATACAACTGGTGTTGAGATCCACAAGCTGAAATAGATTACAGCTTGCATTTTAGCCTGTTCCACATTATTTTCTTTATGTAGAGGAAAAAATAATTGCCTATAATTGCTCTGATACTATTTATCTGTATTCCTTCACCTGGATTATAACTGTCCAGTATCAGATGGGTAAGAATTTGCAAAGGCTTTTCCCTAAGATAAGGCAGGTCAGAAGGGACTACAGATCTCAGATGTACCTCCTTTCACACAAGGTAGCCAGGAAAAAAAATCCTGATATGCCTAAGAAATCACAATAATAGTTAACATTTACATCAAGAGCTGTGCAAGGAAGAGAAAGTTGAGTGGTTCCAGCTGCAGGGGGCCTTTTCAGATAACTAAGAAATATTTGCTAAAGGATCGATTTTCTTCCTGCTTAAAATTGCGAGATTATATTTAAAATGGATGCAAATAGCCTGAAACCACAACATTTATCTTATTCTTTGCCCAAGACAATGTTAGAGCAAGCTTTAACTCGTACCAGCTGGGTATAATCTGGGTACACAGACTATAGAGGTAGTCAGCTGCAAATGGCTGGAAAAGGGCAAATCAACACCGTCCTGAAGCATGAGTTGAGGAGCTGGAAGAGAAGGCCTGTAGAAATTGGTTTTCCTCTGGGACACAAACTCCAGACTTCCTATGATTTTACAAAGTCAGATTGCATTTGAGGGGGACTAACACAGACCAAATAACTAAACCTGTAGGAAATACATCGGTTGGGTGCCTGATGACTGCAGAATCAGACCCTGAAGCAGGTCAAAAACCCAAATGAATTAAAGCTCTGGAATGAATTAAAGCTCTGGAGGAGCATGTCAGCCAGGCTATGCTCAGGAACAAGGAATGCCAACTGCCCGCTCCCAGAAGAAAACTTGGATTTCTTTTGTAAAGAATAAGTCTGTGCCTTAATTTTCAAGGGACTAGAAATGAATCAAGATGGCCTGTGAATCTCACCACAAATTAGAACCACGAAGGAGATCTTAAACTGTACTGCAATCACTTACTCATCTGGAGAAGAAAAAATGTTAATCTGGCTATACACTGGTGTGGTTCCTGCTCAGGTGAGTTCCATTTGGAAGGTGTCAATAAAAACTTCTTATATAAGGGATGGGAAACCTGATGGATTGTGGTAGTACATTGTCCTTTATTGACTATTTCAGGGTTGATTCCACCCCTTCCACTTTTTATATACACATGCGTGTCTTTTTTGAAGGTGATACCAGATTTCTTCTTGCCCGAGAGACCATATCTTAAAGGCCACGGCTGTTCCAGTTGCACTAGAGAGACTTTGGAGCCCTTGGGATGAATGATTAGAGCTGGTCTCTGCTGAGGTAGGACAGAGTTCCTTGAGTCTATTACTCAAGAGTGTGACAAATCCTACCCCTTTCCCTTCCTGCCTCATTCTCTCAAAATTTGCAGTGCAGCCCCTTCTGACCTGCCTTATCTTAGGGAAAAGCCTTTACAAATTCTTTGCAATACGTAGTGATACTACACATTGTAGAGGAAGATGTCATTTCTTGAGTATTCAGGAAATTCTCTTGCACTGATTTTTATGTTTTCCTTTTCAGCTGCAAACATACAGAAGATTTTTTGGGAAGGCTTGTGGTTATGGTGATTAGAAGATACTTGATTCATGTGTATCATGGTTCTGAAGGCAACAATATGAGTTAAAACTGTCTATTTTAATAGTTAATTGATCTTTTGAATGAGTTGCTGATAGTACCGATCATTTACTTATTACAATAAGCTGCTTCTGCAGATGGAAGAACTTGGGCTTTATAATTTAGAGATATCTATAAAAAAAGGTGCCAGAAATCATCTTATATCTTGAACTGGTGCTGAAAACACAAGGGTTTTTTCCTTGCAATACCTGGGAATCACTTCGTATATAAAGAACCTCACAAAACCTTTTAAAAAATATATTTAAAAGTACTGATCATCTGGTGTGGAGGTGGGTGCCTACAGACATCAATTTCCTGTTTGCAAAGAATTTGTAGGAATCTTTTCCATCCAGCGCAACCTAACTTGTTTTAGTTTATTAAAGTATCAAATTTGTGCATAATTATTATCAGTAAAATAAATCAGAGAAGAACTAAAGTTCTATGATGTGCATACTAAGCTACACAGAATTCAGACTGATGCTCAATAGCTTTTAATTTAAAATATAAGCTGCTTTACTCTAGCATATTTCTTTCTCTGTAGTACCTTTTTTTACCCTTTGAATAATTCTCAATTAATCTTTTATTATTCAATTAAAAACATTCTCAGTACCATGTACAGATTTTTTACATCTTTAAAATACAAGGAGCTAATTTTCCAGGGCTCTTGGATTTATGGCATTGCTTAAACTACCAAAGTAGCAAAAAAACAAGAAGTGTTTTTGTACGAATGTTTATAGTGACTCTTTAACTCACTTGTGTAAGGATCTGGGGAAGTGGTTTAACAAAATCATCATTATACTGTTTTATCTTAGTGATCACTGAGATTGAAGTGTTTCCAATATGCAATATATAGAGATCACCAGTTTTATTTATTTTGTATTATAAGTAGACAGTAATAAAGTCTAGCTATAATGTAAACCATTGATCAATATCAAATGTGTCAAAGCAACCCTGAAAAAAAAAAAGCACCTCTTGAAAGCTCTAATAAAAAAAGTGTTTCTGTGTTTTGCTTAGGCTTTTTTTTCTCCATTTCCTCAATTATTTTTAATTTAGAATGTGTCAAAACATGAAATAATACAGCTCATTTTTAAAAGTCACTATGTTTTAGAAGATGAACTTCCTTAAAGCCCTCTGTTAATAAATGTTTCACTTCTCCTGGGAAGGTAGGTGTAGTAATGACATTACGTGCATTTGTGAAGCTTTTCAGAAATTCCTCTTAAGAACTGCCTGGTGACTTTGCTTTCTTAGCGTATTGCAGGTATGTACGAGGAGATGAAAGCGCATATCTATAACCACAGATGTTTTTAATATTTGGGGAAAAATCCACTAAATGTGTTTTAAGAGTGTTTTGGTAACTATATTTCTCTATAAATGCCACAAATATCTGATCCTACATCGTGCACTGTAATGGCGTGGAGTTCTGTGTTGATGTTATTTAGTGATCAAAGTGTCTGGTTCCAGACAACTATTTTTAAAAATTCCAAACCCATCGAGTACCATCTTAATGAAGATTGTGGTTATGCTTCTCTTTATCCTTAAATGTATAATAATCCACAAAGAATATATATTGTTTGTATTGAAATGTATACTTACAGCAAGTTTAATGCATAATGTTCTTTTTAGTGATTTTACAAACATTGTGGCAGATCTGTTTACAGAAAATTTTGAGCTATTAAAATGGCAAAATTAATGTTGAACTTACTATACTACTTTCAAAATTCTGATTTAAAATTTGCTGAAAAGCTTTTAAACAAGAATTAAAGTGTAATTTAATCAGATTTTCTATTTCAAGAGAAGTCTGCTTAGTTGCTTTAAAACCTATGACTAAGCATAAGGTCTATATTTCTGGCTCCTGTATACTTGATAGATTTTTTTCCTTATTTGTTCTTGCTTTCAATTTCCAAAATGCAGGATAATTTTTACATGATTAGCTTAGAGTTTTAAATGCTGTATTTTCCTTTAATTTATGAAATTGGTTTTGCACAGCACATTTCAGCATTGCTCATGCTGAAGCAGTGCAAGCTACACTTAAACTGTATGTTTTTTCTCTGTATGACAGCTGAAGCTGTTGTACACTCCTTCCACATTCGGTGTGAAAAAAAAGCTGTCTGAGTCTTATGTGACTGTTGAAAGTATCTTGCAATTTTTGGTTGGGTTTTGTTATTTTTTGAAAATCTAGTCAAAGTTTGAAACATTAAATTGGTTCATGAAAGAACTAAAAATATGTATGTGTTTTGAATAATACATCCTGCAAAAAAAGAACTTGCAGCTAAAATCATTCTTGCCTGATTAGCAATGTTGGCTTTTCTAGATTTTCCATGAAGCTGAACAAACAAAACCCTTGCTGATAGGGAAAGATGTTTCAGCTCCTAGATCAAAAAGAAAAAACACTTTAAAAAAGGGGAAGATTAAATCCTTACGTGTTTACCATAGTCATTTCTGTTACAGTCCTGGTTTTGTATTTCAACTCCCTGTGTACTGTAACAGCTTGTTATTGTATTTGGAAACTTCTAAATCCCATTTTCTAAGAGACTGAAACTCATAACTCACTTGACTTCTCACTGAAATACAGAGAATCCTCCCCAATGGATTTGTGGCATGAAGGACCTCTCCGCGGTGTTTTCCATATGGGAGCACACTCTAGAAATCCAAGTGAGAAATTACAGTCCATGTCTTGCAAGAAGTGACACATGTGCTTCACTTTACACACTCCACATGAGATAATTGGATTCAGTAATATGTTGTACAGCATTTAAACAAGCATTTTTATTAATAATAATAATTATATAATTTTTAAAATAATTTCGAAATTATTTTAATTATTTTGTTATAGAAACAAGTAAAAACATCTTCTCAGGATCTAGGCTTGTCTGCCTCACAACCAAGATCAATGCCTTGCCAGTCTTTTTGTAGGCAGAAGCCCATCCTGACTCTCTCCTGCCCTCCCACATCCCCATCCCCATCCCATCAGTCAGAGCAAATGTCTGGCATCAGGGTTGGGGTTTTGGCGATGTTTCAGTTTAGCACTTAAGAAGTGAGCTCAGAGTTTTGCTAGCACAGTCCAATGGGCAAACCCTATTCAAATCAGTGTTGGATGATATTTTACTACTATTTTATTTAAGAATCCATTACAGCATTAATTGAAAACAGGAGCAAGGGTTTGGGGTTTTTTTTCAGATCTGCAAAATAAGTTTGAAAAGTATGCCCACTGTGGAAATTAAAGACAAAGAAGAGAAATGTATTAAGGGAAATAACTGAGATCTAAGAATCTGCAGACCCAGTGGAAATTTATAACCGCTTCCATTTTAATATGACATTAAAACTTTCCAGCTTCTGGGAAGGAACTAGAGGGAAATATTGCAGCAAGATTTTTCAAACTATTCAAATTCACTGAAAATTACATTCTGTGGAGAAAAAAATTCACTGGCAGACTTGGCAAGAAGAAAAGAGATGGCAATGTCAAAATATCATGCTGTTATGAAAAATGTTGCCTTTCAGCACTTCCTTAATGCAACACATTGACTCTTTCACACTGTGTGTACCTTAAACAAAAGTGCTGAAGAGTTTAGACCGCAGAAAGAAATGTCTAAATGTATTAATTCACTTTAAATTTCTTTTGCAATTTGCCCTATCACATGCTGATTTTTTCCCCCCCTTCTTTGTTAGAGATATGTAAAATCTATATTATACAAAATTCTAGAAAAGGGTTTGTGGTGCACAAACACATTGAAAAATTTTAGTTTTCTGTTTTGGTGTTGAATAAGAATTACAAATTTATCCTGAATGTCTACTGCAATATATTTTTTTCATAATTTTAAATATGCGTTCTCACAATAAGTGTTTGTTGTGAACCTGGTTACAAAGCCTTGCTCCTGATGGGAACTGAAGTTACAGGGTCTGCCTGCGTCTCCTTTTGGGAAGGAAAGACAACTCCTTCAAAGCCATCGTGGGGCCCAACACAAACCAAGTTTAGTTCACTAATAAAACTTCCAAGACTAAGGAACTGGGAGGTTGTTATTCAGTAAAACGGAGAAAGTGTGCTGGTGACTGATGTTATGACAAGAACATTCTGCATAACAAAGAATAGGTAACTGAGGAATAGAGTCAAACATATCTGCACTGGTCTGCAACTTTGGTCTCAGCTCGTTTTGAAGTAGCTCTTGGGTACATTGACAGCTGTGGTGTTTGATGGGCCTCCAGGTGGTTACATCAGGAGCTTTCTCTTCTTTGATTTTTTTGCACATGACCTTTAGAGGTTGCCTGTAATCTTCATCCACATTGTGGTCCTACTTTTCCCCAGTTTAGTCCAGCAGAGAAATTTAAAAAGCCAAAACCAGACCCTGAGTACCTTACATGATTTTCTTTTCTACAAGGAATCTTCTCTGCAGTAGTAAATGCTGACAGTTTATCTGCACTGAATAGCAAAGTCATATTAAAAAATCCTGGTCCTTAGCTTAGCCCTGGTGCAGATTGGCATTTTTTACCTTAATTAACTTGGTCCAGATTGACAGCATTATGGAACCACGGACCGACCATTCAATTATCTGCATCCAAGCCAGGGAAAAGGTTTGATTGTCTAGTTCATGCTAACCAGAACTGTTTGTGAGTCTCTTTTCTGTTCCAAGTAAATTCTGTGGTCTATGAAAGATTCAAAAACAGATTTTAGCTGGTAGTTGAGATCTATCGCTAGGTCTGCATGAATACTGCTTGCTTTAACAATCCCGGTTACAGAAATGTGCCAAAAATAGAATAAGAATAGTGTCAGTTGCAGTTTCTCATTAGTTTCTTTTTCCTAGAAATTCATATGTATGTCACCAGTAGAAGGGCATATGGAGATGCAAACGCACACTCTTGACACACAGGAAGTTTTGCTAGTACGTCTGTAACGTTGATTTTTTCTACTGGAGGACATGCATGCTACCTCTAGCACATAACAGGCTTGTCACTGCAAAGAACAGATCAGTCTGAACAGGCTGTGAGCTGCTAAAAAGCTGGTTTTCCTTCTACTAGCAGTGAAAAAGAGAGCCTGTATTGGATACAGTCTGAATGTTAAGAGTATAAGAGTATAATACAAATGCAATGAGAGGCATCCTGAGGCAGCACAACATAAATTGCTCCTACATTTATGTTGTTGAAACAAAACAAAAAAGGGTCAATGTAACACGATAAACTGTTTCACAGCTTGTGAGAAACCACTTGTGAGCATATTTTAAAACAAACCTTTCAATTAAAAAACCCCACAGTGACTGATTTCCTAAGAATGGGAGTCCAGATTTCTGTCTTCCTACTTGCCGTAAGAACAGATGTCACCTACCTGTCATGCGCAGTGGGAGACACGCTAGTACAGAGGCACCATTTTTAGACATCATAAACAGCTGTTTGTTGACTCAAATAGGCAGCAAAAGAGTAGAGAAGATAGAGCTCTGGATTTTGCTTGAGCTGTGTGAAACAGCTGGTCATACTGTCAGTTCTGAAGAGCTGGGGCGTTGCAGCAAGCTGTGTGCGTGACTTACCTCGGGGTTCCTGCAGAGCCAAATAGAGGAGGTATGATTATGGAGCAAAAGACCCCATCACAGTACTGTACTAAATAACTGAGTTATTATAGTCTTAAATAGATAAAATATTTAGATAAGAGCCAACGTAGCTTTTACAGAGAGAAGTTTTGCCCCAGAAATCTAAAACTGTTAAGGCATTAACAGGCAGAGATAAAGATCTGCTGTTGATACACCACAGAGAATTGTTTTTTTTAAATGCATCTTTCAACGGTGCCTTTACGAAAGCACTTAAATGAACTAGGCTGTCACAGGACAAGAATTAAGTGCAAGACTAGACACTAGTACACTTTGTAAAGGGTAGGAAAGAATGGTTACTTTTCAGAAAGGAAAGACAGAAGCCGAAAGGGACTTAGAGGATGCCTATAGTTGCCAAGTGGTATCTAGTCCTTTTCCAGGTTACTTAAGACAAAGTTTGTTGACATAGTTATTCAGAATAACCATGCATAAAGCATCAGGAGGTCTTGCAGCAAAGCTTGGTCGATAAAATTTCAACAATGCAAAGAAATGGATGTGGAAGATGACACCTGAATCCTTGATAACTCCACGAGCATTTTCCAAAGTAGTTATCAGAGTGATTTTCCAAATAAATTCTTAATGTCTTAAATGGCAATCAATAAAAAAATGGGGGGGACATGACACAACAACACACTGCATAAACCAGTAATGCATCTATATTTTGAATTCTACGTGTAGTTGTGTATGTCAAAAAAGTCCAGAGAGAGGCAAAAAGGATAACCAGAGCTGAGGAACCACTTCCCATCCAAATAAATCAATGTAACACTGGTTCTCAAAAGAGGTGACTGAAGCAGGTGCATGTGAAGGACCTACAAAATGGCCAACAATACAGAGAGGAAATGACTGTTTAATATTCATTGAATTCAAGAATTCAACTCAATTTTCAGACAATTGATTTAGTAAAAGATACTCAAAATATGTAAATAAGTTGTTGAACTCCTTGGCAGAGGATACATTGAGTTACAAAGTAGAAAAGGATTTTTTTACTTGATGGAAATACAGTTTGACCCACTATGGCAGTTCTTAAGAAAAGGCTTTCATCTAACACTCTCAGATCAAGAATGATTTTTTTGAGAAACAGGTTCCTTCTAGTTTGGAAGCAGGACGAAAGTCTCTGATGAAAACATTAGTCGCACACCATCTTCAAGTGCTTATTTTACCTAGAAAACCCAGTCTATGCCATGACAGTGGGGTATTGAATTCCCTCACTTTAAAAAAAAAATAAATATTTACTTACATAGAATGAATGGATGTTAATATCTGAATCAGCAGTGTTGTATATGCATCACCTACATACAAGTAGAACTTCTGAAAATTGTTCCCATTAGCTGCAGTAGATCAAGTTGTAGAAATGCACAAGGAATTGTGCACTCATCACCTTCCGACATACCCAGTGGAGACAGCATCAAGGAAGAGCAGTAATCAGCCACTACATTCTCAACTGCTGCTCTGTGCTTCGTGTCATTTAAAAATGAATGTTCTTACTGACCACTGGGCAGATGACATGGTTGGTGGCAGAATGTTTTTGATTTTACCTGTGCCCCCCTGTTTAACTCTGAGGTTCCAGAAGTCAGTCCTTCACTTTTCTGTAGTCCTGAGACAATAATTTTCAGCACATCCTTACCTGTAAGTGGTTTTGATGCAATGCCCTTCCTGGGGGCAGGGCAATAAGCACACTCACATCTTGTGTGCCAAGGCAAAGGCAGACATAGCTGTAGGTAATAAACCTAAGATAAAACAGTGCAAATGTTCGAGCTATTTGTAACTGAGATTATTCTGTTTAGATACATGTATGAATAGCACTTTTCCACTGACAAGCTCAAGTTCCCTAAAGTAATGTTTCTGCACCCAAGACACAGCTAGAAATAAAATTTGCTCTAGTCTTTGAGCTGTGCCTGTTGCTGGGGTTGTAGCATGGCCATTGTTGGAGACATCACCTTCCTGGGAACAGAGAGCTGTCAGTCTGATACTGCATTTCTGCGCAGCTCAGGTTCTGTCTGGCTGTGCTGACAGCACATGGGCAGGACACGACCTCTAGATACTTCTGAATGTCTTTAGAAATATTCCAAAAATCCTAACATGATCCAGAAAACAGTGTATTGCAGGATGGTTATTAAAAATCACCAACTTCATTGTAGAGTAGAGGGTGCTAATAAAATGTGACGTGCTATTGGTTTTGATGGAGAAAAATCTGTTAAATGTAATAAACACTACAAATTTTCTGTCCTCAGGCAGCACTAACAAATGATTGCATGTAAGTCAAGAGGAAAAGAGGCTTGCGATATGATGCAGCTTCAAATTGTTAAACTCAATAGCTGTTAGTAGAAACAACTCTGCTCGACACCTGTATGTCCTCACAAAGATGACCAAGATTAACTTTTTCTGGGTAGGTTTTGGCACCAGTAGCAACACTCACTCTCTTCAGTGTCTTTCACAATTAGTTTAAATTGTTATGAGTACAGTGTCTTACTAAAAGCAGCCATTTCTGTTATATGTGCATCACATTTTAATTCTGAGAACAAAAGGTTTTTTATAGCAAATTATTTCCTTAATGCTCCTTCTGTGCTAAAGTTTCTGTTGCTGTAGTGTTTGGTATGAAGCAATGTATCCAATATTTGGCACTAAACAGACTTCTGTTAGTGTGGTATTACCAATAGGAGTCGAACAGAGTTCTGCAGATCCATAGAGGTCACACCTACGTACAGATATTCAGGCACAAACCCTTAGCTTGCTTCACTAAATACAACTTTTATCTGAATTTAGCAAATTAGTAAATATTTAAACCAATACAATTTTATAGTCCCAAGCCATACAGAAGCTGCTGAGCCAATATCATCCTAATGCAGTAGAAATGCAGCGCAGGACTGAACCCACAACTTGTTTGTGTATGTAGACAGAAGTAGTTTAAACAGCAACACCTGTAACTTCAGGTACTTACTGCCTGAGTACAGCAGTACCATGTATCTTAGCAAAACACTCAGTCATCCTACTATGTCCCCACTGAGTGTCTTTTGCCCAATATAGCTGATGACACCAGAGGTATCTTGGAGCAGTGGTGTGGTTATCCCAGGGTATTTGGATTCATAAAACTTGCCCTCTCTGCTCTAGGCATACTAGTAGTCTACAGACCTCACTTGAGCCTTTACATAGATGTTCTGCTCCATCAGAGCCCAAGCAGAACAAGTTCACCTCCTACACAAGCGCTTCATCACTGTCAGCTCATACACAGATTTCAAAACATTCTAAACTAATAATCAAATGCAAGCACAGGTTCACTAGTTATTGACAGAGACACAGAGAGGGCTTACATTTTGGAAGCTGGTCTTCATTGTCAGTTCATGGGGTAGCCAAGCAGGAATGCTGAATGCCATTCATTCACAGATCCTTCCCTTTTTTTTTCAGATCATTTGGGTACCCTCAGCAGGCCAGTGCCCGCGGGGTAACTCCAGAGATGCAGACACTCCAGACTACCATTACACAACATGAGTTCAGGTACTTAAGACCACTTACATGTGCTAGTAGGAAGCCCTCAACAGATTTGTTGAGATGTTTGCTTTACCCAGTGAAGCAAAGGAAGTTAATATTTAGGATGTACACTTCAGTAGTTCTACCAGTAACATTAGTTTGTTTCAAGACTTGATGTTATCTCCAACAGAGCTATTCCTTTTTCCCTGTTATTTGTTCTTTTATAGATGTACAAGCCTTCACAGGACAGTTGTCACCTGTAAACTTCTTCATTCCCCTCTGTGACAGAGAAGTCTCTCCTTGGGTAGGTGAAATTCTGGGGTTTCAACCCCAAGCCCCAAATTAAGGTTGACATGTGGGTGATTCCCACAGCCCTTCCCAAAGGGGGGTGAGTTTGCCTTTAGGCTTCCCTCCAGGGTGCAGCCGGCCTGGCAGACAGAGCCATTGGGTAAAGGAGCCCCAGGGGTCTGCATTAAGTAACCCAAGGTCAGGTGTCCCACTTGGGGAAAAAAGCTGGGACCCCTTGCAGGAGGGGCAGTGTCTGTGTGTGAGGGGGATGCCCTGTGCAGAGTTCCCTGTTGGGGAAGGACCTCCCGCCTCCCTGGGACTGGGCTCCAGTCAGGTCTGATCTTTGTAAACGCGGGCTGTGTAGAGATTCAGTATGTGGCTTCCTTGGTCTGATGTGTTTGGTTTGTTGACTCTGTTGTTTCCCGTCCCTTCTATGGGAGACTGCCTGTCACCATTTATTCCACCCATTGTTGGTCGTGCGGTGTCGTTGTTGGGGTCAGTGGGATTGATGTCAATTATGTATAATCTGACTGACTTGTTTGTACCCCCAGCGCTCACCCATGTACTGACTCTTTTGTATCAAATACAATTTGGTTATTGGTTCATCTTTATGCTGGCTGTGTCCTTTATGCTAGGCCTGACAAATAGCAAAACAAAATTGGTGATGAGGCCCCGTCTGAAGTTCCCGGTTGGGACGATCCTGTGTATAGTTTGCTGGCCCTCGAATGGATTAAATTTGGGGGACCATGTGAACAGTGGGAGAAGCAGTTGGTGGAGGCTGAACCACAGGATGTATTAGAAAATGTTCAAAAATTCTCCAGTAAGGCACAGGATGCTGTAACCTTCAGGAGACAGGGATGGATCCTGTTAAAGCATATAAAAAACAGCACCAGCAAAAAGATCACTTACTGGCTGAATGTTCCTGTATGCAAGCTCAGATTATGACATTAGAATCTGTAAACAAGCTCCTTACTGATAAACTAGACACTTCTCAAACTGTACCCGAGAAGGATACAGTACAAGTTGCCCAGTGTAAACGTGGGAAGAGACGGGGACAATGTGGTCATAAGAAGGTCCACTCAGAGGTTGTACAGGTGGAGGTACACCATAACCCTGATGACTCGGATGATGATATCTGGTACCCTGCGGAGTCTGATGGGGCTGGTGCTTCAGATGACTCTGCAGATGTGAGACCAGTCATCAGGAGGAAGGTGGAATTTTCTGAGGGTGAGCCCCCAGTAAATAGACCTACAATGGAAGATTTCACACAGCAAGAAATCGGTGATATCCTTGCATGGTTCAGTCAGAGACCAGGAGAGCCCCTGCTTGCTTGGATGGTACGTTTTATATGATCAGGGAGCATCAGGGGTTCGCCTGGATAATTTTGACTGCAGAAAGTTTGTAACTCTGAGTTCAGACCCTCTGGAACAGGAAGCGTTTTGGACTAATGATGACAGTGATAATCTTTTGGCTTTAGCCGCTGGGGGGTGCAAGGCAAAATACCCCCTAAGAATTCCTGGACAGGTTCTGACTGGCTGTGGTATACTCTTGTGGGATGGTATACAGCGATTGAAGGAAGAAGGAGTGAAACTGGCCATTCATGTAGGCCATGTGGATGTATTGATGCAACTTCAATTGTCTGTGCCTATGAGAAATGCAATCATTAGAACTGCTCCACTGGCTTATAAGAATGTTCTTGTAACTCTTACTGAGTGAAACAGGAAATCCCATTAGAGATGTACTTGAGAAAATGCATCAGCTAGGTGACCTTGGAGAATGGACTCCCCGGGAGCGTCAGGGCTATTAAGAATTCCGACATCAACAGGGCCCCTGGGAGTATACACAGAACCGAGACACCCGACGTGGTAAAAATACCAGACATTGGCTGTCTCAAGGACAACTGTTTAAAGCTTTATTGAAAGATGGTGTACCTCTCGCTAAAACTGATGGTCTTGACACTAGTGAATTATGGAGGTTGTACAAACAGAGAGGGTTAGAGAAAGCCCACAGAAAACTGCAGAATTATCAAGCACACTGGTCAGAAACTGTTCAGCCTACAGCACCCCCTCTGGATCCTCAACGGGATCCCGCCTTTGCTCACGGTGGGCCCTCCGGGAGCAGTTCGGTTGTTCTGGGGAAGAACCACGAATGGCAGGAGTGTTCTGACCTGTACCCATCAAGAGACAATAGGTACTGTCATCCATATTGAAATATTGGCCAAGCTCTGGTACGTTGGGTGCAGGAGGACTGATGACCCCATGTGGAGCTACAAATATTCTGGAAAAACTGGTCCTCTCAAATAGTAGAGGCTCTAGTAGATACCGGAGCGGAGGCCCCCTTGATTTATGGAAATCCGAAGAAATTTAAAGGTCAATCTGTGATTATTACAGGGCTGGGTGGAAAACAAATTGAAGCAGTACAAACCCAAATTGATATGAAAATTGGAAATCTTCCAAAATGACAGTATACAGTCATGATTGTTCTGATCTCAGAGTATATAATTGGAATAGATATTCTAAAGGGACTTACTTTGAATCTTCTTGATGGTTGTAATCAATTTCAGGTAAAGAGTTATATCACTAACCAAGCAGTTTTAGTAGGGAAGATAAAGATGCCTCTGGTTCAGATCCCAACTGCGACCAAGGTAGTAACCATGAAAGAGTACAGGATTCCAGGCAGTCATGAAGAAATTTCCCAAACAATCAAAGATTTATTGGCTGCAGGGATCTTAAAACCGACTACCACAATGTGGAATTGTCCAATCTGGCCAGTCAAAAAGGCTGATGGATCCTGGAGAATGACTGTGGATTATAGAGAACTGAACAAGAGCACCCCACCTCTTGCCACAGCTGTACCTAATATGATCATTTTAATAGAAAGAGTTCGGAGGCATCCTGGCACGTGATACGCTGTTATTGACCTGGCCAATGTGTATTTTACGATTCCAATTGCAGAAGAGCATGGGATCAATTTGCATTTACATGGCAAGGACGGCAGCACACCTTTACCAGGTTGCCTCAAGGATGGGTGCACAATCTGACTATTTGCCATAGAATAGTGGCTGAGCACCTGAATGAGGTACAGCTCCCTTCTCATATGGAAATGATCCACTATATTGATGACATCCTGATTCAGGGGACCAATGAGGGTGAATTACAAAAAATGCTTGAAGTGCTGCTAACGCATATGAGGCAGAAATGTTGGGAGATTAATCCTACTAAGATCCAAGGACCGTGTCAGAGTTAAATTCCTAGGAATACATTGGAACTGTGGTCATCGAGAAATACTACCTAAAGCTTGGCAAAAGATTCTTGACTTTGCTATACCACGGAATAAGCAGGAGGTGCAGAGATTTATAGGGCTGTTTGGTTTCTGGAGACAACATATTCCACATTTAGGACAAATTCTGGCACCATTATGTAAGGTAACTCGCAAAAAGTATGAATTTGAATGGGGAAATGAGCAGCAGGCTGCCTTGGATTTGGCAAAAGAGGCTATTCAAAGGGCTTTGGATGTATGGCCCATGCAGGATGGCGAAGTAGAATTGAATGTATCTGTAAATGGGTCATATGCTAATTGGAGCCTCTGGCAGAAACAAGGGAAGAGTACCCTTAAGATTTTGGGGAAGAAAGTTACCAGAGGCAGGGCATAATTACATGCCCTTTGAGAAACAACTGTTAGCCTGTTATTGGGCCTTGACAGAAACCGAGCAGCTCACGATAGGCCATGAGGTGGCCCTGTGCCCCGCAATCCCTATTATGCAGTGGGTTAAAAGCTCCCCGAAGACTCACCGAATAGGGCATGTGCAAGAATCGAGCATTATAAAATGGAAATGGTAAATCCAGGACAGAGCAAAGGTGGGACCTGGTGGTGTTGCTGCCCTCCATGAGCAAGTAGTGGCTGCCCCCATGCAGGATCAAGAGATAAAGCCTGATCCTATTAGTCAAACAGGAATCCCCTGTACAATGGGGGAAGACCCTGGATCAGCTGCTACCTGTTGAAAGGGAACATGCATGGTTTACAGATGGGTCAGCTAAATATACAGGAGGGAAAAGGTTTTGGAAGGCAGTGGCTTATCCTCATTCAGGGAAATTTCCGGAGACCACAGGAGAAGGGGAAAGTAGCCGATATGCTGAGTTATATGTGGCATATATGGCTTTAAAACAAGAGGATTTAGGGGAATGTCACCTATACACCAATTCTTGGTCAGTGGCAAATGGATTGGCTACTTGGCTGCCAACATGGGTAGCCAAAGATTGGAAAATTTATTCTAAAACGGTCTGGGGAAAGGCAGTATGGAAAGATATTGGGGAATTGGATCAAAGAACCAAGGTGACAGTATTCCATGTAAATGCTCATAGTAATATAAATTCACTTGAGTGTCTTTACAATTCTGTCACTGATAACTGGGCAAAGATTTCCCAAGCCGGACTGGAGTTCCCTCAGGAAGGAGACCATGAAGGCTTGGCAAAATGGGCACACCAGAAATGTGGGCATCTTGGGGAAAAGGCCACTTACAAGTGGGCCCAAGAGCATGGCATAGTTATGTCACTGGATATGATCAAAACAATAATTGCCCAATGCCCTGTGTGCCAGTATGCTCATAAGCGCCCGGCACCAAATATTGTAAAAGGAGAATTGGGAGAGGGAAATTGCCATGACAAATCTGGCAGATGGACTATATTGGCCCTTTACCCCAGGACCGAGGGTGCAAATACATCTGCACTGCAGCTGACACATATTCAGGATACTTGATTGCTTATCCCTGCAGAAAAGCCACGCACCGTAGTACTGCCTCTACCATAGATATAATGATCCTATACTATGGCATCCCCTTACAAATACAAACTGATAATGGGTCCCATTTCCAAAATAAATTTGTACAGCAATATGCAGAGCAGCATAACATTCAATGGATCTTCCATGTCCCATACTATCCACAGGCTGCAGGATTAATTGAACGAATGAATGGGCTTTTAAAGGAGCAATTAAAGCTGGGAAATGGAAACCTATCCCGATGGAGATCTAATCTCATGGATGCGCTCCACGCCCTCAACAATAGACCCATCGGGGAGATGGAGACACCCTTGATGCGTATGACTACGCCCAGTCTGCATATAAAACCTCTAATGGTAACTGAAACTTTAACCTACTGGGAAATGGTTCCAGGTGCGATGGCCCCCTACCGGGCCACTCGAGAGGCTGCTGGGCTAGATCTTTATGCATCAGAACTGGTAAAGATAAATCAAGGCCAGACAAGGGTTATTAACACTGGGATAGGAATCCCAATTCCCCCAAGACACTTTGGCTTAATAACTGCTCACTCCAACCTAGCCCTAAAAGGCGTTCATGTAATGGGAGGAGTGACTGATGCAGACTACCAGGGAGAGATCAAAGTAATCCTGATTAATAATGGCAAACAAGGTTTAGTTACTGTGTTGGTTTAAGCCCTGCTGGGACCGGAGATCACGTTGCTGTTGCCCCTCCCCCACCCGCAGCCAGTCAGGCTGGAAGTGAGGCACAAACCCTGGGTTAAAATAAGAAAAAATTTAATACAACAGTGTAATAAGCAATCTGAACAAGAACAGTAGCAATGATAACAGTGATAATCAGTAATAACAGTAAACAAGATAGAAGATATACAGAGAAATACTGCAAAGGGTTACAGACAGCCCGCCGTGTGCTCCCCATCACCAAAGCCACAAAGGAAGAAGTTCCTGCGCTCCCGCGCCCAGACCTGACATCAGTATGGTATGAATAACCCGTCTGGAGATCCTTCCCCCTTCTCTGCTTGGGAAACTTAACCCTATCCTAGCTGAACCAGGACAGTTACTCAACCCAATGATAGAGTAGCACAGCTATTAATATTACCAATTTTGAAAACAACTGTGAGGAAGGGGGACCCACCCCAAGTCACTACTGTGTGGAGACAAAGGATTTGGATCCACCAACTTTAGTAATGGGGCAAAAGTACGGGTCCAAGGGCTGAGCAGCCCCCCTGAGCCAGCTGAAGTAAGAGCTGTAGGAAAAGCTAACACTATCCTAATCATGAAGACTGGACAGAAAAAATGGGAACATGTCCCTGCAAATAAATGTTATTTGTGGGAATAACGATGGTCTAAGGTTTTGTCTTCTAGATCTTGCGTGGCACCACTGGGAATATGAAATCACTCCTGTGACAAATGTATTCAACCCGAATGGGCAGCGTGCGGACTGGAATACAAGTTGATGCTGAACTGTGCTGAGCAGATGACATCAGCTTCAGATCCACAGCCACGCTGATCTTCCAATGAAAAAGACCACAGCAGTGAAGAATATGAAGAAACAGCTGACTGTGGCAGTGTCTGTAACTAAATACAAGATAAAGATGTCACACTTAGAGATCGTGTGAGGGCTGTGGTCCACCCATATGTCAAGGGGCTGAGTGAAATTCTGGGGTTTCAACCCCAAGCCCCAAATTAAGGTTGACATGTGGGTGATTCCCACAGCCCTTCCCAAAGGGGGGTGAGTTTCCCTTTAGGCTTCCCTCCAGGGTGCAGCCGGCCTGGCAGACAGAGCCATTGGGTAAAGGAGCCCCAGGGGTCTGCATTGAGTAACCCAAGGTCAGGTGTCCCACTTGGGGATAAAAGCTGGGACCCCTTGCAGGAGGGGCAGTGTCTGTGTGTGAGGGGGATGCCCTGTGCAGAGTTCCCTGTTGGGGAAGGACCTCCCGCCTCCCTGGGACTGGGCTCCAGTCAGGTCTGGCCTTTGTAAACACGGGCTGTGTAGAGATTCAGTATGTGGCTTCCTTGGTCTGATGTGTTTGGCTTGTTGACTCGGTTGTCTCCTGTCCCTTCTATGGGAGACTGCGTGTCACCATTTATTCCCCCCATTGTTGGTTGTGCGGTGTCGTTGTTGGGGTCAGTGGGATTGATGTCAATTATGTATAATCTGACTTGTTTGTACCCCCAGCGCTCACCCATGTACTGACCCTTTTGTATCAAATACAATTTGGTTATTGGTTCATCTTTATGCTGGCTGTGTCCTTTATGCTAGGCCTAATAATCGGCAAAACAGTAGGTGACATCAACCTGCAGCTGGGACATTGTTCATAATTTTTCCAGTTAACTTGAAATACCTTTCAGCTCATACTGCTTTGAATTACAAAATCATTGATTTTATCATCTTTCTTGATGGGAAATGCTTTTATTAATTCTTAAGATGCAATGTAATTAAAGGGAAAAAATGACTTTCAAATCTTGGCATTATTAACAATACATATTTTAGTGGAATAAGCAGAGCATTGCAAGACAAGTATTTTGAAACAGTCATTGTCAGTTTTATCTACCTACAGACGGTGACTACATCAGATATTGTACGTCTGCTTTTCTTTAAGAGGACATGAGTTGTCTTTGGCTGTAGCAGCCTCAACGCTGCAGAAGTTGCACTGCTTTTCACAGGGTACATGCTCCCAGCCATTCAAAAGTCATTCCTCAGCAACCCAAACTCCAGGATGTGGTTTGCTGGCTGCAGGGGCAAGAAGAACATTTTGTTTGCCCATTTCTCCCTCCTTCTAACCTCTTCCCAAAAATAAGATTAAATAGATTAGCGGATAAGGCATTGTGGGTTTTAATGCCATTCTTTACTTAAAATGAGCTATTCAAGTCTTGAACAAACAAGTTGGCACATGCCAGAATCTGTGGTCTGCGTTAAATCCTATCCTTGCATCTCCTGAATTGTTAGAACTAAACACAGTGGCTTTTCTTAGGAAATTATTTTAAAGCCATCATCTTGTGAATACCTTATTATTTGAACGTTGTTGCGCTGTCTTGGTGAGACACCCGTGCCGGCGTGGTGCTGAACTGGACAGCTGCTGCCTGTGCGCAACCTGCGCGGCGCCTGTGCGCAACCTGCGCGGCCCCTGCGCGCCGGCCGCCCCGGCTCGGCACCTCAGCCGGCACGGGGGGCGAGCTCTCTCGGGGGGGTGGTGGCACATTTTTATGGAAGATGACCGCTGTCGGCACTGTCTAACCACAGGTGGGCAAGCGGCTCCCTGCATGCAGCGCAGCTATTGCTGCCCCCGGGTGTAATCCTGCCCTTGCGCGGGGAGTCTGAGAATTCCTCTTGGCTGGGACCGCTCAGAAACTGCTCTCCTGGCTCAGATAACTCCGATCTTGATATTAACGTGCTTAGTAAACATTAGGGCTTCAATACGGAAAGTGTGTCAGTTTAGACGCGGCAAATAAGATGAAGGAGAGCTTGTATAAAAGGAACATGAAGTTATATGACCAAGCATGAGCAGAAAAAGAAAAGCCAGGACATGACCAGGTATCACAGGGTCCAAACCACATAAGATATGATTTAAAGTAATGACTTATATAGCAATGTCATGTTAGTCTCCTCTGCTTGATGCTGCTGCTTTTAGGGGGGGCGTATTTTCAGGTTCTCACAGTAACCACAATGTCCCTCACCTTGCACTTTTAGTCTTTCAGAAATGTTGGTTCTCTCTAAAGGAACAGTAAAGAGCCCAGGATTCAATAAAACTTTTAAAAACAGAAACACCTGTCTCTCATTCGTCAGAACTGCTTTTGTTAGAGCATTTGCTTTTAAGTTTGCAGTTAACAAGGTTCCAGAATACTCAAAAAGTAGAATCAATGCATAAATGAATAAGTTTCACAATCGATATTTCAAAATTGAATTAGACTGAAAGCAACTGAAATAAGTAACACCAGCTCTAGGGTCTCTTGACACAAATAGCATGGGATTAGAAACAGACAAGTAGGACAGAGAAAGTAGTGACTAAAACCAAAGCTCTGTTCTGCACCTCTCCATCGTTAAAGTTGATATATTTTCATTCAGCAGATATTTCTTAAACAAAGATCTGTTATTTAAATGAGGTAGATTGACAGCCTCTTTAGCATATTTGGGAAATAAACTCTTCCTGAATGTGTACCTTTTTCCATCAACATGTAATACTAATTCTATTAAGCATATACATTAAGGAAGTATCTACTTACCAAGAAAATTTATTCCAGAAGCCTTCTCTTTCTTTTGTGGCAAGTTGGTCATAATCTCATTTCCTGAATTAATTTCTCTTTCAGAAGGTACACAAAAAATAAAATAAAAAAGCAGCATATGCCTCTACACAGTAGAAATGAAATGTCTAAATTAACACTAATCAAATGTAACAACTCGAAAGATCCAATTGGTTCTACTTACCCACACTGTAAAGACTCAGAAGATATAGGTGCAAGGAGCTGCTACATTTCCTTTGATAAAAGAATGAGAGGAGGAAATTGTGGTGACCACCATCCCTGCAAGAGCCTTCAGGCGACTAGACAACTCATCTAATGAAAGATTTGTGGTTTCATCACAGAGGCAGTTACATTTCAGTTGAAGTGAGTGGCTTCTCTTTCTAAATATGGAAATTCTCAAGTTCTTAACAATATTAAAAATATTCTGACAGGAACAGTTTGTATGCAGTATTATTTTAAAAATTTTTTCGCCAAACTCAATGAGAATGGATTTCAATCTTTTTGTTTGTTCAGTAGAAGCTGTGCCCCCACTACAGTCTGATCTGTAGATAAAATGGACTGGTCTGTTCTGTCACTGGCATATAGAGTTCTGGTTAGCCACCTGTGCAGTCAGGAAGACTTACTGAAAATGCCTATATACATCTAAATGAATTAAGATTTTACCATTGCTTTTCTGACTGCTAGCCCTGGAGGCACTGGAGAGACTATAGGGAGGCATTGAAATTCACTACATTTCTCTGTATTTCTCATTGCCCAAGGGAAATAACAAAAGAAATTAGAATCTTTCCCTGAGCTATTAAAAAAAAAACCCAACACGCAAAGATGAAAAAAAGAGGAAATGGTTGAAATAAGAACAAATATCTAAAATTACAGCAGTATTCCACATTTCCATCCTTATTCCAGATGATTTCTTTGATCCTGCTTACTTTCAGCTGAAGCCCAGCAGTAGGTGCATACCCTGGTCCCTGCTGTATTCTGAGTGTTAGAGCTGAAGATCTCCTAGAAACAGATGGATTCACTCAGTTTTGTACTTGCATGTAGGGGACTGTGCCATACACAGTTTCCATTTCTTTCAATTTGAAATTGGCCAGCAGAAAGACTGCACAGCTGCGAATTGTAGGCACTCTTTAGATATATTGATGTGTTTTTTTTTCCTGTGTTCAAACTGCAGCATTGTTATGCTGTCATCCGGCACAGCAATCACACATCTTGAAAACAAAAACTTATAATTCCACTGGATTCCAAGATAAAATGAATAAAAATTACTTGTTTTCCATGCTTCTCCTCAGCCCTTTCTATCACATGTAACCAGATTGAAGCCAACATTCTCTTCCATCAAAGCATTCAAGAGGGGACTGAATTGTTAACTGACTTAACTTTGAACATGTAAACTGCTTTGTTTTCTAGAGGAAAACAGAACATTCGGGCAGCTTTGAGATTCATACTAATTACTTACACTTGTTTTTCCAAGTTTCTATTGATGGGACTCACAGTTCAAACCTGTAACTGCATGGAAAGTTGTTGGGAGTCTGCAGATCTCGCCTGTTTCCATCACTGCATTTCCATGTAAAGGTCACTTCACTGTCCTTTTCCTCATTTGTAATGATGCTGACTTCTCTTTGTAAAGCATTTTGCTATCTAGTGACAAAAGATTATACATGTGAGATTAGTATTAAAGCAGTAGTGTCAATGTAATACGGCCAGTGTTCAGAGAAGAATGCAGCATGGTACCAAAACAGTGATTAAGGAACCAGAACCATACAAACCCAACAGTTGCCCCATCCCTGCCCTGAGCCTGGCTCAGACAGTGAGCAAAAATACATGGTGATAGCATAATTTCCTCAAACAAATCCATTCTTGCTATTTTCTCCCCAATTACGTGCTATGTTAAACTCCTCTATCGGAGGATGTACAGTCACCAAAGTAGTCGGTCTGATATATCAAGAGAATAGAGTTACCCACACTAGAAGAAAACAGTTATGTTACCCCTTCCTTCTTCCCCTACAGCATAACTACCCCAAGAGATGCCAGCTCATTTCAGAGTTTGCTGACATGCCTACAAAGGGTGAACTCTTCAACAAGCAATGATAGAGAGCAAGGGACAGTCCCTCCTCAATCACCTCTCTGGTTGTCTGCCAGTTAAAGCTGGATACGGGTTTGCACTGGGCATATAGCCCTGTTTATCAAGATTTGGAGGGCTGTGCTCTTTGAAGAACTTTCTTGGAGTGGACTCTGAGCCTATTTTATTTTTACATTCCCCAGGTTTGAACATAGATGTTGATCTAGAATTTTCAAGGAAACATCAAGAGGAAAATTACAATTGCCCTAGTGTAGCAGACCCTCTGATCTGCACATCTTGAAAAGTGACTGCCAGGCATAGTTATTTTCCCAGAATTAACCATGCTGATGAGGAATCCTTCTTCAATTTAACACATGGTAGCTTAAGACCAGAACAGATGTTTCATATATTGTTGGCCAGGATGTCCCCAGGCTGTCAGGTGTATGGAAAATCCACAAGCTGTGACTCATAGAAGGCAAAAATCCTGTGCTAATCAGGGAGCCAGGAGAGAGCTGGACTCTTATGAAAGAAGATTTGGGGCGGCTCCTTCACCCAAAAGGGACAGTGCCCACATTACAAAAAAAAAAAAAAAAAAAAAAAAGAGAGAGAGAGGAGAAAGACTTTAAGACTTTATTCAGAAAACTTAAAAACTTCCAAATTCACAGTCATGCTTCAGATCACAAACCTCCCTTTGTTTCTGGAAAAAAAAAAATATTGCTCCTCAAACTCACATAAATTTCTTTTTATCAGGTCCATGTATGTTTTGAGGAAGAGGCTCTCAAAAAAATTCAACACTTACTCCTGTGAGATGGT
The DNA here is from genome assembly GCF_965140245.1 of Athene noctua. Lineage (NCBI taxonomy): Eukaryota > Metazoa > Chordata > Aves > Strigiformes > Strigidae > Athene > Athene noctua. Next base: position 1,852,978 of record NC_134052.1, on the reverse strand, counting down.
CAGGAGAAAGAACTAGATTCAGGGAAAAAGACTTTGTTTATGAGCAGCACAAACTAGCTTTGCACTGTTGTGCAATCGTCCTCATTACTGAAACATCAATGTGCAGAACAGAACTGCCTGGTGAGTACCACCAGGTGAGTACTTGTTGAGGATAAGGGATGACTAATAGGGATGAAGAAGTAGTGGAGGCATTTAATGCCTTTTTTGACTCAGTCTTTAGTAACAGTGATAGATCTTGAGTTTCCCAGTCCCCTGAGTGGGCGGACCATGAGTGTGGGAACAGTGACTTTCCATTTGTGGACACTGAAATTGTCAGGGATCAGCTGAATATTCACAAGTCCATGAGGCCTGATGAGATTCATCCCAGGGAGCGGAAGAGTCTGGCAGATGTTATGGCAGGACCCCTCTCGATCGTCTATCAAAGGTCTTGGGAGTCTCTAACCAATGTTACTCCAATTTGAAAGCAGGGCATGAGGGAAGATCCAGGAAACTACAGACCTGTTAGTCTAACCTCAGTTCCTGGAAAAATTATAGAGAAGATTGTACTGGGTATTATCAAAAGGCTTTTAAAAAGTAATGCAATCGTCAGGCACAGTCAACATGGGTTCACATAGGGGAAGTCCTGTTTTACTGATTTGATACCCTTCTACAGTAAGGTCACCCGCCCAGTGGATGAAGAGAAGGTGGTGGATGTAATTTTTCTGGATTTTAGTAAGGTTTTTGACATTGTCCCTCACAGCATCCTTCTATACCAGTTGTCCATATGTGGGATGAGCAGGTTCATGGTGCGCTGCGTGAAGAACTGACTGAAGGGCAGAGCTTGAAGGGTTGCAGTGAATGGGGCTACATGTGGCTGGTGACTGGACACCAGCGGTGTTCCGCAGGATTTAATTCTAGAGCCAGTTCTGTTCAATGTATCAGGATCTGGATGCAGGAGTTGAAAGCACCATTAGCAAGTTTGCTGAAGATACCAAACTGGGAGGCCTTGCAGAGGCCTTGCAGAGGGATCTAGGTAGACTGGAACATTGAGCAACCATTAATGGGATGAGATTTAACAAGAACAAATGCTGGATTCTGCACCTGGGATTGAGTAACAGTGGGCACAAGCATAAACTGGGAGGCAAGTGGCTTGAGACAGCCCTGCAGAAAGGGATCTGGGGGTGCTGGTTGGCAGCCGCTCAGTAGAGCCAGCGGTGTGCCCTGGCAGCCAAAAGGGCAAACCACATCCAGGGGGGGCATCAAACACAGCATAACCAGCCGGTCAAAGGAAGGCATTATCCCGTGTATTCAGTGTTGGTGAGGCCTCATCTTGAGTACTGTGTGCAGTTCTGGGCCCCACCATCTGAGAAGGATGTGAAGGTCCTTGAATGCATCCAGAGGAGAGCAACCAAGATGGCCAAGGAGCTGGAAAGAATATGCTGTGAGGAGTGGCTCAGGACTCCAGGTCTGTCTAGTTTGGAGAAAAGGAGACTGAGGGGTGACCTCATTGATCTCTGCAGCTTCCTGAGGAGGGGATGTGGAGAGGGAGCTGCTGATCTCTTCTACTTGGGATCCAGTGACAGGACACACAGAATAGCTCAAATCTGGATCAGAAAAGGTTCAGACTGGATATTAGGAAGAAATTCCTTACTGAGAGGGTAGTCAAACATCGGAACAGTCTTCCTAGAAAAGTGGTTGATGTCCCAAGCCCATCAGTGTTTAAGAGGCATTTGGACAATGCCCTTAATTACATGCGTTCACTTTTGGTCAGCCCTGAAGTGGTCAGGCAGTTGGACTAGATGCTTGTTGTAGGTCCCTTCCAACTGAAATGATTCTTTTCTTCTCTTCTCTTCTCTTCGCTGAAAAGCTGCCCAGTATAAAAGGACCTGGGTGTGTTTCTTGACCGCTGGATGAATATGAGCCAGCAGTGTGCCCAGGTGGCCAAGGCAGCCAATAGCATCCTGGCTTGTGTCAGAACTAGTGTGGCCAGCAGGACTTGGGAAGTCACTGTCCCCCTGCGCTTGGCACTGGTGAGGCCGCACCTCAATTACTGTGTTCAGTTTTGGGCCCCTCAGTACAAGAAAGACACTGAGGTGCTGGAGCGTGTCCAGAGAAGGGCAACGAAGCTGTTGAAGGGTCTGGAGAGCAAGTCTTATGAGGAGCATCTGAGGGAACTGGGAGTGATTAGTCTGGAGAAAAAGGAGGCTGAGTGTCATCAGTATCTACAAACGAGGCTTATCAGTCTCTACAACTACCTGAAAGGAGGTTGTAGTGAGGTGGGTGTCAGTCTCTTTTCCTAAGTAAGGAGTAGTAGGACAAGAGAGAATGGCCTCAAGTTCCATCAGAGGAGGTTTAGATTGGTTATTAGGAAAAATATCTTCACAGAAATGGTTGTAAAACATTGGAACAGGCTGCCCAGGGAAGTGGTTGAGTCACCATCCCTGCAGATATTTAAAAGATGTATAGATGTGGCACTTAAGGACAAGGCTTAGTGGTGGACTTGGCAGTGTTAGATTTATAGTTGGACTCGATGATCTTAAGGGTATTTTCCAACCTAAATGATTCCATGATTCTAAACAAATGAAAATAATATGGAAAGATTACATAGATAAAACAAAATACGCAAATGGGCAGAAGAATACATATGGTCCTTCCGAGAAGTTAGGGACAGATTGAAATAGTTAACAGAGCTTTTAACAAAAGTGTTGACAGAAATAAGGAAAATTTATATAAAGGGCCATTTTATTTAATTACAATTGTTTCCAGGGAACAAGGAACAGCAAAACTTGCTTGGATTTAAGAAATCAGACGTTCACATGAATAACAATCACATACACAGCTCTACAAACAGCCTATTCCAGTTCAGACTGATGATAATTTATCACCTTGTGGTATTGCTTCAAGTTGAACTCAGATACAGCGAGACCAGATGATATAGCATAGGTGGAAGATCTTAGTGGAGCTGCAACAGCTATGGATTGTAACACAGCTCAATAGCAGCAGATGCATGAAGCAATGCAGTAAACACTTGAGAAGCCAGAATCCACAACACACACTTTGCAGAGGTTTTACTTTAGTCCTGCTCTAATCTGGTGCTGTGACCTGAATGGCAGGGGTTGGAGTGCGAGTGCATTAGGCGGGCTCCTGGAGTGCACCTTTGGGTGCAGTTTCGCTTGGAACAAACCTGGTGGCTGCAACACAAACCCAAGGGCAAGAAATGGGGTCTATCGGGATATATCCTTCAGAAGTGTGCTCTTGGTCTGAACTAAGACACTAAAGTAGGTGCATGTTTTACTTCACACCTACACAAAGCATGTAGAAGCAGTTTGTGGTGCAATTGTCTTGTCTTCACTAGATCCAGATGCTTACACTCAGTTTTATTATGTTTCTTAATGCTTCTCAGTAAAATTTTACTTGCAGGTTGCTATTAGTTATAGTGGAAAACTTTGATTAGCTGTAGTCTACCTGGATTGCTTATCAGTAACCACAAGGAGCGAATACGCGGGCTACATTCCAGCTAATGCTGTTTTTTACTCAACTTCCAGAAAAAGGGAAAAAACCCTTAAGAAGCAAAATCACTAACTTTTGGTACAAAAATAATAAATAAATTACAGAAAACCACCACTTCACTGACTTCTTACTTTCTCACGCAATGCCATCAATGCAAAATAAAACAATCAGCCCCCAGCATGATTTTAAGATGACAGGTGCGATTCTGTAATCAGAAATAAAGTTTTACACAACTGTCAAATAATTGCGTGTCCATATGGTAGCACTTACACACCTAACTACCTAACCATTTCCAGGAGAACATTACCCTGACAGCATCACTCCTTTAAAATGGTTTCCAGGTGCAAACTTCCAGGCAGTCTTGAAGTCCGTTTGAGAAGATAGGTTTATGGCCAGGCTGTTACACCATAATAGCTGGGGTCACATTCTCTGATAATTGTATCCTCCAGTCACTGGAACAAACCCGCGATCATCTTGCAGTTAGACTAGTTGCAGCACCACGAGAAGAGGGAGGGAAAGTACCAGGGCAGCAAATCACCCTTGTGGTTTAGCTCAGATGCTTTCCTTGAATAGCATCGCTTCTGCCACTGCTGAGGACAGAGTATGGGGTTAGTCAGACAGACAGTGTGCCCTGGTGGGAATTTCTTGGGTTTTTATGTTCATCGCAGAACTTAACATCTTGGATAGTGCTAAAGATAGGTCTCCATGGGAAGGGCTGGCTTTCTGGAACTCGGCTCTTCTAGTACCAAGGTCTTAATCCTCTGATTCTTTTTCCTTATCTTCTTAAGCAAGGTAACTTTCAAGGTTTTGTTTATGTATGTGAGTACATGCTTTAAAGAGTCTGTGGAGTTTACAAGCAGGGTGATGTCTGGACAAGCTACTAACTTAGATACACCTGTCCTAAGGATTAGGTAGAGGGATACCATAAAAAAACATATTCAGGTTTTTCAGTGGACAGCCAGAGAAAAAGCAAGAAAATGACTGAGAAGAGATGGTTAGACCATGATTTCTTCCCTCTGCTTACTGTGAGGTAAAAGTGTCTGACCCTGACTGAAGCTATATCGAATCCTGCCCTGGGGAATGACATGCAGATGTCACACAAAGGTAGGTTAGTCCTTAATTACAAAACCTTAAGTAGCATTAGAAGTAAAGAAGAGTAAAGAAACTACATGCAACCTGAGGAATAAAGAGGTCAGCACTTTGCCTGGTGTCCCTTACTGTCTGAAGTTGCATCAGAGCTGCAGAGACTGACAAAGAAATGCCATTAGCAGGAGTTCCCATCTCAGCTCTGCTTCTTGGAGGAGAATCTCAGAAGATAAATGCAAGGAGCTGGAGGAAGGAAGGAGAGCAATCTTTGCTCCTGAAGCAGCAGCTCTGAGATTATTTTCCTTCCATTTGATCAAGATGGATTTTTTCCCTCCTCTTTTCCCAGTGCTTATTCACAACTTTCTTTTCTGACTGTTAACCAAATGGGAACGCAGTTGAAATTATGTCTTTCCCCCTTGCTTGTTCTCTGAGCTTGGATATCTGCCGCTCCCTATTTAGCAGAGGTTAGATTTCATTGCCTGATCTTTAGGCAAAAACAATCCAATTACACAATAACAGCTTGTCAGAAGTCAAGCCTACGGCATTTGAGACCTGACAAACTGTATCACAAGAAATAGCTATTTGAATCTGAAGTTCAACGTTCAAAACATCTTCTTCCTTACCCAAGGCCATTGTTGGCTTAAACCTGTTAGTCACAATGATTAATTTGAAATCATATGGAGCTGCTGTTGAGACCTGTTCATGTTAAGAATAGAGTATCTCACCAGTTCACACCAAGAAGTTTTTTTCTACACAGAGAGAAGGATGTAATCTAGCAAAAAGACATTTGCCCTGTGTGCTGGTTTTGGCTGGGGCAGCGTTGATTTTGTTCACAGTAGCTAGTTTGGGGCTGTGCTTCGGATTTGTGCTGGACACAATGTTGGTAACGCAGGGATGTTTTAGTTCCTGCTGGGCAGGGCTTGCAGAGAGTCGAGGCCATTTCTGCTCCTCACCCCCCCAGGGAGCAGGCTGGGGGGGCACAAGGCGTTGGGAGGGGACACAGCCGGGACAGCCGACCCCAGCTGGCCAAAGGGCTACCCCAGACCCTGTGGCGTCACACTCAGCGTGTAAAGCTGGGAAAGAAGGCGGAAGGGGGAGACATTTGGAGCGATGGTGTTTGACGAAGCCCTACTTGCCTGGAGATGGCTGAGCACCTGCCTGCCCATGGGAAGTGGTGAATGAATTCCTTGGTTTGCTTTGCTTGTGTGTATGGCTTTTGCTTTTCCCATTAAACCGTCTTTATCTCAACCCACGAGTTTTCTTGCTTTTACTCTTCTGATTCTCTCCCCATCCCACTGCAGGGGAGTGAGCGAGTGTCTCTGTGGGGCTGAGCTGCCAGCTGGGGCTAAACCACAACACCCTGAAAGCCTCATCTTGGAGGGGGAGGGAAAAAAAACCAACAAAACCACCACCAAAAAAACCCCAGCCAAGCATTTAGAGTCATTGTTCCAAAAAGAGCACAAAGCTAAGGCAAGAAGTGATCAAAAAAGCAGGCAAGAAGTCATCAAAACCTGTTAGTGTTTTGGAGGGAGTTCACTGCAATTAATATATTTCTGCAAAATATTTTGCTTTTGTCAAGGTAGCATTTTCTGATATGCATAATTGACACAATCTTTTTCTTTTCATCACTTTCACTGTATCTGAAAAGCCAAGTCCTTGGAAACCATGCTTCAAAATTCTTCCTTACAAAAAGCATAAAATAAATCTGTTGAAGATATTGCTGTACAATATAAGTCCATCCTTGCTGTTTTAAATTCAGCATTAGAAAAGAATAGCAGAAAATGAAATTATATCATAAGACAAAAAGATGTGCTCATAAACACACAAAAGAAAACTGTCTTAAGATAGAGAGTGGAAAGTAATAACAAATAAGGATTTTTTCTGTGAGCCTGGGGAGTCATAAACACTGGGTCAGTGTAGTGCTTGAGCCTGAATAATAGGCCCTGAAACGAAGTTAACCTCTAGATGAACCTCACAACTAAACGTTATACATTATTAGTATCTGTTAATTAGTATAATCTGTATTACTATTAGTGATAATTATTAGTATCTGATCATTAACGAAATACATGCTCACTAGGGAAAGATGTAGGTTAGACAGAATATAACCAGTAGTGAGGATGAAATGCTGAGCGAATGTATCCAACTTCCCTTCCTCAGCCTTGTTCAAGGCTCAGAACCCAAGTGTTTGGCCTTGTTAGAAACTCCCCTGGTTCTCCCCCCTGAGCCCTGGTCTTTGGGTGGAATCCAACAGGAGGACATTTCTGCTCAAAACAAAGGTGCAAGTTATTCTGGCTTGCTGATTTTTGGTCTGTAAGGCTGGACTCACTTGCTGTGGCTTTGGATGCCTCGCCTACGGATGGACGCTTCGTGTAGGACTCCCCACTTGCAGGGAAAGGGACTCCAAATCCTCGCTGCAACCGGGGCTGCCAGCGACTGCGGGTCTGGATGATGGTAACGTACGCAAGTGGGGATGGATCTTTCTTCATCACTGTTCTCCCCGTTGGGTAGTAATGACTAGGTGCATTGCCTTGCTTAACTGTATGTAGTAATAATTAAGTGTACTATTCTCTGTTTTTCTTACTGCTTATTTTCTGTAGTACTTAGCTATATCCTTTGACTATTAACAGTAAAATCAGCCTACTTCTTTCACTCTGGTATCTGAGTTTATTTTAGCATCCTCGATCGCAGAACAGTCAGCTGACAGAAGAAGTAGCAGAAGTTTTCTGATAAACTAAGAGACATTTTTAATCTGGGGTACTTTGAAATAATGATCCTCAAGTAATATCATCATATTGGTAAGGTAGTAGCCAGAAAGAATTATTTAAGTGCCTGGAATAAGCCAGCAAAGTGATTTTCTTGGCAAGGTAGTAGGAACAGCCACAGCAACAGCTTTGATGTTGGCTTTCCTACAGGTTTTCTTTTCAGGAAACATTCCGAATCCTTGTGTGATACGTACATTAAAGAGAATATCTATTTGTCTTTAAATCTGGCAAGCACATGATTATAAAATAACCTGGTGTGGATAGTATTTTTTTAAAAAAATGCCTTGCAATGACAAAATTCTGCTCAGGCTGCCTGTTTGGATGAGAGTGAGTACAATCACTGTCCCTTCCTTCTTATATTCCTGCTCCAGCAACTTAATGAAGAAGCTTTTTTTCTTCCTTTGCCTTTCCTGGAGTACTTGGAATGAAACATTTATGAACATTTGGGCCAAGTCAAATGAAACATTTTATTACCAGGGACAGGACATATACCACATTTTCTCTTTTCACAAGTAAAAGCTAAACTGTGCATTTCTTCCTCTCCCCATTTTTTCAGTTAAATAAATAACATAAAAATATTAAAATCATCTACCTTCCTAGCCAGAAGGGAAGTAAAAGAAATAAGAGTTACATCAGTTATACAAAACTTTCACTTGCATTTGTTTTCTTTGATGAGCCTTTAACTTCTCACAGACCTTAACTTCACAAACTCAATGAATGTCACACATAAAATGGATTTACATTAATGCAAATATACCAGGGAGAAGTCTGGCACATCATATTACAACAAACAGAATATTGCACTTACAGACCTTACAGGCCTAAATTTGCTGGCTGAAGTGCCATCAGCACTGCAAGCTCGTGTGGGGGAGTCCTTGGATTTCTAACAGCAGTTTCAATGTGGCACCCTACCTCTGCAGCATTTAAGAGAGGCAGCCAAAGAGCACCACTTCAAAAAGCAACTTGCAGTATTACATCTTGCCTTGTAGTAGATCCGGATCACATATATCCACTTCAGCAGCTCACTTGCAGAGCAACCCTCCACAGTCCAGAACTTTATGCCCGCCCTGCCTGCATTTTATTTTACTCTTAGTCAAAACTGAGGTTTAGTTTCGTTAATGACTTCTGTTAAGATGCTCATTTGCCTTCCAGTTGCTGTGATGATTGTAGGGCCTTTCGGAGTAAGAATTGTTTCAAAAGCATCTGCTTGCTGCTGAAATAACGTTCAAAAAATCAATAATTTCGTTGTGATTTTCAAGCTGTTTTTTCCTTCGAGTATCAGCTTTTGCAGGTGGATAATGATATTAAGATCATTACAGATGTATGTTCTTATCTCCATAATTCTTCTCCATAGCAGTAACCACAGCTTTCCCCTCTCCCTCACCCCAAGTTGTCTGGTTTTAATCTTGAAACTATAGGCATTTCAATGTCATAAATCAGGTATCTGGGGAGATATTCTTGTCTCTTTATATTAGCTCAAATGAGACAGAGAGAAGACAGAAAAGATATTATCAGGTCAGAAGTACATCCAGAACATAGAAGTCAGGGACTGATTTCCATACAGCTGGATGCAATCTATGCTCCAGCAGGGAGAACTCCTGAATGATGAAACCAATATCCAGCTTCTTCCTCCCTATGCTCATGAACACCGGCAAAAAACAAATAAAAAAAAAAAAAAAAAAAAGAAAAGAGTTAATTCAGAACTAAATCTTATCCACAGCTCACACCACACAAGATTTTACAGTTAAAAGCACACAAAATAATTCTATACATCCTGTTTTCAAACCCAAAGGTTTCCCTTTACTTTTTTAGTTAGATGACTGAATTTTCACCACTGACTTCCTTTTATCTATGTTCAAAAAACGTAAAAGAGGTTTCTGTGAAGGTACTTAAGATGCTAACAAATGACAGACAGCATGTGCTCATATGACATAGGACAATGCTCATAACTACATGAGTGAGTGAGTGGCCTAACCCTGCAAAAACACACCAACACGTGCCTCCACATTTACGAGCCAATGCTTAGTAGTACTCCTTCAATAATAAAATAGGCTTCAAAAATCAAGACCCAACTTTACTATAATCAACACGAACAATTCAGGGGATGCATCTTTGCAGTAAACAGCATTTTTAGTTTTGCAGAAGTAGGATGATCCTTGACCACAACTTGAAGCTAGATGACCAAGTAAAAAAAAACAAAACAAAACAAAACAAAGCAAAGAGGTAAAATCTCTGCACAGGATCAAAACTTATGTAGGAAAAGGTTAAGTGTCTCTATCTGTAGATCTACACTAGCTTAAAGATGTGATTTTCAGAGCCAATGACTATCAATAATTCCATCTTGTGCCCATGAATGGCGAGGTGCTCAACAGCACCTAAAATCTAAAGACTTGTCTCAAACATATTTTTTACAATTTATGTGCTTAAATGATTATGCATGAATATGCTAGCAGGCTTCAAAAAAATCTTTTAACTTATTAACATTCTTGTGTCAAAAAAAAATCAAGCTAAATAAGAAACCAATATTCTCCAGACCATGCTTCTAATTACATACTGTGTGAACATGCACATTGTTTAATTGCTAGTATAACAGGCGAAAAATTTGTAACCACTTATAAAAATATATATAGAAAATTGTGATAGTTAAAATAATGAAAGTACCACTTTAATGATAGCCTCTATATTTCTGTTATCTGCTTAGTGCTTACTGGCTAGAGACTTGGAAAAAAAAATCACTCCAGTATACAACTAAAAAGTGCCACTTTGAACATGAAAACCAGGCAGGAATGCATTGAACTCACCAAGATTTAAGCTTCTGTCTTATGAAAATTCTTTTCCTTAAATTATCAATTTTGTACTCATAGATGCCATAGTAATGAGTCCAATGGCCATCTGGAATCGGAAATATTTTAAATAAGTTACTCATGTTGCTTTATGAATTTAAACTTTGCTAGGAGAGGGGCTGGGAGTTGTGCTGTATGTCAGTGGTTTCACTGCCCACTTCCCTCGGCTGCTGTCTCAGATCCTTTTCCTGAAAGGGGCCAGTACAGAGCTGGCTGAATGTAGGAAAGAAGGTGAGAGAGATGCAAAAGGATCTAAACAAAAATTACTGATTCCCAAAGCAAAATGCATGTGGAGAAGAGAAAAAGATTAAAACACTTCAGTAAGGGTGGAGCTGCAAAACAAAGAGAAAGTGTACTACTCTTCAGTTATCTCAGACTAAGGGTGAAGTCAATTACTGAAGTGACACACTGCTGGAAAATGTTGTTCAAGTAATATTTAGACCTCTGATCTAACCTCAACACATTAACATAGCCATTAATAGCTCCAGTCCTTCAACTCTGAAAATGCAAGTTCTTTAAAATCAGACCAGGATTGTGAAATTAACTGAAGCTCCCCAATTCCTGCAAAGAACTTCACAGCAAGAGTCAACAAAATGTTGATTCCTCTGTCTTTCTTGTAAAATATTCCTTTGGGAGGGAGGTCTGCAGCCTTCAAATTGTTGTTGAATGTATCTGGTTCATTCAATTGGAGCTACAACGAGAAAACACAAATAGTTGACTGAGTTCCTAACTTTCTTCATAAGAAGATAAGGGGAATTTGTGATAAAGACTCATTCAAATGCTGAATCGCTGTGAGTCAATGAAAGAAAAGGGGACAGGGCATTAAACTGCTGTAATTGTTTCTATAGATACATAGAAATCAAGTATTAAGACAGAACATTTGTAGTAAGAAGTAATATATTAGCTCATCTGAGAGAGGCATCCAGCCTCTGAAAGTTCTTTCTAGTGATGCATGCCATAACATGCCTTGCTTTGGCTTGTACTCAGCAGTCTTGAACAAAAATAAATTTCATATTATTAAAGGGAGAACTACAATAAGATAGAACAATGTGATATTATTCTCACCTGAGTACGGACTAAGGAATTAGTGTCATATAAAGCTGTAGAATTAGGCTGAATGATTGCCCACATATTCCACTGCTGTACTCCTGGCAAACTTGCCCTTTCTGCCCAGTACTGTATGCCAAATTTTCTCTGACCACATGGTGAACCAAATGTTGTGGCTTTAACAGAAGGCACAAAGGACATGGTGATTCCAGATACCGTTTCTTTGCCTATAAGTATGTCTCAAAATCAGCCCTATCCAACTTTCCTCACTGGCCATCACCAGCAACTTCTCTTAGCACCAATTAATTTTGTATCTAGCACTTAGCAATAAAGAAATTCCCTCTTGCCTGTTTTCAGGTATCTTTAGAGTTTTGACTACCTGCGAAAAAGACCCATTTTTCTATATGTAGATCAGGCAATCTCTGAAGGCAGAGGATGTCAGAAATACCAACAACAAGCACATTAGAAGTATCCCAGCTACTATAGCTGTTCCTTGGAAGGAAGAAAAGCCATTTTCTTCTCTTGTTCTAAATGTATTGAAGGAGATATCATCAGTTTGGCTACTTGGAGTCACAGTTTTCAGAGCGATCTTATGCCCTGGGAAGGAGCCAACAGTGGTATTTAATATTTTAGGTATATTGTAAAAAAAACAACCCAGAGTCGTTCCTAATGTTCCTCACCTGTGGCCATGCTCCTAGCCATGAACATGCCAGACCAGGTCTAGATTTCTTTTATCTAGTTCACAGGCATCTAAATCTAACAGCAGTTATGTAAAATGTCTGCTGAGCCCTGAAGAATCTGAAGGGGAAGATTGATGAACCTCATCCTTCATCTTTGTTCTAAATTCCACTTTGTGCAGAGCTAGTCTGCCACAAAACCTTCAGGTCACGCTAGACCTAGTCAGGGCTCCCAAGCTCCAGGAAACCAGATAAAGTTCAGCTCAGGCAGCTGGAATATAACCCCTCTTTTGTTTCTAATTCAGGTTATTATACTATGGGGCTTATATGGATGAAAGATAGCTGCACTGGCTGTTACCAGTCAACAGAGATCACTTGGAGATACTAGTCTGTATTACCTGAAACAAGCCAAATAGGTGGAATGTGCTTCAAAGGGTGTATGTGCTCTCATCTCCCTGTTTTGAAAAATAAAGACAGCTGCTCATTTAGCAACCTTCAAATACAAGTTGCATGAACCAATCAGGAACAAAGCTTCAAACATTCTGGTTAAAAGTCTTGCAGTCTGCAGATGTGCAGAGTTTTCTTTCTACTTCTAAAGGGACCAAACCCACACTCATGCTTTGGCTAAATAAGAGAGAGCAACAACCACTCCACTGTTTTGCACAGCAGTTTGTCTTGGGTGGCTCTCAAGATAAGCAGACAACCTGCCATGACCCGCAAGCAAGGACCCCTCAACAAGTACATCTCAGGTGACCACAGTAATAAAATAGGGTGCTTCAAGAGGAGTGATTTGTGCCACTGCAGGAAACAACTCTGAAGTGTCTAGAGTAGGACATAATGGAGGGCTCCCTTCTGACACATCTCTTGTGCCATCACTGTGAAGTTTGATTTTGACTTAATTCCCAGTTCTCTTGATTGTGAGTGTTCCAGCACATACTAGTCAGCACCAGACGGGTATCCATGTGGAACAGAGAGCAATTTTCCTCCTGGCAAGCATATTTCTGTAAATGACTGTTCTTATTCCAGCAAAATTTATTTCATACTTTAACTTGAGGGGAAAAAAATAATTTAAAAAAACCAAACCTAAAAATCCCCACCACACTGTGGCTTAAATCACTTCATCTTGTCAAGCAACAATCGGTCTGGTGGCAGTGGAGTGACTGTGAAGCTGGGATTAAGGAACAGCCAGAAAATGCTGATAGCTAAATGCTCTTTTTGAGATCAAAGTTTAAATTACTTGAGATACTAATGAACATGGGCTGGGATGAGAAGGTCAGGCAGAGCAGTTGTCTGCTCCCATTCCTATGCCATCCTCTGCTCTCGCTGCACTGGCTAGGATATTTGGTAAATTCTCACTCCTTGTGCACTGCTGGAGTCAAAGCAAAATGAAAATTCAGACTCAGAATTTGTCCTATTGGTGATGCCGAGAGATCTTAAGTTTTCAAAGGAACACAAACCTGAACTAAAGCTTAGTACCTGCACAACATGACTTTAGGATGGGGAACAGTACTTCCAGCAGCAGATTAATAACAGCTACTTGTTAGGCTTGAGCAGAGAGCGTTCACTTGCTGCAGCATGGCTCACAGCCACCATCAGTGTTGCTGGGGCAAAGTCCCACACATTTCAGCTGCTAGTATTTGATTTCAGCTCATTTGATGAGCCTCATCCAAGGATACTTCTCAAAAACCAAGACAGATCTTTCTGAAGAAACAAACACATCAGAAAGTCTTTCAGTTTTTTGTTTTTAAGACAGAAGGCTTCATAAATTATAGGAGCTTTACTCATCCTCATCAACTGAGAATTTGCAGTAGAGAAGCTGCTGGAAAACATCGAAAGATTTCAGGGTTGGCTCATTTACACACCTGTGCCAATGAAGAAGGGACAACAAAAGCAACACCGGTTTCCCAGTGGTCACACTACTGAATGCAGTTTTCAAATTATACATTTCTTGCACAGATACAGTAAAATCTTTTTTTTTTTCCACAGGGAGACCCTGCACTGTGTCACTCCCAGATATTATCCTACTATGGTACATATTCAGTTCTCAGATGTCATCCACAAACAGGTGTCTCTCTTCATGCTATAGTCTATAAATATTTTGCCTTCAGTAGAAATTATTTAAGCAGTGTTTCTGAAGTTCAAAGAACTGCTTTATTTCTTTTTCAGTTTCATGTATTTCTATCTTTGAGGAGAAGCAGAGAGCCATCATTTCTTTCTCGGACAATCCTCTATTCTTCACAGGAAATCCTCTATTTATCACTCAGCTCAGTGTTGAATTTTACTACAAAACCGACTGAGAGGTTAAATTTTCACTCTATAAAATTGTGATCAATTATCAAGTTTAAAAATGCATGTTTAAGAAATCTTGAACTTGTCTTTCATTGAATAAGCTCACAAAGTAGAGGACTGTTATATGAACCCACGCTCAGCTAAATAACACAGGAGTAATTTTATTCTTTGTATGTTACTGCCTTGATCCCACAAACCACTTTATAAGGTGGACCATATATTCACATCTCCATGAAAAATAATTTCTTTCAAAATGTGATTAAAAACAAGTCTTTCTTTACTTCAGGTATAAGGTTTATTTATTTCCCCCCTGCAATTCCTATTATTTCTGAAGTTAATAATAATCAAACATCTTGGATTCAGCAATAATTTTCTACACAAAGCAATATGATCTGTTTCACCAGAAGTATAAATAGTATGAAACTTTTTGTTTGGTTGGTTTTGTATATTATTTTTTATTTCTTCTGGGACAAATCTACATGATAAATACTTTAAAGAACAGCTGTGATAGAGTGAATTTGCTGTTATTTGTAAATGACGATGTTTACTGTTCTTAAATATTCAGATGGTTGTTTTACATTCAGGAAAATATCACAACCTGTCAAACTGTCATTTCTGCAGAATGGTAATTCTGAAAGTTTAGGCTTAAAACCAAGTCACTGTTTCATATATATCAAAACTGTGTTTATGCAAACAAGGAAAAGAAAAGTCTGCAAATACTGAGAGTCTGCTCAGCTGAGGTTCCAGTCCCTGCAGAAACACAGAAATACACACCTAGCAGATTACAGACCCTACAGACAGCTTCTTTGGATGAAACACAGAAAAATATCTCTAGATATTCACTTTTGATGTCACAGCATTTGCTCTGGGATCTAAAAATACTAGGTTTCATGCAGTCATAGAGATGGTAAGTCACAAGCATGTTTCTCCCTCAAATAATTGATGTTTGAAATATTTATCAGATAACAGTGCATTGCACGGAAACACGCACCCACAGTAAGTCCGTCAAGAGTCAGATAAGTGATTATCTGAGGAAATCATAATCTGTTTGCAGACCATTTAGGAAAAGATGTTTTACTAACTGGACGGGGTCCAGTTATAAAAATAAATGCTGGCTTTCGTGTAGACCATCTTGAAATGCCTTCTCTATTAGGTATCATAAAAATTGACCAGAGCCCAACTTTTAGTTTCTCTTTCCCCCTTTAAGTCCACACAAACACACAGAGTCTTGAACCCACTGCCAGAGCTCAGGTGCTCTTTGGCCCCTATTTCCCTTTGGACACTTTGATCTCTTTCCAAGCACCATTCTGGGATTTACCTCCTGTGAACACTTACTCTGCTCTTCCCAAGCTTTGTCAGAGGATGTCCTTCCCCCTGTTCCCAAGTACGGCTTATTCTTTAGAAGTCTAAGCAAAGTTTAATGAAGAGATCAGAGCAGGGGACCAGCTTTCTGCTCTCACCACCTGACATCCATCATTCTGAGTTTCAGTTATCCTTCCTAATTCCCAGCTTCTTTATTATACTGTGCCTGAATATGCTGAGTTCTCCTTGATGTAGGAGACAGATGCAGAGCAAGCAGAGACAAAGCCAGGACAGCTCCTGGAAACTTCGTCCTAAATATTTGGACGTGACACAGTACATGATTCTCTTCAAGCACAAAGGAGGTGGCAGAGGACACCTAAGACTCATCAGGAGGTAGTCGGGGCAGGGCAGCTCTGCAGGCCGGTCTGTGTGCACACCTGAGGGCAGTGCTGTGCTGAGCACATGCTGCTGGCAGCGCCGAGCTCGGCAGGATTCGACACTAAGCAGGGCTGAGCAGTGGGTTTATTTCTCTTATTTCCTCTAAGGGTCTTTGGTTCAGGTTAGTCTCCTTCATATAAAGTTATAAATCTCAGCAACTTCAAAGGCATGAAGTCTGGGACAATATGTGTGTAAATTAAATTTCATAATCAGAATCACTATGACCAGAACAAATTAAAACCATTTTACAACAAGCCAAACTTAGAGAGAGGACTGAAAGAGAGGACTCCTGTACAGCAAACATACTGATATAGTTAGTTAGTTAGTTAGGATGCTGCTCTAAAGTTGTTGGGGTTTTTTTTTTAAGCTCGGCTTCTTTGAATTTTCAGCCTGCACTGTGTAGGCATCTTGCTCACGTCTATGCTGACAACCTCACTGGATCACATTTCTGGCCTCCTTCTTTACGGTTTTATTTTTTACATTTAGAATAAAATTTTTCTTTCTGAAAAAGAACTGTGTTTTTCTCAAGTCAATAAACTTAAGCCAGAATAGGAATTCGCAAGCTTCTTTCTCTCCCTGCATAAAGCTTACATTAGCGACTTATACCAAGATCTGTATATCAGTAATGCTGAACATCGCCTAGAGTCTCAAGACAAATTTGTTCTGTGGTCTTCTACCTTGCCTTTTACAACAGACAGATAAAACCTCAATATTTCTAGCAAAATCAGTGAGCATATGCACCACTGATGATGCCTTTAAACAGCCAAAGTGTGCAGGAGCAGAAAGGGTTATCTTCCGTGGCTACTCATGCTTATTTCTACCTGCTGAACACCAGATCAGGGTAACAGTGTGATCTGTTTAATACTAACTAGGTTGGATTAATTTCTGATAGTCGCACTGGAATTATTAATAGAGACTCACAGGTTTGTTCAATAGAAATCACTATTGAATTTGTGGATGAGGGGAGAGCAGAGAGCACTTGAATTCTTGTGTCCAAATTAGGAGGATATCTCTGGATAGTTGGAAAGCTAGATGGGTAAAAAAAACCTTTGAGCAATTGGGCTGAGAAAGTAGTGCTCATATGTCACCTGAAGACCAGTAACAAGTGGAGTACTGCAGGAACCTATTCTGGGACATGTCCTGTTTAATATCTTCATCAGTGACTTGGAGGAGGCAACAGAGAACTTGCACTTCTACCCTCACTATCCCCCATATCAATGTTCACTGGACCGTGTGTAGAATATCTCACCCTGTTTTAGGCTCCCCCAATACAAGACAAACATTAATAAACTAGAGTTCATCAGAGGGTGCCCAAAGGTGCTGAGGGCACTGGAGCACTTGTTCTGTGAGGGCACACTGAGTGACCTGGGCTTGTGGAGCCAGGAGAAAAGAAGGCTTCAGGGAATCCCACTGCTACCAAAATGTAATAAATTCTGCTTCTGTCCAAAATACCCTGCTCAGATCCTGCACCGCACCTCTAGCTCTGGATGTCTTGGTTCTCTCTCTGCTTCACATGTAATGAACTTAATCTAACTAATTTGCCTTCCGTGCTTACAGTCATGCAACATGGGCCAGGTTGTCTCTATCTGTCAGACAAGCAATATGACAATTTACTTGTTCAGACTGCATTTCTGATTATCCAGGGCTTCTAGTCAGTGAGAATTTACCTACCTAGAAGCTCTATGCCCAGTTCAACCGGTGGAATTGCTCTAAAAAGGAAAGCAACCCCCATGACCTGCGTGTTTTACTGATAAGTTGCTAGATCTGCTCCTCCCTCCCCCCCCAAATATATCTTTGTTCTGAGCACAGATATTGTACTGGACTCTATGTGCCTTTATGGTATGTTGGTATTTGCCTTAGTTAATTTTCCCATCCCTAAGAAAACTTACATCCACATGGAGCAAGAGAGGCAACCTAGACAAAGCACTGCAACATTTAACAAAATCGAGCCCTTAAGGAAGATGAAACAAGAAAAAAAGAATGTGTCACTTATTAAGCAAACAATAAAGCATTGACTTTTTTTGCAAAGAACCAAAGTACAAAAACAAAGAGTGTTCTTAGCCTAAGGATTATTTCTCAAGGACTCACCAGATTTTTGACATGAAACCCTCCCCTCAGACTCAAAGCCTGTACCATTTCAAGCTGACAAGTTATAAGGAGGTGACACCTCCCATCTATAAGTCAACTGAAAAAAGAAATATATGTAACATCTGGCGGGGAATGTGTGGCAGAGTGCCTCTCGTCCCCCCCCCGCCCCCCAAATTCAGAACCACCTGGGGGGTTGTGACGACGGCATCCAGCTTACTTCTGAGCTTCAGGGGACAGATGGCAACATGGTAGCCAAGGGCTGTCTGGAGCAGTAAACCAGAAGTCTTGCTGGCATGCCAATATGACTATAAGTCAATCATCTTACTCCATAAATAGTGGTCAGCCCAGGGCCCGTTGAGCTCTCCAGCCCAGCAGCAGGCTGCACGCCAGCAGCTTCCCCCGAGTAGGGACGCCTCTCAAGGTTACTCTCCGAGGTTGAGAGATTCCTTGCCACAACAGATTCTCGGTAAGTGATTAATAGCATGCTAAACTTTGCAATCTTATCTAAGTGATATAAAGGATTGATTGTGCATATATAATCCTGTGGACAAAAACCGTTGACCAAATCTGGGACTAGGATTGGATCCAGCTACACCTAGACTCCTTTTTGAGGAGTTTAAAAAGCAAGGGGGTCCTTTCTGAACCTCATGACTCAACGGGAGGGTCTCCCTGACAGATTTGTCTGACCCTGTTCTCTATGCAGTAAATAATCAAGTGTACCTTGCCATCAAATATTGTTAAACCACTGTCACATTTACCATTGAATTTTGTTATATCAATAAAGTATATTGTTGCTTCTCTCTTATGAGTGAAGTGCATGACTCCATCCATGACAGAATGTGACCTTCCCACAGCAGTGTTTCAAACACCAGAGTCTATCCATCCTAGATCTAAGAGGATATCAAGGCCAGATGCTGCTATGGATAGTCAGCCTTAAAATGGTGAAAATATTTTCCTTCCATTGCCTTTTCAAGCACTCAGATCTTTAATAAACCTTGATAAACTAAGCCTTTCAAAACTTCGTCCAAAACCATGAATATTGTTTTTATTTTAAGAATTAAAAAAACAGTGCAAGCATTGTCCTGGATCCTAGAAAGACCACAGAACAATAAATTAACATGGTAATTCCACTTTCTGAGAGCTTACCAAATGTGTTCCAACAAATCTACTAGTTCTATCTGGAGACTCAGTCTTTGAAGTTTTCCTCCACTTTACTTACTATGTACATTGTCAGACAGCCAAATTCCAAATTATTATGTCTCATAATTTTCACAGAAAGACCATAAGCACAGAAACCCATATACACAATGAATCATTTGCTAGACATTGTCTTGAAGAACTATATATTATAATACTACTTACTACTGCTCAACATCTGTCTTAACAGAAAAATCTTATTAGTCTTATTCTTTGATGCTTCATTAATTAACATGCATTTACTTAATCTTTCCAAAATATTTTCTGTTGAGACAAAGCTTTCTGCATTAGTTGAATTGCTTGAATTATTCATTGCAAGTAGCCTGTGCATTATTATTTATTATTTGCATTTCATTCTAGACATCCACACATGCATCTTTTTATCCAGTGGAGAAAAACAGGGTGTGAGTTCCTTTTAGAAAAAGATACTCTAAAGCACTTTCTGTCTTCTGACAGTGAAAGCATTGTGGGCTGATTAGCTTAGCTGTTGACATCTACATTTAGTTACATGAATTTTATCCACAAAGACTGCAGATTCTCACTGAATACTAAATATTTCTACCTATTGCTTTAAAAACTCTGGATAAAGAGTGTAGTACCAGCAGCTCAGTTGTAGATGCTCTGTTCAAAGCAAGGGAACCTAGAAGTTCTGAGGTTGACCTCATGACTCCAGAACAATAAACTTTTTATGAATGAGTTTAAAGCGTGACTTTGGCAAGCGTAAGCACAATGCATAGTATCAAACCCTGCTATTGAGGCAGGAGATAAAACATCCTGTTTCCATCAGGCTTGTGTGGGACACCCAACAGTCAGCTCTGTGTGAAATGTGCAGATAACAAAGAACAAAGAAGCTCAACTACTGAACAAATCCCTTACCTGTGAGGAATATTAGCTGGCCTACACATCGTTTTCCGTATTTATGACTTCCTTATTTAAGCAGACATTAACAAAGCTGTGCTGAGTCCCATAAGAGCCCATATTTGTGGACTAACACAAAAATCAGATAGAAAATAAATCAAAATTGTCAAATTCTCTCCTTTTAAAGAAGCACTTTCTTCATATACTTTGGCTGTATACATTAGTATGCAGCTGCTTTATAGGTAAAATCAGTATCTTCTGGACTTTCATATTCTCCTCAGAAACACAGGTACCACTGAGAAGAAACATGCTTTAACAAAAAAAAAAAAAAAAAAGATAGTTCTGTAATTGTGTGCCTTCTTAATTACTGATGACTTTCACCAAAAATGGGAAATTTTTCATGAGGTTCAAAGGGAAGAAAAATAACTGTATGATACAAGTTATATTCCAAGATGTCATATACCTTTTAGCTTTTTTTGCTACTTTTTTTTTTTTTTACTTTTTGCTGTTTATCAAACAGTTTGAATACACTATAATATTAAATATAATAAAATATGAGTATTCTCTGTGTGGGAAGAGATGACCAAAATTAGCTCAACCAAACCCTACACAGGTAGGTCACAGGGCAGTATAAAAATGCACACAGCATTTTATAGGCATGTAACAGACATAGCATTTCAGCTGAGAACACTCTGCTAAAATTTTAGCTGCAAAACTCCACCTAGATAAAATCAGAGCTTTTGGTGAAAATACCGGATTCAGTGGAAGTTCTGCTAAGTAACCTACTTTTTCGGGATCTGTGGGGCTGCATGTCCTCTTTATCCACTGCACTTTAGGGAAGAGAGGATGGAGAAATTAGGAAACTGCCATGGATTTCCTAGAGCTGGCAATCCACTCCGGGCAGTAGAGGTATTTCCAACTGACTGCCTGCAGCCAGGGAAATGGCTGTGCATGTACTGTTTATAGACAGCAGGATGAAGATGTTGTCTATTATTTATGAATGCATTTGTGGTGGAGCACTGGCAGGACCAGCGTGTGTCCCAGGCATCAGAGAGCCCAGCTGGATGGGAGTAGCATCTCCACTCAGACTGCCTGACACCAGAGAGAGAGCTGTGCCCGTGCAAACTCGCCTCTTCTCACCCAAAGCTCGCTGCTCCCTGTGCATTACTCCCAGATTTCTGTCCAGGACCTTCTGGACAGGAATGCAGGCACCCTGTCCTAAACAAAAAGAGAACAGTAGCTTTAATTCATCCACTCAGCAAAACTCCCTTCAATGAAATCTATTATATTCATTTCATAGTTTCTATTCATTTACAGAAAGGGAAACAATGTGCTTCATAGCTGACTGGCTTGAGCACTCAAGCTGGCATGTACAAACCTTGGGTGAGACTTTTGTTCTTCCCAGTCCCCAACAAAGCACTAAGGGAGGACCTGTCACCAGCCATATAAGCATCATCTTCATCATCTTTCTTGGCAATGGCTAGCATTTTTTTCATAGTTACAAAAGAAATCGAGCATACATTTCTGCTATGTAAAGCTTTTCATTAAATGAAACTTGACTTTACAAATGACACTAGTTAGAA
Organism: Athene noctua; assembly: GCF_965140245.1. Classification (NCBI taxonomy): domain Eukaryota; kingdom Metazoa; phylum Chordata; class Aves; order Strigiformes; family Strigidae; genus Athene; species Athene noctua. The sequence goes on along the minus strand of NC_134052.1, from coordinate 1,831,316 downwards.
ATAAGACTTACAACCTTAGGAATCATCTGAAAGTTCAGAGAAGCACATCGCATTCAAAGAGCCTTTGTCGGAACACATCCTGTTATCTTTTAGTCAGGGGACAAAGAGAAGCATGTTTAGCTAAAACCAAACACAATTCATAGAAGACCTCTGGTTCTTAGAAGAGCTGTACAACAAATAGAAGATACAAATGTGGAAACACTTGAGAAAGGCTCTTTGTGCCTGCTCTTCCTGGGAGACACATCTATTTGGTGTCATGCAGAGGTAAAAGGTGATTCCCTCACGGTATCGTCAGCACTATGTGATGCAGGTGATGCAGGAACACCCAAGCTATGGCCAGCACACTCACGCCACGCTCTGCAGGCACCACCACAGCCATGCACACAACCAGCAGCCTCACAGCCACACTGGAGTGGGGCTCCCCCAAGATGTCACTTCTGCTTTTACTTCTGTCTTCAGTGTGTCCACCATTCTCACACCTACATAGCACCCGAGGTGGGGGGACAGGCAGGACCAGGCACCCCCAGCCCTGGTGCCAGGGCTGCAGCAGACATGGGGCCCCAGAGCGTGTGTGGGGAGCCCCAAGGTAGCTGGGGCTGGGGAGCCTTCAGCACCCTCATACTGTGAAATTATCCCAGGGTTTTAAAACTGATGTGACAGGTTTGAGGGGGAAAAAAAAAAAAAAAAAGGCTTCTTAGTCACTTTCACTGTAATACTAAAAGGGCAGCTCATAGACTAGAGAAATGGGATATTTTATTATATAGAGAAAATTGATGTAAGCAGAATTACTACATGATCAGAAAGTTTTAAAAATATAACTCTTTTCTCCCTGGATAAAGCAAAGGAGAATATGATAAGCAGAGAGAGGAGCTGTATGCACTAAATCTTATTTGCCACAGTGGGAGGAGAGTGTGCTACAAGGTGCAGAAGTCCCTGGGCTGTGCAGCCCACTTTGCCCATGGTATTTACACAATTACACAACTATTTCACAATGCTTCACAAATTGTCCCTTTCCAAGATGCAACTACCTTGTCCACCTGGCAGCGTTGTGGTCCCAATCAACTGCCGCAATCCCTGATGAAACAAACAGCAGTGGTGTCTGCCAATTGCTTGATGTCATCTATTTAGAGAAAAGATCAAAACTGTGGGTCATCTGCTTCTCATCTAAATTCCCACATGCTCATCTAACTTCTATGTCTTCTTTAAGCTCATGAAACCAATGCATGTTCCTTTGTCTTATAGCAGGTTTTAGAATAAAGCAGTTATTTAATTTGCCCTCAGTTCTGATGGTACTGCAAGCACATTTGTACCTAGTTTTTCCAAATATGCAATGACTTAGACAGCCACGTGTCTCCAAACCAGGTCTGTACCTTACACAGCTGTGTTAACTCTCCTGGTGGTGGACTGCCAGGACTCCGTCAGAGGAGCTGAAAAGCTCCTGGAGGCCTCCTGACCTGGTCTCCACCAGAGATGGGTACACTGCTGCGAAGTGTTTCATCTTGTGCTAGGTTTGTGTGTGTGGCAGGGGTTTTGGCAGCACGCAAGGGTGGCTCCTGTGAGAATCTGCTAGAAGCTCCCCTGGCTCCAGGTCGGACCCGTCTCTGGCCAAGAATGAGTCAATTATCAGTGGTGGCTGCGCCTCTGCAATAACGCATTTAAGCAGGGAAACCTGGGAGAGGGAGTGGGATTTGTGAGGAGGAGATGCAAGGAGGACACCTCTGCGAGCACTGAAGTCTCAGCTCCCCTGCAGCCCATGGGGCGAGGGCAGGGCCGCCCCCCTGCCCCCACGGGGGTCACCGGGGGAGCGGCTGCCACCCTGCAGCCCCTGGAGGAGCCCACGCCAGAGCAGGGGCTGTGGCCAGAGAAGGCCGGGACTCTGTGGGAAGAAGCAGCCCCCACTGTTGTAGTTCAGCACTGGGAGGACTGCAACAGGTGGGGGTGACCCTCAGCAGAGCAGCTCAGGAAGGGCTGTGACCTGAGGAAAGGACTCATGTCAAAGCAAGTTCCTGAGAACTGTCTCCTGTGAGAGGGAGCCCGCACTGGAGCAGGAGAAGAGTGTGAGGAGTCCTCTTCCCAAGCAGGGAGCAGCAGGACCGACCATAGCCCCCCATTCCCTGCCCCCTGCGCCGCTGGGGAGGAGGAGGTAGAGCAAACAGGAGCAAAACTTAGTCAGAGAAGAAGGGAGGGTGGGCACAGGGGTTTCTAAGATGTGGTAATGCTTCTCACTGTCCTACTCTGTCTGTTAAGTGGTGTTGTGCTTAGTGTCTGAAATAAATTGATGTTTTTTTTCTTCCCCTAAGGAGTCTGTCTTTTGACCATGACTGTGATGGGTGAGTCATCCCTCTCTGTCCTAATCTCAATTCCTGAGCCTCTCATTTTATTTTCTCCTTCCCATTCCTGAGGGAGAAGGGCTGAGTGAGTGACCACATGGCGCTTTTCTCGTTGGCTGGGCCTAAACTACAATACATCTGGACAAAAACACTCCAGAAGCAGCACTCACCTGGAAAAAACCCTGACCAGTGCTGGGGAAGTACAGATGCAGGAGAAACATCAAAAGCTATATGGTCCTCTGGACAAAGTATTATCCTGCCTTCATATGCAATACCATGATAACACACTTCATTACATACTGAATAAATACTTCAGAGTATGTATTTGACAAACATACATACACACTTCAAACATCTTGGTTTCAAGGAGTGCACTTGTCTCTTCACCCAGACAATGCCCTTCCACCTTGCAGAATTCATTCTGAATGTCTAGTATCCAACTGTAGTGTTGGGAACTGAGCTAATACAGACACCTTGATATCACAGGCTTGTGAAAGCCGAAATTAGTCAGATAAAAAGGTTTTTCCTCTACAATATTGAAAAGAAATATACACCCCACAACAGGAGCTATGCTGGGTCCTGAAACAAATTACTGTGTATGTTTAATGACAAGGCACTGATGTTTCCTCTGCAATATACTGCTTTCCCTGAATGCATCATTCTCAGCAAGATTTCTGATATATGTTTTATTAGGATATTAGTTTTTATCTTAGTGATCCCACTCTAATTAAAAAGTAAACTAGACAAAATAATGGTAAATATTTTAGCTATACTGGACCGTGTCCAGTTCTCACTGACAAGGAGGAGGTGGGGAATGTGAAGCTCAAGGGCAGCCTTGGCTGCAGCGATCATGAAATGGAGGAGTTCAAGATCCTTAAGGCAGTGAGGAGAGCACACAGCAAGCTTGTTACCTTGGACTTCAGGAGAGCAGACTTTGGCCTCTTCAGGGATCTGCTTGGTAGAGCACTATGGGACAAAGCCCTGGAGGCAAGAGGGGACCAAGAAAGCTGGTTGATATTCAAGGATCACCTCCTCCAAGCTCAGGAGTCATGCATCCCAACAAAGAGGAAATCAGATAAAAACTCCAGGGAGCCTGCATGGATGAACAAGAAGCTCCTGGACAAGCTCAAACACAGAAAAGGAAGCCTACAGAGGGTGTAAGCAAGGACAGATAGGCTGAGAGGAATACAGAGAAACTGTCCAAGCAGCCAGTGATCAGGTTAGGAAGGCCAAAGACCTGATATAATTAAATCTGGCCAAGGACATCAAGGGCAACAAAAAAGGCTTCTGTAGGTATGTCAGTGGAAAAAGGAAGACTACAGAAAATGTGGGCCCTCTCCAGAAGGACACAGGAGACCTGGTTACCCAGGAGATAGAGAAAGCTGAGGTATTCAACGACTTTTTTGCCTTAGTCTTCACCAACAAGTGCTCCAGCCACACTGCCCAAGTCACAGAAGGCAAAGGCAGGGACTGGGAGAATGAAGAACTGCCCACCGTAGGAGATCAGGTTCAAGACCATCTAAGGAACCTGAAGGTACACAAGTCCATGGGACCTGACAAGATGCATACACAGGTCCTGAGGGAACTGATGGATGAAGTGGCTAAGACACTATCCATCATATTTGAGAAGTCGTGGCAGTCCCCCTGACTGGAAAAGGGGAAATGTAACCCCCATTTTTAAAAAGGGAAAAAAGGAAGACCCAGGAAACTACAGGTCAGTCAGTCTCACTTCTGCGACTGGCGGATCCTCCTGGAAACTATTCTGAGGCTCATGGAAAATAAGGAGGTTTTTGGTGACAGCAAGCATGGACTCACTCAGGGCAAATTGTGCTTGACAAATTTGGTGGTCTTCTATGATGGGTTTAAAGCATTGGTGAATAAGGGAAGAGCGACTGACATCATCTACCTGGACTTTTGAAAAGCATTTGACACTGTCCTACATGACATCCTTGTCTCTAAATTGGAGAGACACAGATTTGATTGATGGACCCCTCGGTGGATGAGGAATTGGCTGGATGGTCACAATCAGTTGTGGTCAGCAGCTCCATGTCCAGGTGGAGAGCAGTGACGAGTGGCATCCTCAGGGGTCGGCGCTGTTTAACATCTTGGTTGGTGACACGGACAGTGGGATCGAGGCACCCACAGCAAGTTCACCGATGACACCGAGCTGTGTGGTGAGGTGACACGCTGGAGGGAAGGGATGTGCCATCCAGAGGGACCTGGACAGGCTGGAGAGGTGGGACGGGCAAACCTCATGGAGTTCAACAAGGCCAAGGGCAAGGTCCTGCCCATGGGTTGGGGCAATCCCCAGCACAAACACAGGCTGGGGGATGAGTGGATTGAGAGCAGCTCTGAGGAGAAGGACTTGGGGGTGTTAGTGGATGGAAAACAGCAATGTGAGCTCACAGCCCAGAAAGCCACCCGTGTCCTGGGCTGCACCCAGAGCAGTGTGGGCAGTACGTGGAGGGAGAGGATTGATCTCCTCTACTCTGTTCTCATGAGACCCCCCCTGCAGTGCTGGGTCCAGCTCTGGGGGCACCAACAGCAGAAGGACACGGACCTGCCTGAGTGGGTCCAGAGGAGGCCACAAAGATGTTCAGGGGGCTGGAGCACCCCCTGTGAGGACAGACTGAGAGAGTTGGGGGGGTTCAGCTGGAGAAGAGAAGGCTCCAGGGAGAGCTTAGAGCGGCCTCCCAGGGCTGAAAGGGGCTACAGGAAAGGGGGGGAGGGACTCATCATCAGGGGTGTAGGGATAGGATGAGGAGTAATAGTGTTAAACTGAAAGAGGGGAGATTTAGATTAGATATAAGGAAGAAATTCCCTGTGAGGGTGGTGAGGCCCTGGCACAGGTTTCCCAGAGAAGCTGTGGCTGCCCCCTCCCTGGAAGGGTTCAAGGCCAGGTTGGACGGGGCTTTGGGCAACCTGGGCTAGTGGAAGGTGTCCCTGCCTGGGGCAGGGGGGTTGGAACCAGATGATCTTTGAGGTCCCTTCCAACCCAAACCATTCTACAATTCTGTGAAATACTACAAGAACTGTTCAAAAAGGACAGGCAATAGAGGGTATCCTTACCATAAATATTTTATAATTTAGTCTTCACATAAGCACAAAGGCAAGAGCCTTCTTGCAGAGCTTGATGGGGCTGTGAAGTTAACTAGGCCATCCTGAAAAAAGGACACATTTTTCTTTGTTTCAAAGTTAGTCTTGTCTTGTTTCAGAGTTGCAGTGAAGCTTTTCAAACTGGTATTATTAGGAGTTTCTACACCAGCTACAAAGAGCCTTGAGATCCAAATTTACAGATGGTTTAAAATGAGAACTCCATTTGGACCTATTAACTTCAGTCACCTGAAGATCTGGTCCTCAATATTAAACATTTTTACTCAGTTGGAAATTTAGTACTGAGAAAAATTAAACAAAATAAACAGAAAAATTAAACAATATAATTGTGTTGTGTGAAAGGGGACAGTAGAAAAATATATAAATCCTGGAGAGAGGAGAGAATGCATCTTATACAGTCAGAATTAAAACACTTGTAGAAAAAAAAAAAATTGAGGTTTTGCTTAAAATAGCCTCAGTGACAAAAACATGTCAGTACCCTTCCCAGCTTAATTTTCTTTTAATATACAACTTAAGAGGCCTGTTTTGTAAATATATAACCAAATTCCCTACGGGAGGTTCCCTGTGTAATCACTGTCATAGGAAGCTGAAATAATCAGAGGTTTCAGGCAACTGTGAGGAGGCTCCAGCTGGTTCTGGCAAGGCTATATGCTGGCCATATGTTAGTCCAGGTTCATCCTGATGCAAACCAGATAAACTGAAACAAGAGCAAAAAGCAGGGAAAATACTGAAAGGGAAGACAAATTGCATGGTTTCCCCTTAAAAATGAAATAAGAATTTTACATGATTACATTTCCATATGAAACCTCAATTAAAGTGTAAATTCAGTATTAACTGTTCTTGGTTCTCTGTCTGGACAGTTTACAAAAAAGTTGTTCCAAAACAATTTTGTAACTAGATAATAGAGAATATTTTCATCTACTGAAAGCGTTACTTCCAGCTATTGAAGATTATATGTCCAAGAGCCTGCACAGCCCCAAAACATAAGAAAAAGACCCTAGAAATTTCTTCTCAATGAAGAACATTTCACCATCTTTTTAAGGACCCTATCTTTAAGTGTTTATCTGATTCAAGTTGTTCTGTTTTCTTATTTCCTTCTTGAGAAAACTTGAATGAGTAGATTGCTTACATATGTAGTTCCAGTCCCCATACTTAGCAGTGACTGACATGCTCTCGCAGCCTGTGTGTGGTACATTCTGGACTGTGAAAAAGCACAGCTCGCCATGTGCAATGCTTTCAGCCCAGCTTTACTGCTGTCACGCCGCTAGCAAAAATAAAAATCAACAAGTTTTGCACACAGTAAAAGCGAGGAGAAGCCTTATAAGACTGCACAATTCTTATTCATGATTAGTAATTGATTAATAAAAATTTCCATTCAAATAAATACCCTTACACTTGAGAAAAAGTAGAGCTGCAGAAAGGGAAATGCAGAGGAGAACCTACCCTGGGCCCAGTTAGCAGAGGCAGGTCTTGCAGAAGTGGAACTCACCTCACCAAAATGTCATCCCCAGCTATCAGAGAAGCAGGAACTCATTTGGCTGCTGTAGCTCCAGACTTCTTCCTCTCCCCTTGTCCTGACATGATCTCTTTGGTTCTCATCAATCCAAGATCCATTTGGTCACTGTGAGGCACAGCCTCTCCTCCCAGTCCTTGACTCACACAATGGAGGATGGTGACCAAGTAGAAGACAGACAGAGAATGCAGTGCATTTCTAGTAGCTGTCTGCACCTTTCTTTTCTGTGAGTATGGCTTGTACAAGCTGAACACACCATGAACCAGACTGTACAAAATGCCGTGGGCTCTTCCCCATGCTCCCCAACAGCAGAGGCTTTTGGCCACATCCCTGAAGCCCACAACCAACAGTGCCCAGGCACAGCCCTGACCCAGGACACAGCTGCTGTACAGTGCATGTCCCACAACCCTTTCAGCATAAGGATGGATGGCACACCAACCACAACCAACCACAGCAGTAGCGTGAGGATAACTATGCATTACAACCAGGCATCCATACAACCACACATTCGTTATGGTAGCCTTGTGCTTCACCCTGCTGCCCTACACAGCCAAGTTAGACCCTCCTCTGCAATATTTGGCCCTTCTGTGTCCCTGCCCCATTTTCTGTCTCCAGGCCACGACAGCGTTACCACTGTGGTCCTTCTCTACTTTATGAGTGGGAAAAGAGGAGGAGTCAGAGCCAGTCTACACACTCCCTCCTCTTCCCCTAGCCATTGGTGTTCCTCCATTTCCTGAGCAAGTTGCTGGAGTAGAGCTGCAGCACATATGGGATCAGTGAGTGCCCTGGAGGTGGGAGGGAAGGAAATGCTCTTCTGTTGGGGAAGGAAGAGGTTTCTAACTGTAGAAGGGGGAAAAAGAAAAGCAGCCCCAAATCCTCAGATGCACACTGTACTACAAGCCAATGTCATCCTGACGCTAAATCAGAACCTCCTGGCAAAGGAACCCATCACAGGAGCCAGCAAAAGGTATTTGCCTTCTCTACAGTCCCCCAAAGCTCCCTGACCTTTTATAATCCCCCACAAATTTGACAGAAAGCCAGCACTCAGTGGCTGGATTTTAGCACTGGATGCTCAAAGGTTCCAGTGCTGTTGCCCACCATTACTGAGGTTAAATGAGGATTATTGATCTGGATGCCATGAGACCTCATGCCCCTGGGAAAGATGTGATATCTGGTTAGTGAAACCTAGTTTTTGAGGGATGTGTGTTTTTCTGGAAAACCTCAAAACCCCAGTAGACCAAATGTTCTGCCCCTTCATGCCTCCAAAAAGGAAGATGCCAACCCAACAGACTTCCGTCTATGATGGCTCTGTAACCTGCTATCAAGACAATACTGAATATAGTCTTTAGGCCTTTGCTTTCTACTTTTAATAGCTGCCAATACCAAAGGCACAAAAGCAACAGGTCACAGCCATAGAAACATAACCATACATAGACAAACTAACATATTTTCAGTTGCTTGCTCCTTGAGAACCGCATACTGGATCTCCTATGTCTTGTGTACCTGATGTATAAATTTTTATTCTGTAAGTACAAAGGACCACGTGAACTGGCAGCAGTAGTCCCATTTGACATTGCATTGGAGAGGGAGGAAAAAAAATTATAACCCTTTCAAAGTACCGCCCCTGCCAACGTGTCTTGCATATTCAATATAAGCAAGAACTCTCGCATCTTTAATTCACTGATTGAAAATTAACTTCTGATTTGTATGAGAAGAACCAGAATGTTAAAAATACAGACAGCAGAAGGCCTATAAGAAAGGTATGTGATATTGCATTTAGAGTCTCGTTTCTAATGCAGCTGAACAAAATGTATTGAGCATATCCTGCTGTTCCTTGCTGCCCTTAGGCTATACTACAATGCCAGGATGCCTTAATGCTACAGCAGTTTTTACAGTTACCTCCTTTTCTTCAGTGGTTCATTTTTAAGAAAAATAAACCTATAGAAAGGCCTTAAAACCTGAGCTACCTAGGGAGCTCTGCATAAATCAAAGGATTTAGCAGGGTTAACTTCACTTGACTTGCAGTGAAATTTCTTGCAATGAGAAAAGCCAGAACTGCCAGTCAACGTATAGCACTCAGCTATGACTTTCAAATCTGGCTGGAAGTACATTCTCCTCAGCTACATGCCTGGCGTGAGTAAATTATTTGTTATTTAAGTGGATGTTTTGCTTTTACTCATAAATTATTCATAAATTACTTTTTTTGTGTGTTTTTCTGAACTAAAACAAAATATTTTAGGAAAATATAGCTCCAGCGAGAATTGTAGGTGTGATAATGGATTTATTTAGCAAGCTAAAATGAAAATACAGGGGACAGAGAAATCTATGGTTTAAACACTCTGCCTATATGTATGCATAAATCAATATATATCATTTGTTTTCAAAATAATAGCACTGGTCAGTTGAAACATGAAGGGTAATAACTACTTACCAGTTTTTTGTGAAATAAAAAAGGAGATGACAAGTTTTAGTTAAATGAAAAATACTAATTTCTGCAACTCTTCTTTATGGGCATGATAGTGTTTTCTTCCTGCTTTTAAAATTATCAGTTTTCCTTTAGAGATTGGACAGTTAAGACTTATAAATATCTTTTCATATGAAACATACTTTTGCTGCTTTTATTGTTTTGTCTTGTACCGGCCTCAAATTCTTTATATTATAGGGGAAAATAAGTAGTGTCTTCATTCTAGAGAGTCAAATCTTCTTTCTGTTTCAGGAGTGATTTCACTGAATGTTAAATTGCTTTTCTTAAGCCATTTCCAAAATTTTTTCGTTGCCCTCTTCCAGTACCAGAAACTCTTATTTATAAATATTATACATTGTATCTGTTCAGATTTATACATGATGTTTTTATGATGTGCATAAAATTCTGAAACCTGTAAACACACTGGTGGCATTAACAAGGATCAGATGTCCGTTGCCTTTCTTGTGTAGAAAATAAGAAGGTGGGAGTTCTGAATATTTGAAGAATTTAATGAATAGGTCTTTAAATGTGATGCTTGATTCCATGTGCATGCCATTTTGTGTCTCTCACACAAACGCTAAAGAACTTTTACGCTTTAAGATTAATTCTAGCAAGTATGTAAGAATGTGCACTCCATTTGTTGAAGGAGGATGGCAAGCTCTGGCAATTTTTTGTAGGGCAATTAGATCAACAATCTTCATTTCCCGTACCTTTAAGTTTTAAATGGTAGAAAACAAAAAACAAAAAACAAAACAAAACAAAGAAGAAAAATCTATTGTACGGCTGGTTTTGCAAGGGATTTTGTTCCCTCCCTTTCAAATTCCTTTGCAACAAAAACTGTACTGATTTATCTGACAACACAGAGTAGCACTACTGAGAACTACCCATTGCAAAAATGTTCCAACAAACAGGAATATGGGAACATTACTTTAATATTATGGGGTAGTAAAAATCCTTTTCTGTGTTTAATTAGAAAATAGATGTAGTAAAACAATTAAAATTTATTGAGGAGGTTCCAAGATACCACCAGCACAGCCTGTTTTAATGCCTCGATACATCCCTCAAAGTGCAGTAAATCCTTAAGGTGTGAAAAATGCTGTGACTGTAACATGAATAAACAAAGCTATGAATGTGGAATGTAAATTATCTACTTCATTAAAAAAAATGTTTTTCCTTTCATGCGTTGGTCACAACTATCATTACAACTTGTAATTTAAAATGCAAAGAATATAAGAATTTCATGTAAAATACTGAAGCAAACCTCATTTTATATATAGAATATATGTACGTAGTGCATATATTTGACATTTTGATGCATGGTGATGCACTGCGTATTAGTTTTGCAGTGAGCAGAAATACAGCAGGTACTTCAAAGACTAATGATAATTCCTTCCCTAAAAATATTTACAATGTAAAGTCCTGAAAACCTATCGCAGAGTGATCAGAGCTGAAACAGATGTGACAAGTAACATATCTAGAAAATATTACTGGCAATAATTAAGGTATGTCTGCCTCTTTTAAGTTTATCTCTATTGCCTCTTTCTTCCCTGTGTTATTGCTAATTCTCCCCTCTACCTGTTTTGATCTTGCGTCTCTATTCTCCAGGCAAGTGAAGAAACTTTTAACTAAGAACACATCCTCTTTTTTTTACCATTTACATATAAGTTTTATACTGATATATATAAATATATATAGCACATATATACATTTTATATATAAGTAAACTTATATATATAAAATATAACGTTTTACCACTTTTTTCTATGAAAGCAGGAGCAAGCCAGCAAGTTTATAACAGAAATTCAGAAATTTTAAATACTTAGCCTTCAGTTAAACCCCTTTCTGATTAAGTATGAAAGAACTAAAAAAAAAAAAAAAGAAAAAAAAAAAAGGTTTAGGATTAACTGTTCATGGTTGGTTACCATTATTAAATAAACATAACGAAAGATGGTATTGATTAATTGTTTAAAATTTTCAGCCCACACTGTGCCTAGTTACAATCCAACAGCTTTGACATTTTCAGTATTTCTATGCTCAATATACTCTCTATAGTTCTCTTCTCGGATAAATAAAGTATTTAAAATCCAAAGCAAAATCTTGTATCCCATATTGGCCATAATACTTTGAAAATTAGGGCAACAGGTAAAGAGATAAGGTCAAATCTGTCTGAAAGACTTTAGATCATCAGGAGAGGGAAAGACAACCCACGTTATGAATTTCCTAGCAATGAAAAGGAATGAGAGAAGCTGTGGTAACAGTGACCATAGCATACCAACGTGACTGGGAAGGGATGAGGGCACTTTTTTATGTTGCATAAACACAACGGTAAATCTAGTAGTAACCTGTAGCTGTGTGTGGATTTTACTCCTTTTGACAGCTTCCGGTGAAATCGCATTCTTTCATTTCTCAGATTTGAGGATAAACCATTAAATACCAGGCAGTTCAAGCCTAAAGATAAGACATTCTTCTGAACTGATATAGTATTATTTTACCAAAATGTAATGCAACTATAAACAATATTTCACTCAAAGGCATAAATTAGGTCAATTTCTCTTGCATCATTCATATGTGTTACTTCTCCAAATGCTAAGGTTTCTCTGACGGTTCTTGAAATATGCCCATCTTCTCCATGAGTTATTACAGAAAAGACATTCATTTTATAGCAGTGCAACTCCACAGAACTAGTAGCAAGAGATGTACCACTGAAATAATAATGATCTTAAACTGCCTTCCAAAGTCAGGTGTGCATAAGGGGGTATTTCTGGGACTTTTGTTACATTTATTCCCATACAAAAGCAAGAACTAGATCAGATATAATCTGTTTAACCAAGTGATCTGTTTTCAGGGGGGATCAGGACCTCATATTTAAGAGAATGAGAAGCGTCGCTGAGAGATGATAGCCCTTCTGCAAAGGAAATCTTTCATAGCTGATTGTATTGTTTGAACCTCATACTATCATGATGCTTCAGACACTTCATTACTCTATTATTAATTATTTTTATCCATATCGTCATGTATGGATAAGGATTTATTTTCTTGTAATAATCTGTTCCCTTTTAAAAATATTAAGTATATAAGCTGCAAATTTCCACTCCGACGTTCTTTCTATTAAAAGATTTTTTTTAGTTGACAGTTATTTCAGATTTACATTCCCAGATCTCACTGTATCTGAATAATAGAAATGTTTCTAATCACAAAATGATAAGACATGTTATTGACTTAAATTGATTCAGAAATCTCATAAGAATCTCAAAGTATGGAGATGTGGAAATGTGATTTTGCTCAGACAGGATTTCCTCTCCTTACACTGTATTGCTGCCCAAAGACACGTTACTTCTCCTCTTAGAAGTAAGCAGCATGATCTCTTCTGATTGTCGTTTCAGCAAATATGTTTAGATCACCTGCTGATATTAACATGTCACAGAAGCAGAGAAACTTCTTCCTGCTAAAACCAGTGACAGTTGTAAATATCAACAAGTTTTCGTTTTGTTTTTTTTTTTTTTAAGCTGGGCTTTCAACTTTCCTATTCATACGTTAGAAAAAACACCTTAAGCCAAATTGCAAAGGTTTTTGGAAGAGCAGTGGTTTCCTGATAAAAGCATTTGCAACTGAGGGAAAAAGAAAATTAGAAGTGTAACATTCTTGCTCTGTATAAATGTGGCAAAATAAGATAGATCAGGCTGCTTTCTTTCACACAAACATAAAAACAAAGAGATGTTGCTGTGAGGATTCTGGTCTGATACACCCATGAAAGACATCAAATCCTATTATGCGGTAGTATGAGGCAGTTAAAAAATATGATCTGTAACTATCCACAGACTACTCAATGGACTTTGCAGATGATGAATGCACACTGATCCTTGTCTGAATGGCAAACAGACCACATGGATATCCAGATCCTTACGGGAACAGAAGAAAAACTCCTTCTCTTGTCTCATCGCAGTCCTAATGCAATTAATAACATCTGCAGAAAGATGTGCATATGAGGAGGATACCAGGTACAGGTAGGAGGCAGGCATCAAAGAGCCAGGGTGTTACGCAACAGTCTGTGTTGGGTATAACAAACAGCGATGAAGGGTATGGTGAGGGAGACAGAAGAAATTACGAGGAGATGGAGAGGATGATAAAATGGGGGGAGCTGACAGCAAAAAGCGTGGCTAATAAAAAAAATAAGGTGAATAAAGGAAAGACAGAAAAGAAAGCTTGAAAACATATCCAAGAGAGGAAAGGGAAACAGTTGGATAGAAAGAGAAGTGTGGAAAAACAAATGTCATAGTTCCTTCTTCATATGTTCATGAGGCAGTACAGAAAAAGAGGAAGAAAAGCCAAGATGTGCCAACTGTGGAAAGAAGGCAGAAATAAGGGGGAAAATGGAAAGTCAAAATAAATACAAAATTAAACTTACAAGAATAGAAAATATAATGAGCCAAATGAAGCACTGACTGAGATCAGAGAAGAGAGACGCACAAATGCACACACACGACAAATCTTTCACAAGGCTACAATGGCTAGCACTGTGAACGCAAACCAGGCTTCCTGCATCATGTCTGACAACCTAAACCATTCTCCAGAGTGACAGCTGAGTTTCATTTCAAAGCATCACAGAGCAAATCCCTGGGATTTCTTTCTTTCTTAAATGAGAAAATTAATTACATCCCATAAATGTCCACAGTATAACGAGATGTAAATTCAGTGCCTCAAGGCTGGAATAGAAGCTCAGAGCAGAATTTGGCCCTAATTCAGATAACAGCAGTGTCTGAAAAAATAGATTTGCCTTTACGGGAGATTTTGACTAAGTTATTTTTTATTTCAAATTGAAAACAAGATAAAACCAGAACATTGTTAACTTGAACATTTGAAATGGAGTAAGAACAGCAACTTTAAAATAAAGGAAAATGCTGATGCCATTAATTCCCCTGCAGATATCAGCACATAGCGTTTCGTAATTGAAATTATTTCAATAGGAAAATTTGGTAGCAGTTAAAGTTTTTCATGTGATAAATGTCAATTTTAACAACTGAGAACATTCCAACTCTCTAAAATTCAATCAGTTCTACTGCTAAGTGTCCTGTTTTATATTCATCACCCAACAAAAGTGAAGCAACACAAGCAAAGAACAATGAGGGAAAAACATGTCCTTTCAAAAGGCTCAGAAATATTTTATGCTTATGCAAGCCTGTCTTCCTCCCACTGTCCTAGGTTTCTTCTCAGAGCTACTCTGTGGAGCTACTCAGAGCACCACAGTTATTTTTTCTTATATTGTTCGTCTCCACCTGGTCCCTCAAACATTGCTTCTCAAGCATCTCAAACATGTTCAGGTAACTCACAGAAGACGCATTTTTCCCCCACATTTCTGGATGCTGGACACATCTTTCCCTCATGCAGGAACCCAGTGGGAAATCCCAAGTACTCCAGGATCCAAGCTCTGGAAGCTTTTTGGAAAAGCAGAGGCATTTCCTTTAGTAGGAAGGGAAACACCCAGATGTTCTGCAACATGATTTCGCTCATATAGTAACATCAAACATCACAGTTTCTGAAAAACTTTTTGGTCTTTGCTGTATTTTTCTGTAACAACAGGTGAACAACATTTAAACTGGCTTTAATTACTTCAGTTGATATCACAAAATTTAGGCAAGGTTATCTACAAACATTTCAAATCAAATGAGGGAATTAACTTTCAGTTAGACGTTCCAAGGAGTACAGGCAAAATGGCCTAAGCATGTAAGATTGCCCAAGGTATCCCAATCTTCCATGGTTCAAGTTATGTCATTATATGTAATTATAACTAATTATCTGTGTATCACCAGGCTGGGTCCTTGTACGCTTCTGCTGGCTTGCAAAGCACAGAGGCTTGGCCACAAATGCCTGGTTTCACATTAAAAACATAGTTCCTGATGACATCTTTTCACTATTATTGCTGTACTACAACAGCACCTATCTTAATAAAGAACATTAAAAGAGTGTTACCTCTTTTATTGGGTAATGATGTAAATATTAAATTCTTAATCACTACTTCTTTGTAGCATTTAGAAATATCTCTTTATCAGGGCAGACAATGGAAAAACACATTTCTTCACATTTTCTTGCAAAAGAAACATCTTGGATGCAGAAGGTTTTCTTTGATTTATAAAATTATTCAGTTTGAAGCGAAAAGGTGTTAGCAGCCCTTTTTCACCCTGGTGGGGTTTAATTTAAATGCAGAAAGTCTACATTAGTGCTATCAGCTTACTGCAGTAGGAATACTCCCTAGCATTGTATTTGCATAGTGATATTACATGGTTGTATAAGTTTTTTGCAAAAAGCTTATCTTTGGTCAAATTTTATTCTCCAACTCTAATCATCTCCATGTAAAACTGAAATTGTTGCATTATGACTTAAGTAAAACTACTTTAGACTTCTGACTCTGAAAAAAAAAAAAATTACCTTGAATTGGGAAAACATACAAACCCATGCTCACTTTTAAGTGTTTGAATAACTTCACTCACTTTAATAGATTACCTACATACTAAAAGTACATAGTTATGTGGGTTTTGTCCCCTTGGAGTCTTAGCATATCAAATCCGTTTTTAAATTGCATGGTCATGGTCTGTTCATTGTTCTGTTTCACTATGGAAGAGGAGAACCGAAGCTGAAACCCTGGTACAAAAAAGGAGAAAACAGCTTTTAATGGAGGAAAGAAAAAAATAAAATCAACCTACTTACAGAATATACATACAATACTGCTAATAACTGGAGTTTCCTAGGAAATCAGTCATGACAGATATTCAGGACAATCACAAGAGCACAGTATTTCAAACCAAGCAAATAAATGGCTGCAGTCAGTGAACAGTTGGGATAATTTACTAGAAAGAAACTGTCTACAGTATCTTTGTTCCCTCTCAAAAGAAATCAGTGGTTAAATAGATGGAAACTGAAAGACTTTTCAAATATGGCAAAAAGTATTCTACTTTCTAGAGAGCACTCAAGAAAAAGAAAAAGAAAGAAAAAAAAAAAGAAAGAAAAAAAAAAGGCAGCTTCACAATCTGCTAGTGCCTTAAATAAGAAGTAGTAAAAAAAAATATATTTTAAACTTTTGATGTTTACAAAATTTTCCGGTATGTGGATTGTGAGGAGTGGTTCCAATGCCAAGGCAGCAGTTCCCATGGCCCCTATCTTTTGCCCATGTTTCAGGTTCTGTAAAATCAGCTTGTCTTACTTTATATCGTCTTTCTCACCTAAACTATCACATTTTGGGAGGCCCACTGAAAAAAAAAAATAAAAGATCTCCCCAAAAAGGTATTTTTTTCCAACCTAGGAATAGTCCTAATGAGATCTTAAGGGAACACTAAAAAACTGTCCTTATAAAAACAGACTTGTTAATCACACAAAGAAATGCAAAGGGTCTGCAGTTTTATTTCATGTCAGGGCCTTTCCCCCCTCTATCATCGTTTTTATACAAACACTTCTGAGATTGTTAAATCAAATTTGAACATTTGGCTTCCAAAAACCCATGGACGTTTTGTCATTTATTCCAGTCTGAAACTTTTGGTGCAAACATGAGCCATCTTGTCAGCAGCTAAATAGCTTAACAATTACTTATTTCTATCTATCCCCCTTGCACAGAACTTAACTAAGTAGGCATAAAAAACCCCAAACCTCATGGCACAGATGACATGCACATGGCTGTAAAATAGCCAACAAAAAGTATTAATATAGCATTGAAATGCATAATTAAACCCTTGAAATTTTAAAGAAACATTTGATATGTCTTGAATAATTGTGTCCACATTCTGGTAAACTCATCTGGTTTTAGTACGTGCAGTTATCAAGCTTAAGAAAAAAGCCTTTTCTGCTCTGTGTTCTTATGTTTAGTTACTCCACAGAACTGTTTCATTGGAGTGGAGTTAATAGATTAAAAACTCTGCTATTTTCATGCTTAGGAAACTGCTGAGGAGCTGCTTGCGTACATGCCCAGCATTTATAATGATCTTTCTAGGGACTGAGACTGCCAGACACAGAAACTTGCAGTAATGAGCCCTAAACAAGTACTAAAGAGTACAACAGCTTTTTTTATCTGCAGGTCTTTTCAGTTGTTCCCCTTTTTCTACCTGAGTGACAGAAGAAACTAGCTGCCATCAGCTGAAAATGTCTCTGCTTGAAGACTGCTGGATCAGGACGGTCCCTATGGTTTTTCAATGGGGAGAAAAAGGAGGGGCTGAGGGTCAACATTCCACCAGATTTTTTCAGACCAACAGTGAAACAGAGAAGGGGGAAAAAAAAAAAAAAAAAAAAAAAAAAAATAAAGCACTGAGCAAAAGAAGAAGTTCAAGTAGAAAAGAATAGACTGCCTATCCTCATTGTACTTTTGTCAGCTAAAATTTGGTAAATGCTTCTGCACTGCTTTCGGGAGGAGGTGATATTTAAAAGCAGGCTGCTCAGCTGTCAAACGGGAGGACAAACAACTCCAAAAGCTTTGCCTATATTCTCTGCAGATCAGCAGAACAAGGGAGACCAGCTGCGTTGATTTTCGTTAGGGCCTGATGAATAGGACAACAGCTTACTGTTTCGGTAGGACCAAAACATTTAACCTCTTCTACAGGGCATTTAACTTCCGCTGCGTTGCTTGGACTTAAAAGATCGTGTTTTACTGCTACATGGCACTGGAAATACTTGTCTTCCTTTGCACTCAAATCAGTCCTGCAAATCTATCTCAGTGATCTGGGAAGCAGTAAAGTTTTAAAACTCTCTTAACGTTGATATTTTACCTTTTTGCTCTTCTGCATTTATTTGCTCCAGTTTTCTGTTCAGCTTCAAATATTTCTTTTTAAGTATTGCCCATGATTTAGATTGTTTCAATTCTGTTTGATATATCTGGCTCTTCAATTTTTTGTTGCAAATTTTGCTTTTTAGTCTATCTAAGTTTTTTTCTGAAATTATTTTAAACATTATATTATCTCTATACACTCTTTTATTGCGCGATTTTAATCTTAAAGTACATTTCCTAAGCTGTATTTTTTCACTGCTTCAATTGGTTAGCTAAATTATTTTTTTTCCCAGTCCAAGTGAGGTAAATAAAATTACTGTATAATACTGAAATAAAATATTTTTTTTCTTGAAGCTTTAATCACTCCTGAAAGTTTTTAAGTGTATAGTGTTTATTTGTTTGGGGAGTGGTAATATTTCTTTTCAAACTTTGGACTGTAATTCTTTCTCTAATTTGCCCTGTAAGTTCTCTCTGTAGCACATCACAAAAAAAGTAATTCTATGCTATACATATCCAAGTGTCTAATCCTCCATTAATATTTGTAATATTCTATAATTTTATGCAAGTTTAGCAAGTAACAGTTGCTTTATGTAGTTAACAAGATATGAAACGAAGAGACAATTTATGATTGCTATTTGTAATACCAGCATTTTTATTCCAAGTTAAATTTCTACAGCACTTTCTATCAATTTTGGAGTGACTGCAGTCACAGAAAATGAACAATAAAATTGTTCATTTTATTACATTTGTAATTTTCCTATACAGATGCATTTCTTCCTGTTTTCCATAGTTTTGTCTACTTTTTTTCCTACTTTATTTCTCTTTGTATATTATAATAGCTCGCTTTCTTCTGAGTTGCAGCCATATGATGAAAGAAAAAGATAGCTCATTATGTCCAAAAGTGCCTTTGTTGTTTTGCTGGCATTTTCATAGTTTGTGGGCCATCTTCTTAACATCAGAAACACTTCTGGTCGAGACAGGAAGGGTCTTTGAGGCATTATTTGACTGTAGAGTCTGCACACACACACCCTTTGAGTTACATGCATTTTATTTGGGTAGTTTGAAGTCTCTCCAGTCTATATTTTAAGCAGTTTTAGTCACAGTCTCTCTCAAAATGGTCTTTTGAGGCTATTAGGTTGGGGGGAGGGGGGGATTTTTGTGGTTTATTCGTGATAGTTGTTTGGGGCTTTTTTTGTTGTTTGGTTTTGTTTGGTTTTTAAAAAGAACATGTTTCTTGTTTGGCTTTCCAAATATTAAAGTTGCACTGCCCTATGCATCTCTCACTGTACAGAAAAATTATTTTTTCTGCATTGAAGCAGGTTCAAGAAAGCTTTCATGAGCATTCTAGCCTAAATACAAAAAATACACAAATGATCACAGATAGAGAAGATAACTAGGGGAAAATGTTCTTTTTCTTGTACATGGAAAAGAACAATTCACTGAAAACAGAAGCATTTTGCCAGCTTCAGTATAGGTTTTTATCATTAGTAGTCCCGTTAATCTGTTACACATGAACTGACTTGTAAGTAGAGCTACACGCATGAATTAGCCCCCAGTATTTTGAAGAGTAAAGACCTACTAAAACCTCCATTAGATAGCTAACACCTTGCTAATTAAGTGTGCATGCTCATGTGGGATACATATTTGAACAGAAGAAATATTGCCTAACTTTTTTATTTTTTTAGTTTTAACATTTCTTAAAAATAGCAAATGTAACACAAAAGCCCACTGACTTCTTGAATAACATTTGCTTATGAAATTTGTTTTTCAAATCACACTACTTCTCTTTAATCTTCTTTGACTCAGGTGGTTAAAATTTTATTTATTTTGAAATAAGTATATTGAATTTGAGTTATAAGGAAGTAGAAGACAACACTGACCAGCGCTCTACTCTGGAAGCACTCACTACACCTTTTCCATTTGCTTCTCTCTGCATTTTTAAATGTTCATGCCATGAAAAAAATCTGAGATGTATTCTCACCTACAAACACTCAGGAAGACATTACATTAATAATAGAGTTTAATTAAGCATTTGAAACCCACTCAACATGATAATATTAACTGTTCAGCAAAATATTAAGTATGTTTTCATCCTGTCAATAGAAGTATCCCAGTCAAAAATGTGTAAACTGAGTGTACACATATAAGCCTGTTTCTATTCTTCCTGTAGAGTACATTTTTTAGTGGATTTTGCCATGTACTTTTCAGAGGTGTGTATAACTGAAGTATTTCCTGCACCAGTTTAAAGCAACCCTGAAATAAGGAGCTCTGCTCAGAGCAGCTGCAGGTCCAATATCCAGCTGCTGATGGGAAGGCTGCAGCTGGTAACAACACCCGTGCTTCTTGGTGGTGGTAATAGGCTTGCTTAAAAGAAAAATTATAAAGGTGACTGATCCCACTGTGGGGAACCATCCGCAATGACCTGCACTGAATCATCAGTTGTAATGTATGATAAAATGAAATAAAGTTCTGTGCTGGGCAGATCTAGTTCAGTCCTGTGATCAATTAAAAACCTGAGTTAGAAAGAAGCCGTACAGACACCTTTCTGAGACCAAACCTTTCAGAATCCACAATTACTTATTTCCTATCATGTTTTTATACAAAAAGTGGCAGAAAAAAAATTCAGGCAGACCACGTGAAAGTAATACACTTTGCATTTCAGGGGACACAATGTATGAAAAAAATAAGTACATGGCAGTTACTACATATTTTTTATATATACCTAAATAATATCTATGTATATATTATTTAGGGATTCACCCTGAGCTTTTTATCATTTGCATGTTGCATTTCAAATCTTGTTGTTTCAGCTTTCTAAGATTTTGGAATGGGCTGCTTCAGTAGGTCTGACTCAAAGCCTGACATTCTGGAGATAAATATGATTTATTTTCCTAGAGTTAAAGAGCTTTCAGAAATCTCAGTCTTTAAAAACAATAATTTAAAAAAAGCAATCTACTTTGAAATAAGTCAGTGGAGAGGTAGGTCAAGTTGGTAGGAAAACTGTAGTGCCAGTGTCTTTCTCTCCAGGATTATCTCTGAGAAGTGTGTCCCCAGCACGCCCTAGCTGAAGTGAACATCCACACTCCTGGCACGGACTCAGAGATCTGTAAGATCATAAATAAAACTGAAGGTCTAATCATTAGTTAGCACATAACAGACATTTATGTACTTTCCAGCAATTTTGCTTAGAATTCGTATTTCTTAGTACAAAATATATATATATATATATATATAAAGTCACTATAGTAGAAAACCCATTCAGCCTTTGGATAGATGTTCTAAAGCATAATTGTTAGCGAGCCAGAATAGTCCAGCTCTAGGAAATTTTTTACACCTGGCTTCTCATTCCAGTGACTCCATTTCACTATACCTTTGGCATCTTGCTTGAAAACCCTTCTGTCACCCCATCCTCCCTCCATCCCTGCCAAGTGTGTTCAGGAAGTGAGACACTCGGTTTCTCTTTGGTGTTAAAGAGATTGAGCTTTGAGAGCTCTTTTTAGACATACTTTTCCATTCCTTTGATCATTTTTACAGTTTATCCAAACCCTTTCCAGTCAATTAGCGGTGTTCTTCGAGTGTCTTCCAGAAATAGCCACACCAATCTCAAATAAATATTCTCTCTCCTATTGAAGTTGATCCTATTTTCTCATTCAAGCACTACATTAGCACGTATCACAGCAGTATTACACCGTGAGCTCATTTTCACCACAACTCCCAAACACTTTTGAGTCACTGCTTTCCAGAACAGTATCTCCCATCCTGAAGGTACATTATTCATTTTTTTCTTAGATGTTTTTCCATAATTTTTTTTGTTCTTAGAATGCATGTTATTTTTCTATGGGTAGTTTATCAATTGACACGTATCTTCCAGACATTTTTCTTCATTCTTATTTCCCACTTATGGGCCACACATGGATTTCCCATCTTCCATCAGAAAAGCTGTGCCTCATAAAACTTTGTAGAGATAGTCCAGAGCTCTTGTTGATCTTGCATAGTTACCCAAGACTGATCTGTTTTTCTTCCATATGGCACACAATGTCTGAGTCACTGATGCCAGGTTTTCTACACACAGACAAGAACAATGATATTGATCGTATTCTTCTTTTCTATTTCCTCATTTCTAAAAGGGCATGTAAGTGCAACAGATTGATTTGCATTATGTTGCTGCAAACTTTAATGGCTCCAACAGCTATTATTTTCCATGCCACAGCCAGGATAACACGACCTTGCCCAGATGTGGAAGGAATGTCCAGAAACATCAATTTCTCCCCATAGTCATCAGCAATCATGCCAGAAAGTTCTCCCCTCCCCCCCATTAAGCACTTTCTTGGCTGTGGCAGGCCAACATATGTCACCAATATGCAAGTGGTACCTTCAAGCAGAAATTATGCTTATTACCAGAGGAAGATTAACATAAAGTCAGAACCCTCTAGTTTAGGATGTCAAGGATATGGGTGAGCAGGTGAGTAGGATATTTAGAAGTTCTCTTACACAAGGAAAACAAATAAAATACATTTATCATTGTTTTTTAAATCTAGCCCTTCAAGTTTCCCTTTTGCAGGTCTTTCTGCTAACAGCTAAGGAGGAATTCCTGCCTTCTCCTTGGCATCCAAGCGAAGAGGGAGACCCTGAGGAGGCATCTCCCAGCTCTTCCCCAGTAGCCTAATCCCACGTTATAGCTGCGTTGTATCAGAGTCAGGCTTGAGCACAGGCAGCCAAACCACCAGCAGCAAGGAAGAGGCTGCAGACCCTGCTGGCACTCCAGGCCCCAACAGCCTTTCAGATGTAACATCCTGGAATCATCACCAAGTCTGATCACCACAGCTGTACCCCATCTTCTATGCATGTACCACACATTAGGAACCTCTACCAACACTACGTCTCCTATTACTCACTTCTTTCCGTTCACGGAAAAGAGGTATCGTATGGCACGCAGCACTTCTTCCAGTTCCGTTACCTTTACTGTGGAAACTGTCCTCTGACTTTCAAGAAAGTTGCTTAAAATTAATCAGCAGGAAAAGCCAGAGTGTGATTATATTTTGGTTTTATCATCAGATATAAATCAACTATTGTTCTTATTTATCACATTACCATGATCACCAGAAGGATTATTCTTGCCCAAACGATTTATGAAGATAATCCACCATCAGCCTCCACCAGTCACAGATCAAATATCTCATAACTCATATCCTTTTTAAAAAAAATAACTTCACTTCTTAAATGTCTTGACTGTAACATAAAAGCTAATTTGTTCCTGAATGTACAGATAGAACAAAACCTGACAATAGAGGCTTTATGGTGAATACAAATAGGAAATTTCATGTATCCATGTCTCTAACGCCTGTATCTAGTCAAGCATAGGAAGAGAGTAGAAAGATGTGTCAAAAACATAATGTAACAATATGTAAGCTCTTACAAGATAATAATGGGATAAGTATTTCATATAGTTGTTTCTCTGGAAAGTGAACACGGAGCAACAATAATTTCACAGCTTCCTCTTTCCTACAGCCTTCAAAGATAGACACTTTGCCAGTTTCCCATTTTCTGAGAACATGCTTATCCTCCTAGAGACAGCTCCATAGAGCTGGAAGGAATTATATCTTACATTTCTCCCAAATGAGCTAGGAGAAAGACTTAAACATGCAGAAAATGAAGGACAGCCCAGAACACTTAAAGAACACTTCATAAAGTGCCCTAAATCCCAGTAGAAAGGCAGGAGTATATTTTCAAAAAATCAAAGGGTCTTGTCCCTGAGCTTCAAACAACCCGAGGACCAAGAGAACACTGCTCTAATTTTAAAATTATAAAATATTATAAGAGGTTGATGTTAGGAAAAATAAATGAGAATATTTGAATTCTTTGAAAACAAGAAGCAAAATGGAAATGTACACTGGAGATAAGCTCCCCTGATAATACTCTGCATCTATTACATGATAACATATGACTTGAACTTAAACTGAAAACAACAACACAAAAAAGACCAAAATTACCAAAAGAAATTACTCCATTCACTACTGGGGTAAAAACGGATAGTGAAAACACTTTACCTTCCATCAGTCAATCAGAAGACAGATACCGAAGTTGTTTTTAATCAACCAGTCTAAATAACTTGCCACAAAGCATTTAACGTGCTGGCTGATGAACAAGGAGCTTATCATAACTGAGATGTACGTTCAGCATTGAGAGAGAGGAGCGCTCCTTCCCTCTGCTGTCCTTAAGGCAGGAATCTAGGATTCCTTCTATAATCAGTGGACTGATTGATCCATCCATCCATCCATCCATCCATCCACAACCTCACAGTTTCATCCCATACAGGTGGAATCAGTTGCTCCTTGAAGGAAGGCTACATAACCAGTTTAAAGGAGGTGCTAACTGTTAAGATGGGTGGGAAGCTCATTTTCAGTAAGACATGGAACAGCTAGATAATTGATGGTAACTTAAATGGCTATGTGGACAGTAAGGCCATTATATGTGCACTCAGATCCTGGAAAAATTTTGGAGTAGAAAATAGAGAACTTGATTAAAAATAACTAGAGTGGAGTAAGATTATTTGGCATTGGTGAGGTCACTAAAGGAACACTGCCTCTAATGAAAAATCAGAAAACTGAAGACCCATGTGGGTAACTGAAGACCAGGGAGAAAAGTAGTTTATACTTTGTAATTCTATGGGCTCAACCTGTTCACCTGAGCTGGGAGAATATTGGGAAGTTATCTGCTCATCCAAGTGCCTCTCAGGAGGGAAAAAAAAGAAAACAAAGTCATTTACCACAGTGAAGAGAAAGGTTTAAAGGGATTCAGTTCCTAGAAACTGAAATAAGACAAATTTAGATTAACGATTTACCAGACACTTTATTACTTGGTTTAATTAAAAATTAAGCAGTGAAATCCAGACAGGGTCTATAGCCTGTCATAGAAGAACTCAGATCATATGATCACAATGGTCTTGTTTGCTTTTGTAAGCCAGTAGCTTCATTAAAGCTTTGCTTTCTCCCAGATATTTAGCAGCACATTGTACATCCAGTCCTATTGTAGGGGCTTCTGGCTACTTTCTCAAGAGCTCTTTTAAATCATCAGTTCAATATTCACTGTAAACATACAGTAACAAACACAATAGCCCTGTTACAAGCAGTATCTATGAAACAATTTAGAAGAACCACATCATTCCTACTGAACCCTACAAAGAAGCACAAGAGTTACTGATTCCCCGTGCCTTTTCCACTTGGGCAAAACAACAGTTC
The DNA here is from genome assembly GCF_965140245.1 of Athene noctua. Taxonomy (NCBI): domain Eukaryota; kingdom Metazoa; phylum Chordata; class Aves; order Strigiformes; family Strigidae; genus Athene; species Athene noctua. Next base: position 1,805,914 of record NC_134052.1, on the reverse strand, counting down.
CCATCATTCAGAGTTGCTTCTTCTGACATTAGTTGTGTCTAAGTATTCCCGTTATTGCAGTCTGGTTTTAGTTTTAAAATTCACTCCATCCTCAACTGTGGCATCTAACATCTGTATGAAAAGCGAGACAAGGACCCAAGCCTTTGGTTTATATGCACCATCACACTGGATAGTTTTTAAGAGGCTGTAGTTTTGTCTGGGTTTTCATTTGTTATTTTTATCTGTGTTGGCTTTGAATATGAGAAGTGACATAGCAGAATGACTGACATACATTCCTAAATATCTCTGACTTTGGAGAGAGAATAATTATCTCCAGGCAAGCTATTCCAGTGCTTCCCTATCCTGAACATTGAAAGGTGTTCCTTATGTCTCAACTCTAACTTTTCTCCTGTGATTCAAACCTTGTTGTCCTGTCCATCCTGAGCAAAGAGCACAGCATCTGAGCAGATAGGGGTGGCTCTGAATGGTCAATAGAAGGAAGGAGAGCAAGCAGCATAATTTATAGTGAGGTATAGTATCTGAGATGAACAAGTTTTTCTTCTAGTAAGATTCTTCCTTTTTAGTCCAAACATCATTGAACTCTGAACCCCAGCAAGTCTCAGCTTCTAGCGGCCATAGAGTGATTCTCACCCTTTTTACCATCCCAAAATTTGAGCTCTGAGGGCATAGTGGACTCAGCTGAAGATCCTCAAGATGAATTTTTTTTTTTTTTTCCTTTCCAGCCCATCCAAGCTGAACTAGTTTTGGTCTAAATAATGTGATATATGGCCTAATTATAGGAGCTTGGATAGGTAAGTGTAGCTGCAGAGAGAAAAATAAATGCAGGGTGGTTTGAAAGAGCCTGTGCTGAGCTATCCCCTCCTTACATACACACACAGAGTTAAAAATTATTGTATTTATATATATCTACAAAAATAATACATACAGCATCTGTAACTCAGGGATTTTAGAAATATACAAGCCCAGTTATGCCTGTCATTGCATATTTCTGCACACGGCTAATCTTTTTAGATTGGCTGCGTGCCTTGTTTTTCTTATCTGCTCTGTAGTCATCAAGAAGCCCCAGGCAGTTTGAGGTCATAAGAAGGGTCTGTGCGGCTTTTGCAACTGCATCTGTGTGTATGGTTATCAGACACAGATAAAGGAAAGGGTAAGCTTTCTCCCATTGATCAAATTATGACTATTCTTAACAGGAATAGACTGTAGAGGATGCCACAGTTTCATATTGATGCTTTAGTTATACATATGCATAATGTGAGATACTCAAAGGTGTAAAAGCTGTAAAGCCTCTGCTTCAGTTACTGAAATGTGTGTTGCCCCAAACTTGGAGAACACCACTCATTCAGACTTTGGGCACTGCAGTCCTCCAGAATTTGAGGACTGCCTTCCCCAGAATTCAATTACTGCAGTCCTCCAGGATTTGAGGACTTGAAGGATGACTGTTATGTTATTCTTTATTTAATGAAGGAACAGGCAACATTCTACACAAGAAGAGTAAAGCTCAAAGTCAGTACAACTGAGTTTACTACAGAGATTGAACATGTCTCAGATACTCTAAGAACTGCAGAACTGCCTTCCTTTTTCAAACTAAAGAGGGAAGTTTGAAACAATTTTCACTGTAGCACATTTTACTTTTATTGAAAATACAGTAAAACAGTTTGATGCAATCAAGGAAATGAGGGAATGGCATATGTTAAAAAGATGCTTTAAAACTGTGCAGTTACAAGTAATAACAGTGTATCCAGGAATCCTAAAAAAAAATCAAGAATATTTGACCCTTAAAGCATTGTTTCTAGGTATCGAACAAGATCCTTTTGCCTGATAATTTTCAGGTTTATCACGTGTATATAAAATGTTCTCACATTTGTCATCAACATGTATGAGGGAATGGAGGCCTGCACCACTTTCCACATTAAGTTATCTCAGGTGGAGTAGAAATAGGACAGTATCATTGGAGACATTGCTAGATCACATGTTATCTCAAGCACTGGTATTTTGTAACCAATTTATTACTTTTTGCTGGCATCCACGCTAATTTAAACGCATTTTTTGCTCCACATGGGTGACCAAAATTGAACACAACACTCTAAATGAAGACCACTATCTGCACACAATATCAAATGCTTTCATATTTCTGTTACAAATACTTCTCTTGATACAACCTATAATTGAATTTTCTTTTTTCACAGCTGCAACACATTGTCACTCTTGGGCATGCTGTGATCAATACAGCCATACCCCTTCTATCATTTGAAATCCAGAAGCTATTAAGTTCAGAATTTTTTTTCTCTCAAGCTTAAGTGTTTGAACTTGGCCTCTGCACTGTTGCATCTTATCCAGTTTCACTGCTTCATTCCTCAATATTATCCAGCTGGAGATGATGAGGACAAGGTAGGGAAAAAATGAAAGACTGTAAAAAGAAGAAGAACCAAATGCATGAAAGGCAAGAGAAATTTGTCTAAAGGAAACTGTGTCAAAAGCAACAGGGCACAGTGGAAGACTGAAAATTAAACAAAACAAAAGGTAGAACCAGAAAATAGAAAGAAAAGTAGGGGAGCAAGAAGAGTAGACTGGGTTCAATAACTTAAAAAGATGTTAAAATTAAAATTGCACAAAAAACCCCATACTGCATCTAATACTGTTGAAGTCTCTCTCGTGCACTTATCTCTGTACAATATATACAGTTCGTTTCAGTAAACTGACTGTGGTTTTGGTTTAGAGAAACAAGAGAAAAGACAGCGTGCCCTTTGTGCTAGGCCTCTATACTTGGGAATGATGAAAATAAATACGCAAAAGACCAGAGATAAGAGTCGGAAAGAGAAAAAAAAAACAAAAGGAATGAGAATGAACTGAGAGAAGTCCTCCAATGCCAGTTGTCAATTTGACTTTGCCTTTAGCCTTGTTTTCAATTTAAGGGCAAAAAGAAGCAGAAATTTGGATGTAACACACTGGCATCCCATTAAAAAAAAATCCTAGAAATTCATGTCATTTTTTTGTTTATAAACAAGTTAAGATTGCACCATTTTATACAGGTGAATAAGGATTTAAACCCATTTTATAAAAAGTGAAAGCTGAGTTCTTGCAGCCACCTGGCCACAGCAGGGAGGAACTTGGTGCCCTGCCATCACACTGGGCTCCATGTGAGGGTCTCGCACAGGCAGCAGGAACACATGCCTGTCTGGCAGCACTTTGGGCAGATTGATGAAATCCCCAAGAGAAAGGTATGCAACCACTGAGCTTCACTTGCAGTTCTGGCTCCAGGGTGATTTTTGGAAAGCCTAAGGGAAAATATGTAGTCTAGAGGACAAACTTAGCTGATAGCACAAAGTTGAGTCATTAGAGGAGAACTATAAAAAGAGTCTCAACTATTACCCCTAAAAGAAAAAAGACTTGGACCTAAATTTCCTTGAAGTCTGAAAATGGTTGCTTTACAGCTACAGACACGTTTATCTTCACAGATAGCAGGATCATTTTTTAACCCAGCTGAGGTTATATTTAGACCCAAACATCACAACTGCATATTCTGCATTGTTTCAGACAAGTCAAAATGCAAAGGTAGAACATGAAATAATGAATGACATGTCAGACTGAAACAGTCTCTCAAAACATGGAACCTTTTTTCCACAGTCACCAGCAATTTTCTAAGAGTGAATCAGAAAATTTGTTAGAATGGAAGATGCCCAGATAAAAGTACACAAATGGACAATCAAACAGTGATATTTCCCCTGGCCATTGACTAATATAAAATAGATATTGGGGGGAAAAAAAAAAAATCAAGAGTCATTACTCTTATAAATATGTAATAATGTTCAGAAGATATGTAATGGCTATTATGGTTTGTATAAAATACATTTGTGCAATGATTTTTATAGTTATATATGAATGATCCACAAAAATGTAAATCTGAATTCCTGTTTCAATGTCAAAACTCATTGGTAAGTGGAATTAACATTGCTCTCATGGCTTCCAGAACAGCTGAGTTGGGCAGAACTCAAATGCTGTGGCAATTATAAATGTAAGTGATGTGAACTAGTTAGGAACAAACCGTACAGATACGCCTATGCAAGCAGAGGCAAACAGTAGAGCTGGCAGTAGCTAAGAAAGTTATCTGAAGGTTATGTAGGGTATTATGCTACATCTAGCTGTACTGAAGAAAAGAGGAAAACTTGGGAGTATTTTGAGGATTTCTTATTATGATCAATAGCAGATGGGGATATACGGGATATTTCCCACAGGAAAAAGCCTTTTATACTGACCCTGCACTTAAGGTCAAAGAGAGGGGATGGATGCACACATGAGGAGACCCGCTGTACTCTGTTTCATCTTTGTTGTGGGTAGTGAGGCCATAAAAGTACTTTTGCTACGATGATTATTGGTGGTTAGGCACTTAGGTTATGGTTATGTTTAAGTGAAAGCAGCACATTCAGTGTTACACGTGAAGGGGGACACACTGGAGTTCAGCAGTCGTCCAGCGTGAACTGCAGCACTTAACTTTCAGTGCAAAGACATCCTGGAGACACTGCTTGGGTTTGCAAGCTGTGCGAGACTGCCACGGACGGTGTGGTGACACTCTGCAGGGCACGCTTCTGCCACTGCCATGTTGTACCACCCAGACAGAGGATACAGCCACGGGGTCTCAGGCTCAGGGAGCACCCGGTGCATCCCCTTGAGCCTCGTACCTCTGGGAGGTGCCCACGGGTTGGGGTGCCACGTCACCAGTGAGGGATCTGCAGGAGGGGGTTAGCAGACTCCGAGGCATCCAGAAGGACAAGGCTGAACCCAGTGTCCACATCAAGAGGAAGCAGTGAGAGGCAGTAACCAAAGACAATCTACTGGAGATGGAGGCTTGTATCTGCCAAACTCCAAACTTGTTCTAGGGCTGAGATTTGGGAAGTTGCAGAGAGACTGCCAAGGTTCCTCTGGACCCTTGTGCTATTATCCATTGCTGTCCAACCACACAACCAACAACAACACAGCCATGGGAGGCTTTGTGCGTATCCAGAGTGACTCAAGCAGTCTGTGGAGCAGGGATATATAAAGAGATTAGGTACTTGATGTCTTCTCCAGACCGGTCAGTTCTGCTATGGCCTCAGCCTAGAGGCAGAGACTCTGGGAACATGGCATTGCCCACTGCAGAGGAAGATACAGTGCAGAGTAGTGCACTTAAAGAGGCCAGGGGGCCAAGAAGGCCAATGGCATCCTGGCTTGTGTCAGCAATAGCGTGGCCAGCAGGGACAGGGAAGGGATCTGAGCCCTGTGCTCGGCACTGGTGAGGCCGCCCCTCGATGAGTGGGTTCAGTTTTGGGCCCCTCACCCCAAAAGGGCCATTGAATGACTCGAGCGTGTCCAGAGAAGGGCAACGGAGCTGGGGCAGGGTCTGGAGCACAGGTCTGCTGGGGAGCGGCTGAGGGAACTGGGGGGGTTTAGTCTGGAGAAGAGGAGGCTGAGGGGAGACCACATCGCCCTCTACAGCTCCCTGAAAGGAGGGTGCAGAGAGGGGGGATGAGTCTCTTGAGCCAAGGAACCAGTGCCAGGCCCAGAGGGAATGGCCTCAAGCTGCATCAGGGCAGGGTCAGGCTGGCTCTGAGGAAGGATTTCTGTGCAGAAGGGGCTGTTGGGCGTTGGAATGGGCTGCCCAGGGCAGGGGGGGAGTCCCCATCCCTGGAGGTGTTTAAGAGTCGGGTCAACTTAGTGCTGAGGGATCTGGTGTAGTTGGGAACTATTAATGTTGGGTTGATGGTTGGACTGGATGATCTTTAAGGTCTTTTCCAATCTAGACAATTCTGTGATTCTGTGTAAACCAGCTGGACGTAGAAAAGTCCATGGGACCAACCAGGTGCATCCCAGGGTGCCGAAGATGCTGGCTGATGTTACTGCCAGACTGCTTGCTTTGAAAGGTCGTGGCAAATGGGGAAGGCTCCTTATGCCTGGAAAAAGGAAATACCACATCCGCCTTCAAAAAAGGCGAGAAGAGAATTCACGGAACTACAGGTCAGCTGGGCTGACCTCAGTCCTTATGAAGGCAATAGAGCAAATATTTCTTGAAGCTATTTCCAGTCACAGGAAGGACAAAAAGGAACTGTGAAGAGCAAGCATGGATATACCCAAGGTAAATCATACCGGACCAAACTGATTGCCTTCTGTGCTGGGGTGACTGAATGTGGGAATAACTGGATGCATACCTAAATGGAAAGAAGAGCATATTGCTCTCCTGAATTATGCGATACGCTCTCCTGCATATACCCTGAATTCGACAGGGCCTTTGACAAAGTCTCCTCCAGTCTCCTTATAGCCAAACGGGCAAGATACAGCCTGGATTAGTGGGCCATAAGGGAGGTGGAAAACTGGCTGGTTCACAGGCTTAAGGCGTGGTGATCACTGGTGTGAAGTCCAGCTGTTGGGCAGTTACTAGTGGAGTCCATCAAAGGTCAAAACTGGGGTCAGTACTGCTTAGCATCTTTATTAATAATTTAGTTGAACAGCAGTTGTACACTCTCAGAAAGTTTGCTAGTCATACCAAGTTGGTCAGAGTGGCTGATAGGCAGGAGGAGCAAGTCAAACAAAAAGTTTTGTGAACTCTGCCCATGGAGATATTCAGGTCTTGGCTGCCTGACACCCCAGGTCAACGTGATCTAAAATGGCACTGGTTTGAGCAGGAGGTAGGACTACAGATCTCCACATGTCCCTTACTGCCTAAACTACTGCACAGCTAAATGGCAAATGACTTGTCAAAGTTGATTAAAGGAATACAGTTATACAGCACCACAGCTTATAAAAGTATCTCATGTTATATAATAAAGACAGAGGGGTGCATGGTTGTTTTCTCCAATAGCTGAGCAAGAAAGGAAGAGGAGACAATTCAGTGCTGCAGGATAACGTTGCCACAAGGCCCATAAATATAAATTGAGGCAGAAAATTAAAAGGAATTTCAATTTCTATATGGAAAGTAAGGGGGGAGATACAGAAGGGGTTTACAATTGGAATAACAGAGGTCTAGTCTTGAACCTACAATGAGACAAACGTGCTGATTGTGGGGGATAACTGTGTATTGGACACAGCAATTAAAGGAGTTCCACTCAGTTTTTCTTTTTCCATCCTCAAGAGGTAGAGGGTTAAACATAGAATCATAGAACCATAGAATGGTTTGGGCTGGAAGGGACCTTAAAGATCATTCAGTTCCAACACCCTGCCATGGGCAGGGACACCTTCCACTAGCCCAGGTTGCCCAAAGCCCCGTCCAGCCTGGCCTTGAACCCTTCCAGGGAGGGGGCAGCCACAGCTTCTCTGGGCAACCTGTGCCAGGGCCTCACCGCCCTCACAGGGAAGAATTTCTTCCTTATATCTAACCTAAATCTACCTTCCTTCAGTTTAAATCCATTACCCCTCATCCTATTACAACCCTCCATAACAGAGTCCCTCGCCCCTTTCCTGTAGCCCATTTCAGCCCTGGGAGGCCACTCTAAGTTCTCCCCAGAGCCTTCTCTTCTCCAGCTGAACCCCCCCAACTCTCTCAGCCTGCCCTCACAGGGGGTGCTCCAGCCCCCCGAGCACCTTTGTGGTCTCATCTGGCCCCACTCAAGCAGGTCCATGTCCTTCTGCTGTTGGTGCCCCCAGAGCTGGACCCAGCACTGCAGGGGGGTCTCACAAGTGTGGAGCAGAGAGGGAGAATCCCCCCCCTCATCCTGCTGCCCACACTGCTCTGGGCGCAGCCCAGGACACGGGTGGATTTCTGGGCTGTGAGCTCATGTTGCTGGCTCACAGTCAGTTTTCCATCCACTAACACCCCCAAGTCCTTCTCCTCAGAGCTGCTCTCCATCCACTCCTCACCCAGCCTGTGTTTGTGCTGGGGATTGCCCTGACCCATGTGCAGGACCTTGCCCTTGGCCTTGTTGAACTCCATGAGTTCATGAGGGTTTTTTTACTTTGGATTGTTTGGATTTACTTTGTTTCTTGTGGAGTTTTACCTATCATTTTCAAATTTATGGGTATCTGTTTTCTTGAACTCCATTGGTTTAGTTTGCTCCTCTGTCAAACATCTGTATTCGCTCTTAATGGTTCTTCTATACTATGAGACAATTTCCTATGGGGTAATGTCTCTTTTGCTGTTGTAAACTTCTGTTATTAATCTTCTTACTGCTTTTGAAGATTTCACATTTCTTCTTAATTCTCAGTTTCACCACACATATGCTGTATTTACTCATGGTGTTCTCTCCCCCATATTCATTTCTTTTTGGACATTTCACATGAATTTCCTGAATACACAATATAGAAGGTCACTATAGCCCTTGGAGATTTTATCTAGGAAATTCTAGTTTACTTATTAATATTTTTATGAGGAAATGGTGTGCTCCTAGTGATAAGCCTTTAACATCAGCTGCAATTCAAATCTTCATACCTAACACTTTCTGCCTTAGCATTATTGTTCCCAAAGCCAACAATGGCAGTGCTAAAGCATCATTGTTCCAAGGGTCAACAATGATACTGCTAAAACACCATCAAGTCTGAGATTGTCATTACTCACTAAATAACTGTAAACCAGCTTTGACTCCATTGGTGGTTCTTATTACATATTCAGCCTTGTAATGTGTGAAACGTGTCAATGATGTGTGTGAAACCTGTCTGGAGCAAAAAGCAATCTAAAAGTTATTTTCTTCTATTGAAATCACAAGTAATCGTACTCCTTCAGAATGGCAGACAACTTGCCTTCCCAAATATATCACACTCTCACAGTTTCTTTTAATCACTGTTGGGCCACTGACAGGGGGTTTTTTCCTTTACTTCAGAAATTTCAGTGACTTTCCTTGAATCACAGATGAAGATTTCTCTGCTAAAGTGGTAGATTAAGTAACCTTTTTATGTTTAACATTAGTTAAGGAACTCTTAGACCTTTGGTTTCCTGACAATTTTCCTCAATAGTTGTCATTTTGTTCAAGACAGCATGCTAAAATATTTGCCACGGCATATTTCCTCAACTGTTTCTCTTTACATTCCCTTTCACTTATACTATAGTACCTAACTGAGCATTTCTCAGCAGTCGGACCCCTGAATAGCTTTTACTTTTTGTATATAGCTTAGGGAATTGTGCCAGGAATTAAAACTTTTTTGGCACAGCTCTGACGGTTGTTGCATGTATACACCTTCCCATTGGATCAAGCCACACCAGATATTGTCTTTCTGATGAAGATGAGAGAAGAACGAGTCAGTCACTTCTCTTCCTACAAAATGTCAGCAAGGCAAGTCATGGATGTAATATTTCCTCCCTTTTGGAGAAATAAGCTTCCCATATCACTAACATGTGTGATAGATTGTTACCTAACAGAGTCAATGAAAGTGATAAAGATTAGAAAACATTTGGAAACTGAACTTCATGGGCAATCCCAGAGAAACTCTTCACCTCAGTCTGAAGTGCAGGCTGTATAGAAGAACCTGTATTGGTCCTCCTCCAACAACTTGAACAGTGTAATCACAACTGCCAAGTTGTACTTAAAGCAAAGTATTATTAGATCAGAATGCTGAGGAAAACATATTCCCTGATGTATCCAGGAAATTAAAAATTTCTCGTGTTTTTATTGCTTAGGATGTGCTCAAATATTTGGCTTTTGCAATTGCATTTGAAAAGCATGAAAACTAGATCCTCAAATGGCCTAAGAACTCAAAGACTAGAACACAACAGAGTAACAGAAACGTGCTGTTGTTTTCCTTCTCATGCTTCCAAGGGTCGATCTCATAACACACAAAGGCTAGAAACCACACCAAACCAACCAGAATTGAGCATATGTTAAGCGTGTACACATACTACATAGCCACATGTTTGTAAAGCTGTTATTGTTAAGCTCTCATTGAACTATTCTCATATTTCAATGGCATGCAAACCAAGGGCAGATGTGTTGGGTGGGGCTGGCAAAGAATCTTCCAGGTGAGCATGGAAAAACTTGGGAAGGGGATTGAGGAATTCATGTGTCTACTCAAACACCAAAAACTCGTTGCAAGATTTGTCCCTGTGATCCTTCTCTCAGAACCTCAGAGGTGTATGAAAGGTCCATGCAAAAAGGGGACCTAAGATTTTCAGCGCAACACTGAATGAAACATCTGAAATGCACTGAGATTCGGGTTAGACTCCAAACAGGGCCTCCAGGTTCATTCTGTGGGGAGACCTTTGCTTGCGTTGATTTTGTTTTAAATTATTTTGTGGATTGCAGATGAGTAGCCGATATTTCTTTATATTTACTCATGTGTTTTTGCATCTTGACAATCTCTTTAAAGCCTTGAAAAAGCATATATCTTTGCTTTGCATTCTGTGCAGTCAATACTAACACGCTGTTAGGAAACTAATACCGTAGAGGAAGACCCGTGGCTGGAGCCAGTGGAGTGCTGCCTGGAGCACTACGTTTCCCATCTGTCTCAGGTGGATTCATTTTTTTCCCTTCAAATGCCCCTTAACATGCCATTTCCCTTTTTATTGCTATTCCTTAGCTGAAACCTGCTGGTTGAGATGGGATTGCTCTGGAGATTAGATAGCACAGCTCTAGATGACCATGAAATATTTACTCAGAACCTCCACGGTCTTCCTATAAGCCTCCACATTTGATTTCCTAATTTTTTCAGTCTCTCTTAATCTTAAAATCTCAACACCTTTCAAGACATCCACTAATTCTTGCTTTATTCCATGCATTCTCTCTTTTTCTGTCTTATCCTTTTTGAAATGGGAGCACAGCAGCAGAGCACAGGTGAAGATTTGTCAGCAAGCTACTGAGTGATGTAACAGTCTTCAGTATTTTATGTTTCTTTGTTCATGTGCTTTAACATCTTGTTTTTCTAAGCAGCTGTTTTCAGCTATTTATAATTTCAACTTGTCTCCTCCAGTGTTTATGGCAGACTTCATGTATGAATGTCTCAACTGTTCACTCTGTTGTTATATGAGGATAAATCTCCAAATAGAGTGAAATCAGCTGTGACAGGAAATGAGTACCCCTCAAAAGTGTTGAATGTACAGGGTGGTTCTTGGGAAATCAAATTTCTTCATGAAGACTTCTAATACGACATCACAAAAAATATATATTGAAAAAGAGACAAAAACTGTTTCACATCATCCGTCATTTTCCAAATTTACATTCAGGAAAAATGCTCATGACAGCTAACACTTGGAGTAAATATTAAAATACCATATTTACATATTAAATATAATAAGCCAAAGCACAGAAGAAATGGCATAGAAAAGGGTACTGAGATCTCTGATGACAGTTAACAAACTTTCAAACACTTGCTTTTTTTTTGTTTCTAAACAAACTTCTGTCATTCTCTTGACAAAAAAGGGCACTGCCATATGTTAACTATTTCCTTACAGAACTTGCTGAACTGTAGCTAAAGTTCAGTGGCTAGATTTGAGTGCTGTGCAAACCAAGACTCCATCAACAACAATGGAAAAAAATAATATGTTTAAGTTCTTCTAGTACATTTTAGCTTTATTAAAGCAATAAATGGTCTCCCTCTAACGATACTGCTATTAAAGCAATTTACTTCTCCATTATTAGGAGCTCAATAGGAAAATAAACTCTTTTAAAAATAAGCGTTCGTAGAAAAGCGGATATGAAGCTTGCTGAAGCTAAGGAAAACAGCTTTAAGGCAAATTGCCTTAAACAGCCTCTGATGAGTCCCAGAAAGAAAATTAGGAAAATAGAAAACTTGGGCAAAGGTTTTGTGATACGCTGCAAAAAATGAAACCCAACGTTACAAGCACCTTTTTTCTCATCTACACTTCAGATTCCACTTTCCACCTCTCACCCTTTCAGGATCTCTGCTGCACAGACCTAGCAGACTACGCTGCTCTAAGGAGTGTTACCTGGTATCGTTTTCAGATCAAATGCATATTCATAATATAGGTATTTTCCAGGTTCAGTCACTAGAAGGCTGCAAAATCCCTACCACATAAGTGCTTTTGGCAACAAAGAAAAAAAAACACATGCACAAAAAATCAAATCAACACATGCAGCCAGGTTTGCATTTTAACACTAGAGCATGTTCAGATGTCACTCTGTTTGAAGTGAACAGATGCAAGCTGTAAAATTTTACTATTTTATTACATTTGCACAGGCACAATCGCATTCATTGGCAGTTTTGCTCAGACAAAGACAAGGAATTACAATGGATACAACATTTTGGGATGGAAGACGTTTATTTAAACAGCATTTTGGGGGCATGTCAACATGGTCTCCAGCAGACAGTTATGTGCCAGCCGTGCAGATGGGCAGCACATACTGATCTGAAAATCATAGATATGTTATAGAGCATCTCCTGTAACTAGCCTAAAATGACGCTTAAAAAAGCAAAATCTACTGCATGAACACCACTATGTGCAAATCTAAACAGCTTCCAGCTCATACCTTGCTCTCTTCACTCCAGCTCAGAGCATGGAAAGAATTAGACCCCAAATATCTATCTACCTGTCACAGACATTCCCTGTGTCACAGAATCATAGAACAGTTTGGTTGGAAGGGACCTTTAAAGGTCATCTAGTCCAACCCACCTGCCATGGGCAGGGACATCTTCTAGTAGATCAGGTTGCTTAGAGCCCCATCCAACCTGACCTTCAATGTTTCCAGGGATGGGGCATTTAGTTCATGGTTGCCCAGAGCCTGTGCCAGGGTTTCACTATCCTCATCATAAAAATTTCTTCCTTCCCTGTATGCCTAGTTCCTGCAAAAATCAGCATCCTTAAAAGTCAAGCAAGCTAGGATTTTTTTAAGTAATATATTTTATTTGACCGACTGCATATGTGGAAAATGTAGACAAGCTTTTGAGAATAAAAGCTGTTATTCAGCTCTTTTTTGAATTTTAAGCATATACGTAGAATATGAACATCACCAGGGATACTCAGGTTGGCAAAACTAGTTACATAAAAAGAAGTTCTAATTTTGACCTAAAGGGTTATGATTATGACCTAAATGGTTATCTACATACATAACTATGTGTTAGAACAGTCTTTAGAAAGCATCAAGACATCTCAGTCATGTTTGGGCATCTTTTGTGAAAAGAGATGGGAAAAAACTATAAAAGAGTATCTCTACTGCACAGAAAAAAAATGAGGCTACGTTCCTGACCTCGCAAATATTTTCAGATACTTCCCATTATTCTTAGGCGATTACCACAGGCAAAGGCTGAACTTCTGTATAAGAATTTGCAAGACCAGAGTATGTAAAAATTGAAAACAGACATGCCATCTTGATTCTTTACTAAATTGCAATAGCTGAAAATTCAATCCCACAATTTTACCATCACAATACATTTTCATGGCATGACTTGTTCTATTGTTAATTACAAATTACATTTTCTTTTAAAGAAGATGTACTTCAGTAGGTGATTTGTGATCAATTTAAAGACTCCTCCCGTATCATATACAAAATTTTAATCAACTCATTCAAAGGATACATCTATCCACATTCATGACTATGATCCAGCTTGGGTCTAACTTTCATATCAGATTTGAACTACACCAGCTGCATTTAATTTGAAATACAGAAATAATTTGAAATAGCACCACTCAGTTCTCCATAAATTAATCCCCCCTACTGTAAAACTCCACGCTCAGATATATCTGTTTCAGTTACAGCTCACGCAGATGTCTAAATCACAAAGGATTCACCACATGTGGCCCTGCAAATGCTAACTGAGTCCTAATAGTCTGGGTGCATACCCTCACAGCACAGCTATAACCAGCAGTGCCGATGTCCTCAGCACTGATCTGTTACATGAGCATGGCCTGTAGAACAGTCTTAGAAATGAGCCCAAACAATTGGAATCAGAGGTGTAATATTCAACATCTCACAAGGAAGAGTGGGTCCGTGGAGGGTCTAAAAGCAACTGTAATACAGACTCAGTTTAGCCGGAGTGATTAGACTGAAGCTCTTCCAATGCAGAAACTTTATCTTTTAACTCTCTAGTAATTAAGTCATTATAGCCAGATTAAGTTGCTCAAAACATTTGGTTACACTCCCTCTTTTTACAGCCACTAGTAGTTTTTCACTGACAAAAAGCTATCCATAAATCTTGAGGCTGGAAGTGCCTCTGGGGGAAGGTTCCTAGAACTCTGACACAGCCTAAAACTAACACATATGGAAATAAAAATAACTGCAAACTGCAACAGTGTTAAGAATCTACAAGAAAAGAAGACAAGGATGGTGATATGCTCTGTGTACCCCATACAGCTGCACTGTGTCACGCAGAGGTTGGCCAGGGCCAGTGGCTTCCTTCCAAGGTGTATGGCCACATTCTGCAAAGCTCAAGTTTCTCCATAAGTATGCTCAGATTTCATAAACTTTGTTACATCTTAGAAGTTATTAACTCACACTAAACCCTAAGGCCCATGAATGCTTTACAGCACTGGGCCTTTTATAACTTGTATGAGTTATGGCTGTGAGTCACTGTGGGATCAGGGCAGCCACATTAGGGTATAATAAAACAAGATCTTTCTTCAGGACTTATTTTCAAATGAAGAAAAGTAACAGGAAACTTAATTGATTTTTTTTTTTAATTACCATTGTTTTTCTTGGTTTTCTAGAACAAATCTGTAAGCAAGATTTTCTGGGAAACATCTGATGATGTGATTGAGCTGGTCAAAAGTGACATCAGAAGTTCTCCCCTTGGTCATACAATAAACAACACCATAAAACTCAGTGGGGAGAACTCACTCACAGCTTTTGGGAAAATAAACCTTCTGCAAAAAGGGATGAAAAAAAATTTTAAAAGATCATCTAAGAGTTTTATTTGGGACAGCATTTTTCCACTCAGACAACTGCAATCTGAAGTATTCTGGTATCAGAGGCAAAGTGCTGGAGACAGTTGTCAAAGGCACGTTGCTAAAGCTGCACAACATGACAGAACACCATTGCTGAGATTCATATCCTTGTGTCTCTCCTATATGCAGGTTTTGACCGACTTTGGTTTTCATGACAATGGAATTTTTCCTCCCCAGGATGGAAAGTAAGAACCTCTTCCTAAGCCTATTGCTCTGCTACAGTTTGCTCAGAGCTGCCGATTCTCATATGGTAATTGAGGAGAAGACAGAATGCAACCTGTCAAGAAGCAACAAAATGAATCTCTCAGATCTTCCACCCATCTCCATAGTAGGTTAGTAAAATTTCCCATTTGGTGCCAAATTAACAAGATTTGCAGAAAATACAATTGTCAATTAATATGGATTATTTTGACAGCTTACTGCAATGCTGCAGTTCATACAAAGGCATTAGTAGAATGCAGAACTGCAGTGGCAATGCAGCCACAGAACCCAAGAATGGCAGTGTTGCAAACTACAGTTTGGAGTTAAAAAAAAAGTAAAAGATCAGGCAACTTATTTTAGTTTTATGGATTTCACTTCAGGTCCTATCATACTGTAAGTCTTTTTATACTGAAAAGAAGTGTTTTTCTGTTAAGGTGGGCATTGATCTTTCTCTGAAAGTCTAGTGCAAATGGAAGAAGAGAACGTAACTCTTTTTTTTAGGATCTGCTCTTGTGGCAGAGAAAACAGTTCTCTAATGTATTAATATAACCTCAGTTTAGCTGTGTGCCAAGTGATCTTTAACCAGGAAATAAAAGAGCACTGGAAGGGAGAGCCAGAGGTCACCTCTTTATCCAAGACAGGACCAGCTATGTCCCTGCTGTTACTGACAGGTGACCATCTGTCCTGTTAGGGAAGAACCTGGTTAGGGCAATGCCAGAGACACGTCCTCCCGCAGCAGCAGAGCATCCTTGTGTCCTCAGCACTCCGTGGTGAAGCCCAACTGCGCTGCTTTACCCTCGTTCTTTTCCTACATGGAACCAGAATGAACCTTTGACACTGAAAATGCAAGAATAATTTAAAGGAGCGGATCCTGGTATAACACTTCTGTAGTCCACTTGTCTTGGTTGACTATTCTGAAAAGGAAAATATAGATGCAAAACCCACTGTCACACCATTGTCCAGGGCTGCATTTCCAGAGTTATCCCAAAGACTTTCTACAGCCCAGTTGTTCAAAGGCAAGAGGTCAGTCTGATCCTCCACTACCCCACACCTAAAGAAAACTGGAAAAGTACAAAGTGAGTAATAAAAGTGAGACATATCATTCCTCTTTTTCTCATTCAAAGGAATCTGACCTGTGTTTTGAAATAAGTTTATATTAGAGCTGAAATGGTACATGATCAAAACTTTCTGGGTTTTATTCCAGACAACCAGTAGCCACATTATCTCCATCCCTTATTAACTAACATAACTGAGTTATAACTTGATAAACTAAATATAAATTAATTAAAAGCTTGCACTAGTGCATGGCTTATGAAGAGCATTTGAAAGTCCCTACCCATGACCTTTCAAATGGGTGGAGAAAGAAGGTGCAGGAGAATGGACAGACACTGACATTGTTTTGGGGTCCAGGTGACCAGGCCAAGGGACCTTCCAACCCTGCTGATACAGGGTCCGCTGGGAGAGGCAGGATGACAGCAGATCTCACCATCTTCACAGGCACGTCACCTGCCTCACTCCAGCATATTGTGAGACACAACTGGAGGCCCATCCTCTTCCGCTGATTTTTGCCAGGGTCTGTGCATTGTGCAGCCGTTGGATGAAGTAATGGAGCCGTGCCCTTCACAGAACTGGGGGCTGAAATGAGTGGGAAGAGTTGCTAGAGGCTGAGAGACTGCCTTGGAAACAATCCTGCAGAGGATGGAAACAGGTCAAAATGGGAGAAACTAATGCAAACAGGGGAAAGCTGCTGGAAAAAGCAGGCAGACAGGAGCAGGAGGGGCAGGTGCAGAGATGACTTCTCCACCTGCTTCCTCTGCCTGCAGCCCCAGCAAAACCCCTGCAATGCTCGGGAAGGGAGGGTGAAGAATGAAGCTGCACACGGTAATTATTATAACAACAGTGTGATGGCAAAAGGCTGACAGGCTGGTCTTTCCCATCACTGCCACAGAAACAATTAATTTAGAGCGAATATTAAGAGTGTTTAGATAACCACAGCCTCCTCTCCCCTCCTGATACTGTCAATTTCTTTATGATTTATCAGTTATAACTTGCCGTGCTGATATACATAATGTATTTTTGTATAAGCTAGCAGAAATATTTCTTGTCAGCTTGGTTTAAACGTTTTGGATAGAGCTTCCCATCTCAGTGACATTTTCTTCTACCAAGTCTGGTTCCTTCTGGTTGGCCACACAGAACAGAGATGAAGGCATTCATGTTACAGCTCAGTTTTTAAATGTTGCTGTAGCCATACTTGAGTAATAAAACTCATTTTCAATCAGCTGTTTACACACCTGTTTACACATCAATTGTAGTACTTATAGTATCCACAGATGATATGTCTGGCTCAAATTCAATAAAACCTGAGGCTGGATTTGAATTACACCTTGAAAGGTAAGCAGAGGCTTTGCTAGCATCAACTAGTAAAATATGCAATCATCTAATTACTACATGTTTTTTATAGCACTTCAAATCACAGTTGTATCAACAGGGGTGAGAGGTGTGTGTTATCAATATTTTCACAAGCCTGTGTTACATTTTCCCATATCATCACAGATGAGATTTGTGAGGAGCTCGTCAGTTGGGCAGCTGTTGGAAACATGGCATGTAGAGCATGAGGAATATGAGATTAGAAGCCAGTCAGGAAAAGCAAGTGTTTTACCCAACCGAGAGAAAGTATAGAAGAGACAATTACACCACTCACCTGTCAAAAAAAAGCATCTATACATTTCCCTCTCATTTGTACACTGGGCATCATTTTCTTCTTTACCAAACTCCCTGGAATAATTAAAGCACGTTTACATCATGCCAATGTATAAGTCTCTGCTTATATGCATCATATACACTGTAACTCAATGTTATCAAAACAACTTTGTGGGTAAAGCGATCCAGACAATCCTGTACAATTGTACTACAGAAAGTTAAATTAATGTAGACAAGTATCCTGGTTACTGTCAGAAAGTTTCAAATGACAGCATAACAAAACCAGCATAATCTGCCAGCTGGAATTGGATCTAAACCACTAATCCTAGTTAGCACAACGCCTTTTTTAAGATGTGCTCTTATTAAGTGACAACTTTACATGCTTGAAGCAAGATTTTTTTTCTCCCACTGTTTCTTAAAGATGTATAACCCTAACTATAATGATGCAAGGATAATAACTGAAGCCCCTCCCAAAACAGCCCAAAATGTGTATTCTTCATTCTGTAATTCTGCAAATCCTGGCAATTATTAAATACTAAAAAAAATATGGATAACAAATACTGGAACAGACAAGGAGCCACCATTCATCACCATTCACTATGTATCACCATTCAATATGTAAATTTTTTATCCCGATCATTCATTACATATAAGTAGTGCTTATTATAAACCTCACACACACAGAATAAAGGTATCAAAAATACCATAACAGATTAGTGAGCTGGGAAGTGTCTCACACTTTAACAGTCTTGCTGTGTTACATCCCAAGACAAGTCTTAGTCATGGAGTTTATATATAGTAGTAAATAGCATTAAGCTGATATGATAATAACAACAACTGCAGTAAATGCTATGAGCCCTCAAGGCATAATATGAGGAAGTTCATAAATACTAGTGATTTGATTTAAAAAAAAAAGTTGCGTCAGGCATAGTCTGAACTCCATGCCCTAAATTTACCAGATCCAAGATTTAACTCTATAAATATTCACAAATCTTTCAAAGCTTCAGGCACATCAGAGAAACACCTTTGCAAGTAACGTTTTGTAAAATAAGATGGTAGGTGAAAAAGGAACAGAGATCTGAAGAATTAAAGGTGGCATCATACAGATGAAGAGTTTATGCCAAATCAGCAAGAGTATTTTGCTTCGGAAACCAGCATGCACTTGTCAATTCCTGCCAAAATTATGCAGGTAACACCACCTTTTGACAGAAAAAAACAGGGCATTCTAAAGGTTTTTCCTATTTTTGTTCATGTGTCTAATGTGCATAAGTACCCCTACCTTTTACACAGACACCTTTAATTTTATTTCTCTGAAATTATTTTCCTTGTTCACATCTGATCAAACAATGTGTAAAAAAGCCCTCCTAAAATACAAACATCAGTGTTCTTTTGCTTTCACACAAGCAACGGTGACAGCATAAGTTCAGACACATTATGTGTAAGGGAGGACGGCTCCCAGAGACAAATGTCTTCACTGTAAAACATGCAGCGATGAGGTGGCATTGCACGTTATCTGCCTTTCTTGCACAAAAATAGTATTAAGCATCTCAGTTAAATAGCATGTGCTGTAAAATTGATTTAATATTATTGTGCTATTCTCTTTGAAGATTTAACTAAAAGATCCCAGAAAGTCAGCAGGAAAGAGGCAGAGAACAGGAAAGCTTCCAAGGTAGGTGGCTGTTCACAAAACATTATTGAATTAGAACTGTTTAGTACAGTACTTCTAGAGTTTTCCTCACTGTATTCATTTGCAAAGCTTTTACAGCCATTCCCTGATTTAAATAATTTACATACAGTTTGAGGCTCTAAATACTGTAAAAAAAAAAAAAAAAAAAGATGAAAAACATTAGCAGTGAAAAGGAAACTATGTGATCTTAGATTAGCTAAAAATTATTGTTTGGGTTTGGGGGTCTTGTTGGTTTTGATTTTGCTTTGTTTTTTACAGTCCTCTCTTACACAAAAGGTACCTTAACCATGAGCTGGTTTAAGTACTTTTACAATTATTTAGGCATCATTCCCAGTCACAGTGTGTGGGTTAACTGTACAGGCTCTGCAGCCCAGGGCACAAACACACTATCTACCGATTTTTAACTGCAGGTGCCAAAAAATTAAAGGCATACAATGAAGTTGGTATTTGTTTGAAAATGTTAACAGGTGATTTTATGAGATCAGTAGATTCAGACTGATAGATTTCCTTAATATGATGTCACTCATAGGTCTTAAATGTGAAGTATTACACAGGCTGGATTCCTATATTTTAAAGATTGCCCAGAAGAGTAGAAAATATTTTTACTTTATTTTTAGTGTGTTGTGATAGCCATTTATAGCCAATCCAGACACTGCTGCAACCAGAAACATTTAGAGCTCCTTCTTTCCCTTTTTAATCGATGTCTTGTGTGGTTAACCTTCCTTGAAACACTTCCTAAATTCGCAGGATGACCCAGGTTGAAAGGGGCCTCAGGACATCATTTAGTTCCACCTTCAGCTCAAAGCAGGACATTCTTGCAATCAAACTTTGTCGAAATGTTTTAGCTTAAAAGCTCCTAAGGCACTCAGAGACTACAGAACATTTTACCTTAAAATTGAAACTCCTGAGAAATTACGAAGTTAAAAAAGTGCATAAGGTGCCTGTAGCTGGAAGGGTCCATAGATCTCTCCCAGGTCCCAGGCAAATGCTGATCAACCCAAAGTTTTCTTGGGATCCTTTCCAAATCACAGCCAGAGAAGCAGCACTCCTTGGGCAGGCTGAGATCTTCAGCTCACCTGTGTCTGCAGTTAAGGATTCCCACGCTCAAATGTGATGCACAAAGGATTACCGAGCTCCAATGGCAGCCTGACAAACCATGTGAGGTAGAGGATTGCCAAGTCACATCCCCTCTCTCTCAGCCTTGCAGCTCAGGAGACAGAGCAGGTACTAGCCCTACAGATTGACAGGGAGGTTTCACTTGTTCATTTGAAAGGTGTGGACATCCAAGAGTAATTCCTTACTTTGTTTTACTGATAATGGTTGTCTTTGCAGACACTTGCAGCCTTTTCTTCACTTCTACCACATTCTTAGCTACAGAGCATTTTCCAACTCTCTATCCAGTCATGTTTCTAATTGCTCAAACTATGGGGATCATGAGGTTTACCATTCTGCTCAGTAAATTGGTCCCAATCCAGCACTTCCCCTGATCCAGTCCCACCACATCTCTATACTGGTACTAATACAGGTCTCATGCTAGCAACCACCTACTAATCTCAAGCCAGAAGATTCCACAGTTCACTCTCTTTGCACCTATGCTTTATTCTGACCCATAATGATTTTATTTTTATATTAATATTTATGTTTTTTTCCTCTAGAAAAATGCACAGCTGAAGGCACCTCCAAAACCAAGGCCCACACCAGCTGCTGACTGTGTGCCAAACTTCAAAACCTGCAAACCACACTTGAATTCATGTTGTAACTACTGTGCTTTGTGCAAATGCCGAATTTTTCAGACCATCTGCCAATGTCTAATGTTAAACCCAAAGTGCTAAGCCAAACTGGGAACAAAATAAGGCTTCTTTCTTTCCTTAGCTTCTCAAGCGTGTTTCAAACTGCCCCATGTGTATAGTAATCAAAGTAGAGAGCTTTGAAGCTGTCAGCTTGGATTTGCCCCTCTTAAAATTAAATGGACAGTGGTTTTTTTTCATTGGATTAATGCTATCATGAATAGGATTTTTTTATTAGGGAGCAGGCAATCAGGGAGACTAACACTAAACAGGTGTTTTTAGCAAAACTGACTTGAGTTTTAAAAAGTATTCTGGGTTCTTGTTGGTTTTGGGGTTTGGAGTTTTTTCCTTTGAAGGGTCACATTAACCACAGACTGCAGCATAGTCTAACTGGCACTGCAAAACCTGCGCCAATGGCATGCAGATAGCCACACTAAAACAGGACTGGTTAATCCAGTGAGGGACCAAAACTAGGGTTTGTCTACAAGGACAGCACAGCACCAGCTTCCAGCACAGCCAAAATATCATGCTGGAAATGCAGGTTTCAGGGTTAACTCCCTTTTCATACATTCAGCAAAAATCAGAACAAGAATTTATATAGGTTATTCTACCTGAAAAGACAGATACAAAACAATAAGGCAATTTTTTAATCAACCCCAGATGAGCATCAGTACATCCACCTCCGGGGCTTTTAGTCATTTTACCAGTAACCAGTATCTCCAAGGTGTGTAATACACATGTATATTTGAACCCTGAATGTATCTGTGCCTCATAACTTAAAAAACATTTTTTCCCCAGCTGTATCCATAGGAATAGAGTCCTCAGCCCTTCCTCTCCTGCTGCCAAGGACACAGTGCATATAGAGCCCAAAAGTAGGAACACATATCCAGGACTTTGAGGAGAAAGAGAAGATCAGCAAAACATGAATATGTACCCCACACGTACATCTTGAAGAAAACCATTACAAGGAATCAATCTCTCCTTCTTTGCCCATTCTTATTATGAGCAACTCCAGGACCTACCCAAAACATGAGTTTAGGTGACGATGTCCATGTGCTGCACACAACCAGCGACCACAGGGGGGGGGAAAAAAAAAAGCTATATCAACCCTTAAAGGCTCAGAAACAGCTCTGAAGGTATGGGTGAAGCTCAAAGCAGCAGCAAACAGGTGTCTAGAAGATATCTTTCTCTTATTCTTGAAGCTCTTTGCCTTAATCTTGAGTTATGCAAGATGGCACAAGAAGAAATTCCTTCTTGCTTAAACTACCAGGACAGATGTGATAGGTCACAGGAGAACAAAGAGGTAGCAGACCCAGAAGCTGTCCCCAACTCTGAAGACTTCTCATCTGCCAGACTCCAGCTCTTGCTATTAACCTCCTCTGTTCTTTATCTACAATCTTCCTCTTCCCCACTCTGACTCTTCAGTGAGCCTTTTTTGATTTTCTTTCTCTTGTGAGACCCCCCTGCAGTGCTGGGTCCAACTCTGGGGGCACCAACATCAGAAGGACACAGACCTGCTCAAGTGGGTCCAGAGGAGGCCACAAAGATGCTCGGGGGGCTGGAGCACCCCCTGTGAGGACAGGCTGAGAGAGTTGGGGGGGTTCAGCTGGAGAAGAGAAGGCTCCGGGGAGACCTTAGAGCGGCCTCCCAGGACTGAAAGGGGCTACAGGAATGGGAAACCAGTGATAGGATGTGGCTTTAAACTGAAAAAGGGTAGATTGGGATTAGATATGAGGAAGAAATTCTTTACTGTGAGGGTGGTAAGACACTGGCACAGGTTGCCCAGAGGAGCTGTGGCTGCCCCCTCCCTGGAAGGGTTCAAGGCCAGGTTGGACGGGGCTTTGGGCCACCTGGGCTGGTGGAAGGTGTCCCTGCCCATGGCAGGGGGGCTGGAACTAGATGATCTTCCAGCCCAAACCATTCTATGATTATTTTCTCTTTGTCCCACTGCTATTGCCAGTCATCACAGGATCCATGTGCACTCCCAGGGCTAAATCCACATCTTGTGTTCACTCTACCTGCCTGCTAGATGAATGCAGCTGTGTCCCTACCACTGGTCTTTAGCTTTCACAATCAGGTATTTTCTAACCATGTATTTCTAATTCCAATCCTGGATTTTCTAATTCTCTGTGCAGGTCAAAGAACATAGACAATCAAGTAGGGCTACAAAAGTCTTCCAGGCAGTCAAAGATTATACAGATGACACTCTAAAGGGGCTCAAGCCATGTGAACTTTTCTAATAATCAGTTCAAAGCCCATAACTCAAAACATAGATCAGATGATGACAGAAATGTTTATCTTATATATAGAGATGGCAGAGATAAATCTAAGATCAAGCCCAAATGATGACAGGATGTCATTGTGTTCCTTATCTTTTATAAAATACATCAGCTCTCATTTATGATGCAAGCTTAAATTCTTTCAAATGTATTTAAATGTCTTTTAATCAGATATCCTGGCCGAGGAATCTGTAATCCTTTCACTTATGATAAAAAGGAGATGAGAAGGAAAAGTGATACATTACAATGGGCTTAGGAAATAGAACTGGGCCCCTTCTTTTACTAAATAAATCTTTAAGTTCCCATCAAGTTGCTTCAAAACTCTCATAACTATGAAAAATTGCACTTAGTGATACTAAAATCTTACCAATAACCACACAACAACTTTTCATGTGGAAACAGTACCATTTTCTTACCAAAATGTCCAGGCAGTCAGAAAAATTATGTTTTACCAGGATGAGGGAAGCAGGAAGAAGAAAGGTAAGGAAGCAGAGCCAGAAAACAAACAAACAGCTGTTCTCTGGCCAGCACCTCCCACTCCAGCTTTGCAGAACCACAGAACAGTTGAGGTTAGCAGGGACATCTGGAATTTATCTGGTCCAACCCCCTGCTGAAGCAGGGCCACCTAGAGCTGGTTGCCAGGACCACGTCCAGACAGATTTTTAATATCTCCAAGGAGGGAGGCTCCACAGCCTCCCTGTGCAAACTGTGCCAGTGCTCAGCCATCCTTGACATTTAAAAAAAAAAAAGCCTTTCCTGATGTTTGAATGTATGTCCATGTCTCTTGTACTGGGGAGCCCTGAACTGGACCCAGTAGTGCAGGTGTGGCATTACCAGTGGGGAGCAGAGGGGAAGGATCTCGTCCTTGGCCTGACAGCAAGAGCCCTTCTAACACAGCCCAGGACACTACTTGCCACCTTTGCTGCAAGGGCACGCTGCTGGCTCATGTTCAACTTGGGGTTCACCAGGACCCTCAGGGCCTTTTCCACAAAGCTGCTTTCCCAGTTGGGTGGGCCCCAGCATATGTTCATGCACATGGGTGTTGCTCCCCAGGTGCAGGATTCTGCACTTCTTGAACTGCATGAGATTCCTGTCAGAACTTTTCTCCAGACTGTTGAGGTCCCCCTGGATGGCAGCATGACCCTCTGGCATATCAGCCACTCCTTCTAGTTGTGTGTCACATGCAGCCTTGCTGAGGACACACTCTGACCCATCATCCAGATCATTAACGAAAATGTTTGTCACAGCTTGTGGCTGTCAGCTAAGGAAATGGAACGTGCTGAGACCCACAATGAGGAGCTAGAGACAGGGAAGCTAAACCAGCAAAGTACAGGATGGTGCGTGTATGCTATGAGGGAAGAGGAATGATCCTTTCATATCAGAATGAGGGGATATGGTTTTCAACACATATGCACATACTTATAAATGCTATATTAAAATGTAGTGCGTTTTGATGGACTTAAGCCCTTTTTGTAACTGGAACTGATTAGAAAGAGGTTATGCTTTCTCTGCCGTTCATCTATCACACCAAAGAATATATATAATCAAGTACTCTGAGATTGTTATCAGCCTTAGTGACTTTACTTTTCTGGGTAAAGATCACATTGCATAAGGTATTGATAGAATACAGAAATCAGTAAAACATGTACACCTAATATTTGTTTCCTGTATTTAGTTTGAACAGATTTATACTGAGGAGTTGCTTGTGTGTGTAAGAGTTCCCTAAGCAACCTATCTGAAAAGTCATCAAGCACACAGCTGATAAAACATACACATGACAAAGATGGAGTGTTTAATATTTAGTTGTCACATACCAAAATGTATCCACTGAAAACTCACTGGAATTCAAGCTTAGAGACAGATCCAGTAATGCTCCATAACAGAGTCATTTTGCTCCTAGAGACTAATGGAAATTTTACCCTAATTACAGCTTAGTAGGATTAAGCACAAATAAATCACTATTAGCTTTTCCAAATATTGCCTATCTTGTGTGAATTTAAAACAGATACTGTACTTTCCAACCCAAAGTCCTGACTTGATTGCTTATTGTCACACTCAAAGACCATAAAGTCCAAGTTTATCCTGACAGATAAAACAAATGGTAGAATGAATATCTTAGTGACTATACCAAACTAGCTCTAAACACCTCAGTTTTCCAAGCTAATCACTGAAACTGTCTGGGAGACTCCAGAAGGAGAACAAACAACTCCCCATGTCAGTCTTCAAGATCTTCTCACAGAAGGAAAGATTTGATGGAAGGTAGAACAACTTTTTCCAAGTTCTATAGATGAGTCAACAGTATCTGTGATGCTGCTTTGGCTGAGAGTGATGAAAGAATCAATAAAGTCCCTTTGAGATGCAGATAGTGCTAACCTCATGATGAAATGAGTTACAGGAGAACCAGATGGAGAATTGTGTAACTAAACTGAGGAGCCAAAGAAGAACTTGCACATGCCATGCCCAAGGCTGACTCTATGGGAGCTCTAATTTACAGTGCAACAATTACATGGTGTGAGTCCTAGGGCAGACGTGCCTCAGAGTATTGTGACAAACCCTATTTGTGAGATACTGCAGTTTTAAGGCTACTTATTGTATGGGTGTAGACATTAAATGACATCCAAGGCCAATGCAAAAAAGCATTAAATCATAACATTTTTCAAAGCATTTCAAGTTGAATTAGACCATTCTATGGCCAGAAGAGATAAGCACACCAAATAGACCAATTCAGCATTTGTTCACACCCAGCATGCTATTTAACTCAGACACATATGACTGAGTTACAAAATCAGAGCTGAAAGAAGATAATTAAAAACGGACTCCCCTAACACACACATGAGCACTTCATTTTTTTTCTGTCTAATTCTGAGCTCTGAACTGTTGCCCTCCTGACAGCCCTCTCCCCACAGTGATCTCCAACATACAGAAACAAACACATGGGATGGCCTGCTATGGTTACTGCATTGCAAAATCCCAGTTACCACTGTAATACCTGGAACAGACTGGTCACAGAATTTCCAAAACTGGAAGTGCACAGCAAACAGCTACTCATTTCCAAACAAACGTAAACTTGGAAATTTGTAGTATGCATCATAGTTGAAAAGAAATAATTGTTTTCTGTGTCAGATACAAATCACCTCCAATATTGCATGCTTTTCTAACTGTGGGGATGCGACAAAGTCCCATGTCACTTCTGAAGGGCACCCCAAAGGCAATAAGTGAAGTCCCCCAGTCTGCTCAAGGCTACAGTTGGTAAGTCATAACAATGCAACTGGGGGCATTACAGGTGGGCCCACACATGGGCAGTGCCGAGTCTTGACCCTTCATGAGTTGTTCTTTCATCTCTGTTCATACAATCTCCACTCTGAATCATTTCTACTTTCATTTTGCCAGTATCCAGACTCCACTAGGTACTTTGCAAAGGTATCATCAGCTCCCATCAATGCAGGTACAGCACAAAGCACATGAACACATAGAATAGACTTACAATTCATTTCTTCACTCTTAGTAGCTCCTTAAGCCTGTACAATGGAAGCAAAACTTTGTGGCTTCTCACCCAAGTTAGTTACACAGCCAGCTACAGGACCTGTTTATAACATCCCAGTACTCATAACATGCTCAATACTACTCTTGAGCACAACAAAAAAGGCAACACCTGCTCCAGAAAGTTCTAGATTAGAGGTCCTGAGATGTTCTGCTGGTAACTCAGCTAATGTGCTTTAACAATGATCCTGATTTCTTCAGGTCCAACAATACACTGAGGATACTGAAGTCAGTAGGAGCTTAGAGCTCTGTTGTTGATGAGCTATTTCCAGTACACTGAACAAGTGAGAAGCTTTTATACCTAGAGAGGATTTGGTGGAATTTTCTTCCCCCTTCCCCAGCAAATTACCCTGACCTGAGGGCCAAGACACTCAAATGTCACTATGGCATGCCAGGCCAGTTTAGGTTTTTCTGGTCAACACAGGTATTTTCTGCTTCTTGCACAGTTGTATTTAAAGGAGCTAAGAAGAGGGATATGAAAATTTGCCACCCTCCCCGCCTCCCCTTCTTTTTTCACCCCTCTGGTAACTGACTTTCACAAAAGGACCAATTTGGCAGTATCAGTTTAACTGGCCAGTGCCATCTTGGACACATCAGGAACACCCATGCGAGGCTGGAAAATGTGACACAGGACACTACCCCCTCCTGGAGCAGCAGCACAAGGCCAGAGACACACTAGGCTGCCTGAAAGAGCAATCACTCTCTCAAAGTGCCCTTAAATCTGTGGTGCCTGAACATTACTTCGAGGTAATGCAAAGATTTTATTTGCAAACTTCTCAGATGATATGCAGATGGCCAACATATGGCTAAGTCCCTCTCCCACCTCTCCCAGAAGAAAAAGAGGCTTTAGTCTTTTCTGCACGATTTTTCAATGAAATGAAAAGATATTACAATTGCTGCATGGCATATGCACACGTATTTCTATCCAGGAAATCCTTTGAGATTAGATCCTGGCCTAAAATATGGGAGCCCTAAAACAGCTGTAATAGTGTCATAACACAATTCACATATGGCATTCATTTAATACATATCAAGGCAGGAAAAAACAAAAATATGCTCTCCCTAGTGATCCAGTTCAGGCCCCTTTGAATCAGTGGAAATCTTCTATTGACATTAATATACTTTCATAAACACCTTTATCGCTCACTCTCTACCATCAGGTGGCTTAAGCTAATAACAGCGCTCTTGTGGTACCCTTGCTATTTTTGGCACTTTCCTCAGCTAAAATGTAATTTGTGATCTCATATGGGCTTCCCTTCGCTCTGCACAGCTGCCTCAGATAAACATCAGTAGTATACAACTTGTAACAGTAATAGCCAGAAATCACCACAAGAATATAGTCTCAGTCTTCCTTGTGTTCCATAAGAAACAAGTGGCATTTTTAGAAAAACGTATAAATTCATTAATGGTTAATGGTTCTATAAATCTTCTAGAATGGACATGAGAGCTGATGCATTTAAAGTAATTCAGCAGCCAGACGTCCCTCACTCTGAAAAGGCCTCAGAAGTATCTGGCAGAGCAAGATCACTTGAAGCTAAAGGTTTTAGTATTTAAAAGACCTCCCTGCTATAAAGCTGTGATACAATTCATAATTTCTCCATCTGGGAAGCAAGTATTTGGAGCACTAAATGAGTATACCAGAACATTTACTTCCCTTTATTCTCTGCTCAACATCCCTCCATCACTACTGCTTTAAGTGCAGGGTTTGGTTTGGCCAGAGATGTTGCTCTTCACCTAAAAAATGGCATCTTGGTGGCAAAGGCCTTCACTGCCAAAATGGGTCAAACAGACTTTGTATCTAGTTGTTAATGAAATACACATAGGAAGCAAGTTTTGGAGGAGAAAAAAAAAAAAGGATCACCGAATGTTTGTTCCAAGTGGCAATCAAGTTAATAATGCAAAGCAGATACCTACAATAAGCTCAAAACAAAATCTGTGTGTCAGCCCGATTACTAAGCATTTAAGGTGCTTCCAACGTCTGCAATACTGCAACTAAGATGATGTTCAGTTTACTTAAAATGCTGCTGTTCCATCAAGGAAAAGGAGCCTATAAGTGTGACCCATGTAATATTCTCTTACAGAAATGTTTTCCCAGTTGATGAAACCAAAACCAGAGTGCGACAGAAAAGCAACAGGTTTGCTGAAAAGTGTCTCTGGACTCTACAGATGGAAGAGTAATTAAAAAAACCTTTGCTATAGACTTTCTAATTAAAGATTTTAATTTCTCTGCTACACAATTTCAGGGAATTAGACAAGCAAAAGAGATATCAGCCCCCATCCAGTTCAAAAGGATGCTGCAGAACCTTAAACCCTTTTTGGTTTAATGGTATTAACTCCTGGAAGTATTTTTCCACAGGACTTTTTCTTCTTTCAGTGTTTTGTTTGGTTTTGTTTTTTTGAAATTAGCATATAAACCACAAGCACTCATGAAGGATTTATGAGTTTAAAAAAGGGAAAAAATACTTAATTCCAATTGATGCTTCTTACAGTTGTGCAAAGTTGTCCAGTGGCAAACAATGCTACTGTAAAAACTGAGGCTTTACAGTGTATATTTACCACATTTGATTTATCTTTAAAAAGCCCTAAAGGCTAGAAATCACAAATGACTTCTGAAAAACTTCATGTCATCTTCAAGAACACTGCTATGAAAACAAGCTCAGCCATGAATCAGTCAGTGGAACATTCATTTACCCATCCTTTGTTCTCTGCTCACAATGAGACATATTAGCCTTAGGGCTATCTCTACACCTCCAAATTCCATTTCACATAACATCTAGCCATGCAAAAAAAGAGCAGGACCTAGCAAGACTGTATTGCAAATCATTTGTGTATCTGGTTGAGATAAATGGAGAAAGATGTACAGCCTGTACTCTTACCACTTCAGACTCAACAGTGGAAGGAAAACAGGGTCAAGAGTTGCCATATTTAAACTAGAATAGTATTTTTGCTGGTAACAATAAGGAAAGCATTAACAGAAAATGAATCTGTAAGACATTGAGGAAATACGTGATTACTCTTCTTGGCCAAATCAGAGCCCTGTCTAAAGGCTAGGAGTACAATCCTTCATTGTTAACTGGAAATCTGACTTATTCTTGCCTGTCAAAATGAGCCTGCAAACAAGACTGGAAGAAGCAGCTGAGGAACTGGAAGGCAAAGCTGCTCTAACTTACTGTATTTGCTCAGGCTTGTTGAGGACATGAGCCCAACAAACACCGCCGTTGAGCAGCACTCCTTGCTGCTCCAGGACAGCCTCTTTGTAGAATCTTTCACAGAGAACACGTGCAGTTAAGCACATCACCCCGCTTGTCCATACACCGGGCCTGCAGAGTTCGACAAATTTGAGTACGAAAATTCCATTTATTCCTACTTCACATGCTCATCCCTGCCTGTACAAAAGTCTATATTTGCAATACAGCACAGTGACCCGTCTGCCCCTCTCTGGGATCCTGTATATCAGATCCAGAGAGCCTACACATCTCATCATCTCATCTCATCTCTGTGACATCTGCTGTGCAGAGCCACATAAGCGAGAAGAGCTGTAGTCTGTCACTGTCATATGACTCACCACGCCAGATGTGGGACACCATAAGAGCTGATGCATGGGGCTGCGGAGCCAGGGAGGGGGCACTCACAAGCCTCAATACCTACAGATGCTGGGCTCTCTTCGGGGCTATTGTTCTGCATTCAGTAGCTCCTGCTAATGCAATTGTAAAGTAATCACAGTGAGACTGACAATCCATATTCAGGGAATCAAGATGCTCAACCTCAGACTAGACTAAACACTGAATTAATTGCATGTCGGTCTGGGTCCAGCCAGGATCAAGGCGACACGCAGAAGAATGACAAACTCACACCAGTTTGTTGAAGGCAGGGGCACTGTCAAGTGCAAATGCTGCTGCACTATGTGCAAGCTTCAAATTTATTACCACCTGTTTACACAAGTTCGTTTTTACTTTTACATCCTACTGCCCTTCAGGTTTTGCCTGTTTATTGCTGACACGCTCACCACACTCTGCAGGGGGTGTTTTTTACTGCCATTTTTCACCCAGTGTTACATAATTCTGCCTCAGTTTCCCACAATCATTCTTTTAACCTCAAGGTCAGTTTACATTTTGTTAACCAATTTTTAATTCCTTCAACTGCATGTAGATTAACACAAAAAAAAAAACACCACAGAAAAAAGCTAAAAAGTTAGTTGTAAATGGTTTAGTGGAACTGTGACAGCAGATGTGCTCTTGCCAATAAAAAGCAATAAGGCTGAGTGATTTCATAGAATCATTTAGGTTGGAAAAGACCTTTAAGATCATCAAGTCCAACTATAAACCTAACACTGCCAAGCCCACCACTAAGCCATGTCCCTAAGCACCATATCTACACGTCTTTTAAATGTCTCCAGGGATGGTGACTCAACCGCTTCCCTGGGCAGCCTGTTCCAAGGCTTGACAACCCTTTCCATCAAGAAATTTCTGATACCCAATGTAAGCATTCCCTGGTGCAACTTGAGGCCATTTCCTCTCATCCTTTCACTTGTTACTTGGGAGAAGAGACTAACACCCACCTCACTACAGCGTCCTTTTGGGTAGCTGTAGAGAGCAATAAAGTCTCCCCCTCAGCCTCCTCTTCTCCAGACTAAACAACCAAGTTCCCTCAGCTGCTCCTCATAAGACTTGCTCTACAGACCCTACACCAGCTTTGTTGCTCTTCTCTGGACATGCTCCAGCACCTCAATATCTTTTCTGTAGTGAGGGGCCCAAACTGAACACAGTACTTGAGGCGGAGCCTCACCAGTGCCTAGTACAAAGAGATAATCACTTCCCTGTCCCTGCTGGCCATACTAGTTCTGACACAAGCCAGGATGCCATTGGCCTTCTTGGCCACCCAGGCACGCTTTTCCTTCAATACAGATCAGACATCTTCTGAGAAATCATCAGGGAGTCAGGACATGAGATAATATATATTTTTTAGAAGAAATCAGTTGCTACACCTTTCAAAGTCTTCCGTCCATTCTGCAAAGCTTCAGAAATAGAATTGAAATCTGTATATTTTACTGTAAAGGTTATTCAAAATTGCTTTTAAAGATGAGTTAAAACTGAAGTAACATGTGAGTTTGGCCAATGTATCGCTCATACTGTAGCAAGAGGTAAGATGAGTCTGTTTATGAAGAGAGGCTGCTAAGCTGTACCTAAGCAATGGTTACGTAGTGCAAAACAACAGCCGAACAAAACTATCAAAACATCCTCTTGTATTAACGCTGCCAATTCACAAACCATACTGTTGACAGGTACCAGACAAGGCATTTCCTCTGCAGGCAGCACTAAACCACAGTTGCACTGCATGGAGTGGGAGGGAGGAACTCTGCCAATGGTTTTTTTTTTAGGGCCTGAGTTTGATCTAGTCCTCTTCAACCAATAAAACAGAAGATCTAGCAGAATACATTCCAAATATAAATTTTATATTTTATCAACTCAAACAAGACTTGTTCAAGTCAAATTTGTGCATTGTTATCACACCAAACCTTTCATCATCTTACATCCAGAAACAGAGGCAGCCTGCTGTATAATGAAAAGGACAGTGACAAGAGAGGACTTCCATGACATATATGGACATAAGGAGATAAATCTCTGTGGGCAGAGGGGAAGAGTGTTTTTCCTGTAAGATTTAGCCCTTCAAATAGCTAAGCCTGAGCAGCAGCTCTTCCCAGCTCAAGTATATGATGCAGACTAGCCACAGCAATGGATTTTGCCTTGAGGAAACCCAACGTGGATACCTGAAATATTTTCAGTAGCTTAAGGATCACACAAAAGTAAACAAATCCATGGCAAAACCCAAAGCATCTCACTACACAAAACAAGTCAGGCCACAGTTAGATCTTTAATAAAAGCACTTTGAGCCAGTGACAAACAAGATACAGCAGACATGACAACTAAAAAGAATCAAGTTAGGGTAGAAGTGTGCTACTGGTGTTTTCAGAGGATTGAACAAGGTCCCTAAACCTAATCATCCGCTCAGTGGTTTCTCAGCTGTTCATGACACACTGGAAGGCTGCTAAAAAAGTCACTCTTTGCCTCACCCCATCTCAGATTAGTATGGAAGAAGCACAGAAGGGTCTTTGTTCTGACCAAAACTCATGGAGTAAATTAACCCAGAAAAAAACTCCAGCTCTAATCTCTGAGCAAGAAGTTAAGTTGACTTTACAGTAAGGAGACTAAGCAATCTATACGCCTCCCTACTTCCTCCAGTTTCACAGCATGCACTTCAGCTAGGGCACCTTTTGTGGAGACAAGCCTGACACTGCCAGTCTCCTAATAAGATTCATGTAATTTGAGCAGGGCATGGCATAAAGCATTTCCCTGTAGAAACCGTTTTCCATCTTTTTGGTTAAGTCTGTTCAAAGAGGCTGTCAGTCACATGTTTGACAGGATTACACATTTTCATTTAGCAATCTTCTGTCCTACTCCGCTTAATGGAACATTAGGAGCCAACAAAAGGTGCACAGGATCCTTTTCACCATGGCATTAGCTAAGTAACCAATTCTAATTCCAGGAGTCAGAGTGATCCTCTTTCACTAACAAATAAGGCCCTGAAGGTCCCTTGGTAAGGGGAAGGGTTCTGCAGCACTGAAAGGAGTATGGCAAAGGGCTTGTTCTCAGAAGCCCAGCACACACAAGAGCTTTGGAAGGTTGTATCCCTGCACTTTGGTCTTTCGGTAGTGCCACCTGCTCAGTATCTGTAGTGGTCTGGCTTGAATGGCCCATCTCTTGATAAGCCTAGGTATTTGGCCTGCTTGTCACTTAGCTTCGTCAGCTTCACACACAGTTTATCCAGATGAGCAGCAGCCACAGCTTCATCCAGCTGGAAAACAAAACATTGAGACAAGAATATTAGCAGAGCAGTCTTGTTAGTTTAGGAAGTCATGGTTAATAGCGAGAAATGAATACGTGAAAACCAATAGCAGCCCCAAGGAGAACTTAACATACTGACACAGACGGAACAGTAAGACAGCTCTTTTCCTGCCACCATACCTCACCTGCTTGAGCACACAGGCATCTGCGTCCAGATGGAAAAGCCCCATGCCTTGGAGGGAGTCAAGTTAGGCTTAAGTGAGACAGACAACTTTATAAAAATAAGCCCATTTCAATATCATCTACACATTCACATCCATCCACCAAGAACACAGATCAAGCTATTCAGACAATATCCTGTTTTGTAGAATGGTAAAGTCCCAGTTATGTCTTCACTACAAATATACCTGGGCATACTAGACTATCATCTTACAATTTTACACAAGTTCTAATACTGGAAAAAATGCATCTCCTTTCTAGATATCCCATCTTAGGGTTACATGTCTTAAGAAATTAATCCCAAAATCACTAACTGGGCAAGAATACTAGTATCTATTACCACTTTCTTCAAGAGAATAAAGCCAAAGTGGGCTCTAGGACATTAGCTCAGAAATTCTTATACACTTTATCCCAAAGGCACCAGGCAGACATGCAAACTCAAGGGATTGAAAAATGTGTAAAGTTACAAGACAATTAAGAGCTACGGGAGATAGGTACAGCAGAGTCAGAAAACAAACAGTAAAATTGCAAAGTAGCTGCTATGTCAGAGGTAAACGTACAGCCATAAAGGATATTAAAAGCCAGAACAGACAACATTAAGAAGGGATCAGATACTACTGCGTTACAACAGAAGAACAAGTTTGTCCACCATTTGTAATTCCTGCAAAACACACGTAATCATTGCTAAGGAATCAGATAAACAGTAAGGCTAAATTCCAGCAACATGGGAAGGAGATATTTCTCCCATACTTGTTAAAGAGATGTGAAAGGTTGCAGTATATTTAAAGGGCAATAAATCAACAAAACGATCAAGTGCCAGATCTTCAGCTTGTGTGAACCAGCATGTCGTAAATGATTCAATAACTAGCCCTAGATTTCCCACTCAGAGGAAGCATGGTAACAAGCAACTACTCTGAAGTCATCCCATTGTAATGAACCAGGCAAAAAGCTACATCTGTACAGAGAGATGCAGCTCAACCTGCTCGTAAGTAATATGGAACTGCCAACATCTCTTGGGAACCAACACAGCCAAAGATGTACAAGACAAAATTAAAAACAGAAGATGAGCTGGCTAAAGAATGTGGAAGTGAACCATGAAAGCTACTGAAAACTACATAAGAATCAGGAAAACCATGAAAGAAAAAGCTAACTGGAAGGACTGTGTTTAGAAGGGAAACAATGCTTACTATATTCTACCAGGAAAAAAAAAGGGGAGTTAAAAATTGAATGCATATCTGGTTGACTAGACTGACATGTGAAAATCTGATAGGTGCATTTCCAGCAAGTTTAAGACAGATTACACACGCCTGAAAAGGAGCCAAGTCCCTGACATTTCCCAGATCAGATTCTCCAAATGCAGAGATAAATTGTTTCACATCTGCTTCAGCTTGGGGACTTCCAGATTTAGATTAAAAGGTACACAAATTTAGATGAAGGTAAACTGACATTTCCACCTTAAAATCAGATAGCTGAGCAGAAGGATGGACAGATTTGGTAATAAGAACAGAGACACAACAGTTTGGCTAGATTTCTGGGAACACATATTGCATAAATGTGTGCATGTTTGTAATAGTTGATCATCAAAGCAATATTCTTGCAGTCAAAGAAAGTGCAAGGTAAGATACTTGGTAATTCTCAAGTTTTACATTTGGACCTCAGAGCTATTCCACAGAACAAGGAAAGATACTAGCCAGAAAACAGGGAAAGCTCTTCTACCCATCTTTTGTTGGTTCTGACAAGGTGACTGCTTTATTTTTTTTAATTCTCTATGGAACGCAGAGGGTAAAAAGAGCTTTTTGTCACACTACATGAACCCAAAGAGATCACTACCATATGCTCCACTAACATGCAACTACATTCATAAGTAACTGATCTGAGCATTACTTCTTATTTCCAGTTTTTATTCAGGAATAGGATGAAGCCACATTTTATTAGCAACACCAGACTATAATTTTCAAGAAAACCGACAACAAAACTTCCCCTTTGAAGACAATTATGTGTCAGCTTGCTGATCAACTCCTACACTGTATTTCTGGTATGTTTTTCTTGATCATTAAGGGATGGTTTTGGAAGCTTAAATCCTTCAAGCAAGCACTTCATAAGTAAGCCCAAATACACATTCTACTTCCCGAATCAAAAGTATTTTCACATTTAGTCTCACACCTGGTTGCATTCCAAAGGCAGATTTAACTCTAGTATCTTTTTCGATTACCATCTCAAATTCTCAGGCTTGTTTTGGAAAATTAAAACCAGGTTAGTTTTCTAAAAGGAATTTGCAAGTTGTGACATGATCCAGATTTTTCCAAGAACAAAGAATACAGAGGTAAGTTTAAAGGAAAACCTAAGGGAATGTCATTAGTGTTCTGTGAAGCTATTAGGACCAGATTGTGATAACCTTTGCTCATGTGCAAATGGGACCCAGACTCTATCAACCACAACAAAAGCAATTTCTAGTTTCACTCCAGCTTCAACTCTGCCCCACTAGACTTTGCTGCAGAATAGGCATGTGAAAGTTTACTGTGAGTGCTGACATTCAGCAGAAGGAACAAGATGGTTGGGAGAAGCTCCCTGACTACCCTGAGGCAGCACCAGGCTTCCCAGCACCTTAAAGAAGAGCCCCAATTCAAACCAAAAAGCAACTGGACGTTTCTATCACAGGACAGACAAGTCCCAATTCTGCACAAGTTAGCCACAAAAACCAGCCCACTTCAGACTCAGTGTGACCAAAGCCAAGTATTCAGAGAGACAGGAGCTCCTTGCAACAACAACATTCAGTAGGAAAATGAGCTTAAGCACAAAGCAAATCTACATGATCACAGCTGAAGCTGGCTTCCTTGCAAACCTGCATCTTTCTGACATTCTAACTCACCTTCTTTGGCAGGAAATGGACTCCAACAGAGTACTTGTCACTATTGGTCCACAACTCGATCTGTGCCAGCACCTGGTTGGTGAAGGAGTTGCTCATAACAAAGCTGGGGTGACCCATGGCACAGCCCAAGTTGACCAGTCGGCCCTCTGCCAGCAATATAATATGACGGCCATTCCTCAGCGTATAGCGATCCACCTGGGTGGGAAAAAGCAAGAGCAGCAGGATGTCAGAGTAAGAGAGCATTTTATATCATGCAAAGCTTTGTGGGCTTTCTTCCTACATCAACAATTCAGCAGTGGGTTTGCAACACAGACTTTGATTACCATTGAGACACCCCTCCCTCAATTCCCAGGCAGTGCTTGTGAAGCATGCAGCTATTCTGGACTTCACACAACATGAATCTTAGCATTTGCTTCATATTTAACCGGTTATTCAGTTCTTCTGGCTTTTCCATATGCATGCCATCTCAAGTGGCTGTGGTGGGCAGCATGCTGCTAGCTGTGAAATGAAGTTCATACAGGCTTAATTATAACAACCTGTGTGGAGAGACAAGAGGGAACACCTCTACATGCAACAGTCCAGAGTCTTTGCATCTAACACAGGATGAGAGCCAGAGTCCTCAGCCTGCTGAAACTGCCCCCCTGTAACTTCCCACTTCCATAAGGCCAGTGCTCTGCAGTACAACGAACAGCTTTCCTTGCTTCTGGTGTACCCTCCTTCACTCTCGGGGGGGCAAAGACACAGTCCTCCACTCAGACTGATTTCTAAGCTATGCTGGTGACAACAGGACACTACACACACAATCAACCCTCAGGTGGGCTAAGGAGATGGGTCTTCAGCTATATGAAAGAGTCCCACAAAATTGAGGAGATAACATCACTTAATATGTGCCTCAACTGTCTGGGCTCCTCCAATATTAGAGTTAACTGATTATCCTTTCCACGAGTCACTAGTTCTTCTCTCCCCGTCTTCACCCCTGTAGAAGGTTATAATGTTAAAGCCCAAAATGAAACATCAATATGTCTTATAAATTACAAAAATAGACAGTATTCACTGGTATTTATTGTTCATGTGTTATAGTTTAACCCCAGCCAGCAATGTAGCACCACACAGCTGCTCACTCTTCCCCTGCTTCCAGCAGGATGAGGAGGAGAATGGAAAGAAAAGTAAAATTCATGGGTTGAGCTAAGAACAGTTTTGTAAATAAAACAGATTAAAAATATAGCAATTAAAAACGTTAATAAAAGTAATATAACAAAAGAGAGAAATAAAGCCCAAGAAAAGACAAGTGATGCCCAAGGTAATTGCTCACCACCCACTGACCAATACCCAAGCAGTGATTCCACACCCTCCAAGCCAGCTCCCCCCACTTTATACGCTGGCCATGACACTCTACAGTATGGAATAGCCCTTTGGCTGTCCCAACCATGGTCCCTCCCAGTTTCTTGTTCACCTCCTCACTGGCAGAGCATGGGGAACTGAAAAGTTGTTCACTTCGGATAAGCGCTACTCAGCAACAACAGTGTGTTATCAACATTATTCTTATACTAAATCCAAAACACAGCACTGTACCATGCCAAGCACATGGCAGTAGAATAAACCTTTGGAAAGACTTAAAAAGATAATCAATGACCAACTTTAATAAAGGTTAATGCTTTAGACAAGTCCATTTATCTTGTGCTGTCATAGCACAGCAACTGTGAAAGACCTAAAAGAGACCCTCCCCACAGCTGTATTTCCACCTCTGGTCTCAAAAGCTATTTAATATGAAGGAAAACACACATTGCTTTCAGTTTTATTCTTAAAGCTTTGGTTTGTAAGTTAAAAGCCATGTGGGATGAAGCTTGAATTGCAACAGTACCATATTCTGAAAAAACATCTCTGTGCAGGTCCTTAGCAGTGAAATAAGTAAATCAATAGAAACCACTTTATTAGAACAAGTATTTTGCCCTCACAGCAGGTCTGTGCCTGTACCTGTCTTCACCAGCTATGCTTCAATCACAGCACCATTTTCTACTTCTTGGGTTCATATAACAGATTACTGTGTTTTCAGCACAACATATGCAGACACTAACCACCTCAAACAGAATCCCTAAATAACATTCTTTATTTCTCTTGTCCAAGAGCAGTACATCAGAGTAGGGTTAGTAAGAATGCTCTCTACTGACAAGTTGCAATATTTCTTACAGATGATGATTCTCCATTGTGGACCACCAGTGACAGTGCTCAGTCCACCCAAAAAATACCATACAGGCTATCATATCGAAAGGAATAATGAAACAAAGAAGGACGCAGCCAGAAAGGAGAACACTAAAATCCTTGAGAACAGCTACAATATTGCTTTTATTAAACATTAAATTTATAGATTAAACTACTAGAAAGTAGCAGTTAAGTAGCATTTTAGTTTTGAAGTCTGAATTGGGTTGGTTTAAGGGGCAAGTATGATATCCATATAATATCCACACAACTTGCAACTGCACAGCTGCTGGCTTGTGCACAGAATCACATACCTTCAGCAACCTGCTGACATGATTCATTCAATGCAAAGGGTAAAGCAGAAAATGCAAGTTAATGTCTTGCACAGAAATAAAGACAAAATAGTAGCAGTACCAGCAGAGGCTTGAGTCAGAACTGTGGAAGCACATCTTATCTATGGACAGATAAACAGGCTGATTCATAAACCTAAGAAACCACTGCAGAAGTAGCATTCAAGTTATCCAAGTATTAAATTCATCTCCACACTTATACAAATGCCTCCTCCCTTTCCCCACTGGCATTTAGCTTGCTCTGGACTTTCTGGCTGCTTTGAACTTCCCTCCACACCATGATACATTGATTATTTATTTTCAGAGCCAAAGTTAATTGATCCCACCCCAACCTTTCCTTCCCCTCTGGTCAAGCCTGCACTACACATCAGTCTAACACCAGAACGCAGTTGAGCAGGACACACTCAAAACAACCCACCAGCTTTTCAGTAATAAGCCTATTTCCTCCTTAACTGTACCCTGAAAGCAACAGGTAAGTCAGCACAGTAAGATGTTTTCCTTTCCCAAGTACAAAACATTTGTTACACAAGTCCCCCACTTGTAGATGGAGACCATGTGGTACTGAAAACTACCAAGTCGGATATTTCACAGTTACTCTATACCTCTAGCTGAAGTCTACCACCCTTCAGTTCTGGTATTAATCCTCTGATCAAGAGACAAGATGTCTTCAGATGAGATTAGATTTTTGTTCTTGTACTATATTCCCTTCCCTGATACAGGATATAGAAAAAAAAGCTGCTAGGTCTTCATAAAAATTTGAACAGAGTTAGTACTTGGTATTATAAAACATAGGATACCTCACCCAGAACACTGATATGAAAAAAACATGTTATTCTAAGGATAAGGGCAAAATCTCACACCCTTAAGACAAGTGACCTCCCCATGAAGCCCTCAAAAGACTGGGGACAAGATGACCATAGAAGTGTCCCTCTGATGAATCTGAGCAACAGAACTGAGGAACCAGCAATGGCCTAATTAGACTGATAATTTCCTTCCCAGATTTCAGTGTAAGAGCTATTCCATATATTACTGTAGTGACTCATCATTGTTGAGAAAGGTCTCAACACATACAGAAAAATTCCCATGCAGGTGGTGAGGGACAGAAGCAGCAGGATACTCCTGGGAGCTTGTTTCTAAACCTAAAGTTAATGCACATTCTGGAAGAGGTTAAGCAACTACAGAAAGTTTTTACTCAATGCCTTTTAATTTGTTTCAAACACAGAACTTGGGTCTCTAAAGTCAGATTTTGCCTCCCCATCCTGCCTTTCCCCTTTTGAAATGAGTAAGTTTTTTAGATATGTCTTAGTCCACTCCTGCTCAACGCCCAGCCACCACGGCAGTCAGGCACAGAGACTGAAAACTAAGAATAATGAAGCTTTTACACAGAAGAACTTGTTCATGTAACCTGCTGAGCAGGTACCTCCTTACCTTGTGATCCAGGGACAAGAAATCTAAACAGGCACAAAATGAAGCATACAGCTAGCATAGTGTAGCTACATATAGCATTAAATACACCAATAACAGAATCCAACTGGAGATTGAAACTACTTAACAGTACTTCAGATTCACTGCTAGAAGGCAACAAACCCAAGTACTAATGTGAGCCAGGGACCAGCTTTTATTGAGCTTGGCAATGTACACATCTATAGGCCATCCTCACTTGAGTAAAGCTTCAAACATGTGGAACAGCCCATGTAAAATCAGATTTACCTCTAGGTATGTTCCATCTCCAGTGGTAGCCAGTAGATTGCTAAGGAAAAGTACAGGAACAGCCTAAGGGTAAAGTACTGCTTCCCCTAGTAAATCTTCTCAGCTTCAGCTACTGTGCATCAAGCTGAGACAGAGGTGGTCCACTCAGGACTGTCAGACACCTTTTTACAAACTTTAGCTAGTAACTTGTAAGTAAAACACACCTGTGGCACCCACAGCATGCTGGGTAGCTGTTTTCACAAATTTTGCTCTGTGAGCAGGTATCTCCTTTGCATCACTCTGAACACCCCGCTTGCAACAGCAGCAGCAGTTTATATAAACAGACCAGAGATTCAGGATAGGAGGTAGATCTTCAGCATTAAGTCATATGGATAATGTTGGCCCCCATCCTTTTGAAAATTTAATATTCTGTTTTTAACCAGAAACTTGTTACAGCTTTCATACCTTGGACTAGACTGCATCTCACTGCACCTGTAACAGACAGGGTCATTCAATAGAGAGTATATAAAGAAAAAGGGACTACTACCTCTGCCAGCAGTGACAAATTTTCATATGGACTTTAAAAGCCATGCTGAATGCCCATGTGCAGGTAGTTCGTACATCACTATGTTAATACCCTATTTAGCCTTCAGTGTTTACTTTTTGAGCAGTCACAGTTCTACTAAAACCTGAGCTACTAGAAAGCAAGCAGGTAGCTGCAGGCTCCTCTAGGACAAGAGCTGTTGAGCAAAGTCAGCTCCACACAAGTCACGGGCAAGAACAGACTTGAATGTAGCAAGAACTTGAGGGTACAACTTCATACCTAGTTGAGTCCATGTAGAACATCTCAACAGCAACCAGGATCGTGGGGGGACTCAACTGCTTAGTAAGAGTTTGATGTGGGTGGCCAATAAGCCACAGGGGAGTGATGAAAATTGGAAGGGCAGATACAAATCTATTAAGACACATGCTTAGGTGTGGCACTTATAGAAAGTAGAGAACCTGTCCCAGAATCCTGCTATCAGCAAGCACACTCCCTCTTTAAAAGGTAAGAAGTCCCATGCCAAGTCAGATAAAGCCTGTATGACTTTATGTGATTTTTCTCCCTCAATGCTGGTGTTACAAAACAGTTTTGATTTAGATTAGTTTTTGTTTCTCTGCTTTAGGACACAGCTGAAAAGCTGAAATTTTTAGATCCCTATTTTCCTATGTAGCTATAGCCATAGCTTGAACCAAATATATGGTGGGAATGCAGGCTGAGCAAGGATAAAACTTCTCGCCTTGTCTGCCTACGCGTAGACTTCTGGTCTACACAAGTTCCTAAAATGAAGCCACTAAGTCTGGAAGAGAAGTCTGAGCTTGGCAGAGCTCCAGATAGGCTTTCCTGAGGCTTCAATCTTTAGTAAAAAATGCTTTGAAAACAAAGATGTGTGAATTTTTTTTCAAACCTTGACAGAATCCCAAAAAACATTCTCTTGAGATTCACTCTAATCCTGGCACCCTGCACCAGGGCTGATTGTCTTGTGCAGAGCAGCAGACGAGACAGCAGCTTCCTGACAGGAAATTCAGATCAGCCACTAGGCAATCAACGGGCTCTGTTCTTCATACGGTCTAATGGTCTGTTCTGCATTCATCATCTAACTTGCTTTTTGAAACTGAGTTATGACATCCTTGTCTCTAAATTGGAGACAGATTTGATGGATAGATCCCTCAGTGGATGAGGAATTGGCTGGATGGTCACAATCAGTTGTGGTCAACGGCTCCATGTCCAAGTGGAGAGCAGTGACAAGTGATGTTCCTCAGGGGTTGGGGTTGGGACCGGCGCTGTTTAACATCTTGGTTGGTGACATGGACAGTGGGATCGAGGCACCCACAGCAAGTTCACCGATGACACCGAGCTGTGTGGTGGGGTGACACGCTGCAGGGAAGGGATGTGCCATCCAGAGGGACCTGGACAGGCTGGAGAGGTGGGATGGGCAAACCTCATGGAGTTCAACAAGGCTAAGGGCAAGGTCCTGCCCATGGGCTGGGGCAATCTGGGCCCCCCAACATAAGGACACAGACCTGCTTGACTGGGTTCAGAGGAGGCCATGAAGATGATCATGGGGCTGGAGCA
This sequence comes from Athene noctua, assembly GCF_965140245.1. NCBI lineage: Eukaryota > Metazoa > Chordata > Aves > Strigiformes > Strigidae > Athene > Athene noctua. The sequence goes on along the minus strand of NC_134052.1, from coordinate 1,762,648 downwards.
CCCTGCTGTGAGGACAGGCTGAGAGAGTTGGGGGGGGGGGTTCAGCCTGGGGAAACCTTGTAGCAGCCTTCCAGTACTTAAAGGGGCTACAGTAAAGGTGGGGAGGGACTCTTGATCAGGAAGGGTAGTGATAGAACAAGGAGTAATGGTTTTAAACTGAAAGAGGGGAGATTTAGGTTAGATATAACGAAGAAATTCTTCCCTGTGAGAGTGGTGAGGCCCTGGCACAGGTTGCCCAGAGCAGCTGTGGCTGCCCCCTCCCTGGAAGGGTTCAAGGCCAGGTTGGACGGGGCTTTGGGCAACCTGGGCTAGTGGAAGGTGTCCCTGCCCATGGCAGGGGGTTGGAACTAGATGATCTTTATGGTCCCTTCCAGCCCAAATCATTCTATGAATCTTTGATTTTCAGCTGGGGAATATCAAAGAAAACACATTTCCATATCTCCTCACCACACCTCAAACAAAGCTGACTTCCTGTACGGAATGAACTTGATGCAATTAATTGTCTACACAGCCACCAGTAAGGGGTAGGCTCCTGTTTGTCAGGAAGTAGGAACACACTGAGAAAGATGCATCCATATCAGGTGCCTCTTGCCAGAAGCCATGCTTGTACACTTGGGCACTGGCTGGAACCAATTGCTTGTTCCAGGTTAATCAGGGAAGAGCACAGCAGAATCTCTATTCTGATTTGCCCAGAGAAACACTGGCTTCCAAGAAAGCTAGAAACCCAAGTACCTGAAAAGAAATACCCCATTCTGGAAACAGACACTCAGTAGGTATTGCTTGCTTCTTAACAGGAGAGCTCATGCAAGGGCTGTCTCACCTGAGGTTTAACATTCACTGCCTCTACTGCATTTTCATTCAGCCACTTTGCATCAACTTCCACATCAAAATGGCCAATATTACACACTATGGCATCATCCTTCATCTGCTCAAAGTGCCTGGAAAAAAAAGTTATATGAAAAGTTAATGCACAAAAAAATTATTAAGCATCAGAAAATGCTCTGGTCCATAGCTCTGATCAAGGAGAAATGAAAAGTGCCTGACTCACTAACTACATTTAACTCTCACAGGATGTGTGGGTCTGGTAATCTTCCAGACATGTCAAGTTTACTGGAAAAAACTCTTAAGCTTCTATAGAAGGACATTTCCCAAAGATAAGAGGTTATTGGAGAGAAAAATGTTATCCTAGTATGGAAAGTAAAACTGTTTTAGTTGGTCAAAACTAAGATATCTGCAGTTATTCTCTCTCCTACACAGAAGAAATAATTTGCTTCATGACCTTCCAACAGTTCCCGGCTCTAGAGACTAATAGCATTATCTCCTCCCACTTAATCTGATCTTCCATGTACAAACATAATGGCAAAGGTAGGAATGAGTTTGTGTACAGTGGAGGGGCTATAAATTGAGATCTAAGAAGTGGTAACAAAAAACTGCAGGGTAGCTTATTGAAAACAGGCTAGTTTCAAGTCTGCTATGTGCACTCACAGATGGAATCACTTTCAACCTTTTCAACCTTTATCAACCTCCTCTTCTGTTCACATTTATCTGTTCTAACACCAATTTTAGCCCTGGTGCTCTCCAGAAGTCTATCTAACCCTCCACGCTTTTTGTTTCTCCATCATTACATGCTGTAAGACAGGAACAATCACAATGTGACAACATCCAACAGAGCTGAAAGACCAAAGCCCTGACTTCTCACTAAATTGATGCTAAATTCTGATGTCCCAAAATGAGACGGCATGCTAACTCTCACCATACTGCTGACAACTTAGGATTGTATTTAAAAAAAAAAAATCTAACCATACAGGTATGCATTCACTAAAGCAAGTGGCTAGACCGTACCTGCCCTGAACAATATCGGTACAGCCTGTGGTGGTAACAAAGATATTGCCTTCTTTGCAGGCCTCCTCCATGGTTGTAACTTCATAACCTGAAAAGAGAAGTAGTTATTCCTCTATGTAACCACCAGCATTTATTTAAAAATTGTATACAATATTATAAGTAGAAAAGCACAGAAACAGAATAAGAGAAGTCTGTACCAACACCTGACTATGGAAGATGCAAGGTAATGGGCATATTGTCTTGATATTAAATATCAACATAGAATAGCAATATCTATCCCTTCTCCAATCTGTAGATCTGTACATTCAATGTCCTATGTCCATAGGTGTAGTATCTGGCACAGCACTCATACTGGATTCAGGGGGTCAAGTTTGCAAAGAAAGTGCACCCACCACACCTACAGGTTCCAGCCAGGTATGAAGAGAAATGGGATAAACTGGTACTAAGCAGCACAGTTACATGAGACACCCGCAGAAGAGAAGGAGCACAGCTGGAAAGGCAGAGCACAGCAGTGCTCTTCAAAAACATTTACTGAAGGTAAGGTCTAGTGTTTTACTGTGGAGATAGTCTAGTGAAGTCTTAACCCACACTGGAGATTAGAGTTGCACAACTTGAAGATTAATGAACCCATTCAAAACCAAACTTGCAGCGTTATGAAATGGGGGCCTTACCACACTATGGTATTTATATCTTTGACTGCAAACACATCTTCAAGGACTACACTAATACACTCCTTCCCTAACTGTAAGGAAAGACTTCCTACAATTAAACTGGAGTCACCTCTAACTCAGCAGGGACAGGGCTGAACCCACTGAAACTGTCTTGGCCAACTATCATTTATCACTCTGCACTAACATGCAGAGACCCCCATCAGACATTAATTTCTGCATCTCCTTCAGTTCTCACCTTCCATGGCTGCCTGCAGTGCATTAATGGGATCAATTTCAGTGATGATGACTCTGGCTCCAAAGCTCCGCAAGGCCTGAGCACAACCTTTGCCCACATCACCATAACCTGCCACAACCGCTACTTTCCCAGCAATCATGACATCTGTAGCACGTTTGATGCCATCAATGAGGGACTCTCTGCAACCATAAAGGTTATCAAACTTGCTCTGAGGAAGAAAAAGAAACAGTTTTAGAACAGATGAAAGTCACTCAAGTAAAATTCCTTAGAGAAACAAAAAACAGACTTGTATGCAAGTCCTACAAACCAGGAGGCTGACAGTCGGCTAAATTCTTCAACCACAATGAGGGATGGAAAGAAGATAACCTGGTTTGATGTTTTTATGCAGTTTCAGTCTATATATTTATACAAAATACAAGCTTCAGTACACCCCTGGTGAGAAGCATTTCATAAATGTTGCATCTACTAAGGCCTGGACATGTTAAAAGCTTATTGGAGGTAATCTGAATTTATCAAGTGAAAACACAAACAATTCTTGAGTACAGAAGTAGGCCTGAGTTCCTTAACCAGATGTTCACCAGTTCTCTGCTGCTGTTTTTCAGTCAATGAACTGAACCAAGTAGGCAAAAAACATCAGCAGAATATGCAGCCGATTGGTTAGCACATATTCTTATATTTGCAAGACACATGGACCCTGCAGAAGCAGCAAGTTGCCCACATCAACCATAAGAAATTGCTTCCTGCAGCCCAGGAAGACCAAAATTACATTTGCCCCCAGGAAAAGGTACACTAACACTGCCAGACCTTACCACTGCTCAAATCTAGGTAAATCCAGCAAGTAGCCATTCACAGTACTGGTCACTGCAACCAAGAACCCCTGGATTTCATTTCCTAATGCCCCATCGCACAACATCCTACTAGCCAGACCTCCAAATCAAATTCCCCTGCAAGTCAAATATCAAACTATGCTCCACTTGAACTGTTCCCTCAACTCAGAAACACATTGCTGTACTGATTTTTGTAATGCTTCTTTTTCTCCTTGGGCCCTTTGTTTTGACCAGAGGGATGGGCCATATAAACAGATTTCATTATCTGAATAGTTACAGAAGCCAAGAATTTGAAAAAATCCAAACCTTGCTACTAAAGTTGTGCTATGCTTCCCAAGGCAGGGGTAAAAAGAACTCACCATTGACAGCAAAATTCAGCAGAGCAGCAAAATTCTGGTCCCAAAGCCTGCCCCATGTTTTCTAGACTGCATACCTAGATGTGAGCAGAGGCACTGATCTTTCACATGGAACCTACCTTGCAGCTACGGCTGGTGCCATCTAGCACGTGTAAGGTGATGTTACAGTTTGGTTTTCAGTCTACAGCTAAAAACTGTAAAAATTTTACAATAAAAATGCAAAATCCACATATGAAAGTGTTGCTAAAAATGACTGCAATGCATTACCTGAGCAAGTTACAAGGTACAGTGACATATCAGTCACACCTGACCAAGGCCTAATGTGTGAGAAGCTATACTTCAGGTCCAGAAGTTCCTGATTCAATGCCTCTAACTCCTGCCACAGGCACATTTGCCATTAATATTTCAGAAAATTTGCATTACCAACCCTTCAAATTCCAAAGCTAGTGCCAGTTGGTAATCCTCTTTTCTAGTCCTCCAGCAGATTTTCCTTGCAGCATAAGCCTTCTTATGAAGGAAAATAGCATGGTCAGATTTGATTCCTCATCACCAAATCCCCCAACTACAATCAAAGCCTTTCGCATGCCTGTGCACTCCCATGCAGGCAAGGCAGAGTGACAGATGCAGACATCTGTCCTACCCAAAAATACATTTAAGCAGCAGGAGGGAAAAACAATGAACTCAATGCTGTCTGCCTTCTCTGTCCAAAGACTGGTATAGGAACGTGGTACCAACTGAAAATATCAAACTGGGAGAGTATAATTTGTTGGCTCAATTGCACGTCTTCCTGGACATCTGCAACTGTGATTAGTACAAATCTTTTACTACATAAATCATAGTCACAGAATGGTTTGGGAAGGGACCTTAAAGATCATCTAGTTCCAACCCCCTGCCCTGAGCAGGGACACCTTCCACTAGCCCAGGTTGCCCAAAGCCCCGTCCAACCTGGCCTTGAACCCTTCCAGGGAGGGGGCAGCCACAGCTGCTCTGGGCAGCCTGTGCCAGTGTCTCACCACCCTCTCAGTAAAGAATTTCTTCCTTGTATCTATATCTGCACTCAGTTTAAACACCAAACAGTACTTGAAAATAAGCACTTGTTTGGCACTAGAATAAAGTGAGCTCAATCCAAATCCATTCAAAAGGCTTTTTTAGAAACATCTGAACTTCCAAATCTACTGAACAGTATTAATAGTCATTATGCAGGACGCACAAATTTCGGTGAAAAGGATGCAAAGAAACAAGCTTCCTCCAAGATCAACTGGATTCCATCCCACTCGCTATGAAATAAAGATGCCAGATGCATCTCTGAACAGAAAGGAGATACTCTTCAGATAGCAAACTGCAGAGGAAGCAGGCCAAACAGTGAGAATTACCATGCCCAACAGGATAATGTTAGTATGGTAACTCAGATTTAGCAACTAGATTTAAAAAAACATCTAGATGCCTTAACGTTAAGTACACTTGAAATTCCCACTATAATTCTTCAGCATCCAAAAAGCACCAGTAGCCTTTAAACACCATTCCTCCACATCCCTCAATTCACCAGGATTTGTCTCAGGAAACAGTAATATAGCTAAGCAAGGAATAAATACTTCCTGCCCTATCCTTTGCAACTGTTGCTCACAGATACCTTGTCAAATCAACCAACCCTTAGCAGTCACAAGCTCATGTAGGTCACACTCTCTTTCCAGCTGGTACCTGCCATCTACCTGTGGGCTTTAAGCTACTCAGAGGACCATGCCCCTTGCCACAGGAACTGACTGTACCCCAGGAGCCATGACTTCCAAAGGTGTTTGCACATAATTAAAACAGAAGAATGCATGTCCTTACATACAAAAGAAGGTCTTGATGTTCTGAAAACAGGGTATTTACAATGCCATGTCCCATTAGAGACATCATGAGCTCACTTCAAGGATATGGTGAAAATCTATTCAGTACCACTTCAAGAACAGTTCAACAAGAGAAGTAACAGTTGCATGGGAATGACATCCAAACTGGTCAGACAGCAGAAGGCAGCAGAAGCTGCATTACCTTGGTGACAGAGTCATTAACATTGATAGCTGGCACTTTCAGGGTCCCATTGGCCTTCATCTTGTACAGGTTGTGAACTCCAGTGGTTGTCTCTTCTGAAATACCTCTAATTCCTGTGGGGAGAGGAAAAGACTCAATTTAGTTGGGAGTTAACACTGCTGCAAAACAACACATCCAGGTGCTGGGAGCATCCTCCAAAAGGTTAAGTTAAACCCTTTGCAGAAAGTGGGGAAAAGAGAAACCAGTTTCAAACTGTTCAAACCAGTTTCTTCCCCCACAAGGCAATTAAAAGTGCAGAATAAAATATTCTCCGGAAAAATGGAAGGGACTGGCTCTAGATCAGGGAAGAGACTATTTTCTCACAAAATGATCAAAAAAACTCTTCTGCAAAAAGGACAAGATGTTCACCTCAGTGATGTTTTTACAGACTAGTCCAATCTTGCAAGATGGCTTGAAAGTAGATCAAATACAGAGTTCACCATTCCCAATCCTCGTCGTAATCAACTTCAGCTCTGATTAAACAGCTGACACACCCCCTAAATCTGGATACTAGCTACATGAAACTTCAGTTTCACAGGTATTACTAGCACATTCAAAAAACATTATTTCAAATATATCCTTTTTTGAAACAGTCCAGGAGGCAGAGACCAGAGACAAAGGACTGTCTAGAAACACCGACATCATATAGCAGACCAAGATCATAACACAGGAACTGTCATGGGGTTACCCAACTCCACATTACATCAAAAAGCCAAAGCTGCAAAGGCTTCCCTTGCTTTAAGGACCCTGATTCTTCATGAACCTTCTGACAGAAGCAAATTCTTCAGAAGTGGCATCATTACACATGACTTGTGGATATCTCTCCTCTCTGATATCTCAATAATACCTCATTGTATATCAACTGTCTAGTTGCTACACTGGGCAACAGCCTGATTACTTAAAGCATGTCTGCACAAAAAGGTACTCAATTTATGAAAATCAGAATAACTCTGAAAATAAACTATCCAGAGTCTCGTTGAATCTCCACTGTAGAGGATACAGTAAATACATTTGCTCTTTAAGGACTGGAGGCACCCTGCAAGACTATTTTGTTGATGTATGAACCACTGGGGGAAAATATAGGAATTCTGCTAAATCAGGCTGAACCCACGAACACAAGCAACATCTCTACAAAGAGATCCATGTGGCATTTGGAGCTAATTCAGACTCACAAGAGAAAAATATTAAAGCACTGAATACCAAGTTCTACATACACCAGAGATGTATACAGAGAAGATACTGTCCCTCCAGGCAAGTGACCTCTCACACTGAGGTCATAGGACAAAAATGAAGAGATACTTGCAAGAAAAATAATTTTACAGTTATTTTAATAGAACAACTCTAAAAAACATTCATCGGTTGTTCTGTTTGGGCCCTTTTACTGATGAAGCAGGTGACAGTCCAAATTATCCTATGTGAGTGCATGTGAACATACAGAAATATTGCTCCTTTAGGTTTCTTTCTTCTTAATTCCTCCCTCACTATATAACATATAATCACTCCTAATTGCTACTTTTTTTTTAATCAACACTCTATCCATAGCCCTCCCAGTATTTCTAAAAGGTGAGCACTAGCCTTCCTACTTCACAAACAGCAAAAGCAGAGGGGCCAAAGGTCTTGCCCAAGCTCACCAGCCAGCAGCAACAATGGAGTTCCTCAACCACAGGCCACGCACCTCCTCAGCAGCCAGTATTACTTTAGGGATGGGCAAATGGGAACAATAACCCCCAGCAAAATCCCCCAAACTATTTATGTAGTCTGTTAATTCTAGGTATCAAAGAGAAGCATCCAAGTGTCAGTACCCCCCCAGCAAGCAAAACCTGTCAGAAGTTTATAGGACAGGATGAATAACTGGAGAATCATCTCTCCAAATGGCATGCAGAAGTCATCGCTGTTGGGAGCAACAGCATCAGCACAGTCCAAGGCAGGAACGGGAACAAAGCCAATGAGATCAGCACCTCCAGATGAGCAGCTGGCTTTGCCCACAGATGACAAATGAAGAGGTCAGCCATTCCAGGGGCCTGCAGGCTCCAGGGAGGCTCCTTGAGGCCAGACCAGGACCCTGCAGGAACACCAGAGGGCAGGAAGGCCAGAGCACACATTTCAGAGTCACAAGCACCTGCACCCTCCAGGCACCCAGGGGTGGTGTGACTGCCAGGCACAGCTCCCCAGCAGGTACCTGCCCCCTCTGAGCACAGCTCCCCAGCAGGCTACAGAAGCATGGATCCTGGGAGAAGGCAGGCAGGTGCTTTGCCCAAACCCTTTGGGTGCCACCTTCCCAGCTGGAATAAGAGCCTCAGTGACAGCTGCCAGGAACCCATGGGCTCAGGTCACAACCCCAGCAAGTAAAGGAAGCAGAAAGGAGGAAAGGGGAATCCCAAACTTGTACCAGAGCTCAATTAAGTGAGAAAGAATAAAGCTTGTTAAAGTAATCTTCAAAGTTCACAGCCCAAGCCCTCGGGAAGCCCGGCTCACTGCCACATCTGGCAGACACATGCTCCCACCAGAGGCCTTCCCACTCCCAAACAGGGGACCACAGCCGTCCTGTCCCCCCCAACCCCCGACCTACAGCACAACACTGCCCTCTAGCGCCCCCCACCCCCCCCCCAGCGGGGACCCCCAGTCAGTCACACATGGAGGTGCCACCACAACCCCCCTCAGCCAGGCGAGCAGCACCTAGCACACGGGTGCCCATTCTTGTTCCAACCCATCATCCCTCCTGCTTAAAAAAAAAAAAAATGCAAACTGATCTAATCCTAGATGAGCTACATAAGGTCAAGAACATGGACAACTTTGCTTTAAGCCTCTGAGCACAACTCAGTGGTTTTCAAACCAGAATTTGTACAGATGTATGTCTCAATGGAGTCGAAGACAGAGCCATTAGAGCTCCCTTTGGCTTCCCAGACCACCAGGTAGAAGCACTGGCACTGCGTCACACCAAGAAAATAAGACCAACAACACTAGAAGGAAGTAGAGCTTGATTACATCAATTGACCCCTACAGAGTTCTGTCTCATCACAGACCTGACACAGAGCCTTTGGGAACTACACTCCCCACATGGTTACCTGCAGAAAGAACAAGTTTGGCATATCTGAGGCTTGCTTGGAGGGGATGGGACAGTTTAAAGAATACTGCCTGGTGCACAGTGAAATATAGAATCTGTAGTAAGTCTCTCAAAAGCATAGATTTTCCAGCACAACTGCCTAGATCAAGTATAATCATCCCCCTCGTGAAAGAAATCTGTGGGAGGTCATGGCAGAAACATCCAGTTCAAACCTGCCCTCTCTTCTGCCCTACCTGGCAACAGGAGACACTCACCATCCTTCAAAAGCTCTCCAGGCTGACATTTCTAAGCTTAGCAGATTGTCTTTCAAATTGCACTAAGCGAACCTCACACTATGTACAGCAGCAGCTTCCCTTCCCTGAAGGCCACCTTCCTGCTGCCTCCAGGTGACATTTATAGCTGGTCTCAACTACTTTGCAGGTCTGCTGAAAGCAGTACTATCTACACCACCCAATTTCAATGCCTGAGTGACTTAAGTGACCGGAGAACAGTGAAGGGCCTACAGCGAGCAAAAGGTTAAACTGGAAAAAACCTTCCTAAACACTCAGACCTACTTTGCTCCCCTGTATTTCTTACCTTATTTCTTACCTTGCTTATTCATCAATAAGCAAGTCTGCATCAAGGGATCACAAATGATCCAATCTCCATCCTTTCTCAACAGTAGTCTTCTACACAGATGCCAGAGACCTCCCTTGCATGAGTTCAGATGACTTTCTCCTTTGTTCAGTTCTAGTTTTTGCCCTCCTGCCTTTACTTATCTTGGTTTTAAGGGCATGTAGTTTAGTGGAATAAGCCAGTAGTACAGAGGCCATTCTGCCCTTTAACAGCAGTCACAATTAGAGAGAGAGGAAGCTTGCTGAGCATTTCCACAGGTATTTAACACATCTCCTAGTGAAACAGACTTGAATGAGCCCTACTTTGAACTGTTAGTTGCACACAAGGGCTGAACTAACTTCTACATAAATTAGAAGCAGCTAAAGCAGAGAAGACTAGTTCTCTGAGATTAGCACAGAAAACTTGTCCAGACTTAATGGCAAATAGCATTTTCAGATGCTGCATGACAAAATGTCCCCTGCGCTCACGATCCAGTCTTTCCACACACTGTGCATGCTCTGCTAATGTTACTCTTGTCATCTCTCTCCCCCAAAGAGGTCAAATATCACCACAAGTCCTTAGGACGTATTAGCTTCTATTATCTTCAAGATATAAAAAAAATGGATGCCACACACTTCATTCAAGCAGTCTTTGCAGCAAAGGGCTAAGTGGAGAGCTCAGTTAAATGAGATCAAGAGTCTACCCAGTGAGTCCCATTCCGAAAGGTTTGCTGCTTCCAAGGAGCAATGGACTGAAAGGTAAAACAGATCAAGTTCTGTCACCCTCGACAGAGATCAGTCTTAATTAGTTGACTGAACTGGTGCAAGGAGGCTTTTCAACAGTCAGTGCAGATAGTGCACACATTTTGGCAAGGGAAATGTTGACAGATATGGCAATCTGCCTAGACTCTTCAAAAACCCAGTGGAAGAGTCATTCCTATGAATTTAGGAAGCAACCCCAGGCAGCAGGGATGGCTTTTATCAAGGACAGTTGAGATGGATGCTAAGGTAGGTTCAACAGCCATTGTTCTACTGCACCATACTATACCAGTCCCTTCATACCAGGAGCACAAGACAAGTAAGATGGAGAAAAGGGCTGGAGGAGAGAAAGATGCTGGCAGCAGGAGGGCTGGAAATGTGAAAGCAACTCAGCACAAGGACCCCCAGGAACAGCAACTGAGGTGTTGCATTGTGAGTGGCTGAGAAACAATCCTGCAAAACAGTACGAACATGGAAAATGCATCTTCTGGCCTCTGACAATGCAAAGAAGACAGGCAGGCATGATCAGCTGTGGTATTTCTTGGCATCAAATGGCAGAAAAGCAAGAGGTGATGAACATCAGAGGCAATCTAGGAAGCAGGAGACCTTTGGCAGAAGAGAGGAGATCCCAGCATGGCCAAGTAGACATCAATGAAAACCTCTCATTACAGTTTAAGTACCACAGAGATACTGACTGTTGGATTACTATTGACATCAGGTTGAAGATGAAGGAGAAAGTGAGGCCTGTCACACAGCAGAAGTCTCTCCTCTTCCTGGTGCCCCTACCTGCATGAACACACAGATGGGGAACAGCCCCAGACTCCTACCCTCACACAGCCCCATCCATGGCCTGCCCCTTCAGATGTTTCCCCCATAGCTCCCTCTTAAAGCAGTGCAAATGTCAGAATGATCCAGCAGGCTTCTACAGCAACCTCACCTCTACAGACCAAGAACAAATGTTAGCACACCCCATTGTATCCATTTGGTTTCCAGCCCATATCACCAGCCAATTTTCTGTGCATCCCAGGTCAAATATGCCCTTTAACAATGTTCAGAATCTGTGGATTGCAGCCACACAAATGATGGACACTGGTAGAGCTAAGGAGAAACTGTCATACTTGCCAGGCACACATCAGCTTGCTAATATAGATCATCCCAAAATCCCTTCAGACAAGTATTTTTTAGATAACTGCATGCTAGCAAGACCACACTGATCTGTTTTGGTTTACTAAGTTACAGAGAAGGCAATAAGTCAACAAAACAAGGGTTCCAACCCTGAATCCATCACCATCTTCACTGACACAAACCGGATGAGTTAATGCCTTGTAGTTTATATAAGGTAGAAAACTGTTCCCTTTCCAAGAAAGGCTACAGGTTGTTCTGACTTCATCCAGAGGTGCACTAAGACGATGGAGAAGAAAAAGCATTAATGTTAAATATTAACTGCAAGCAGACATTAAGCAATTCTAAACCACAGCCCATTTTCAGGAAGCTTTTGGCACATCAGCAGTACCACTGGTCATTCTCAGGTAACAGGCACTGCAGCTTATATACTACAGAGAAGAGATGGAAACAGCTCCTGCAGGTAAGAGATTCTGGTCTTGGACCGTAAGCAATTTTCATTCACAACCTCTTTGCACACGCCTGTCCCTCTTCCCCCACCCCTTTTACACAAGCAGATAATTCCCACAGAAACAGACTGCCCAAACAGCCTCCCAAGCACAACTGTGCCTGACAAAACAAAACACAAGTTACCTTTCAAGAGCTGTGGGTATTTGGTATGAACTAGGTTGGTAAGATCTCCACCATCATCCAAAATCATGTTGAGGGGCTGCCCATCCTTGAAGTACAGGGTCTGCTCAATGCACCACAAATATTCCTCGTCGGTCTCCCCTTTCCAGGCAAACACTACATGGGAACAAACACACACAATTAGCCAGTTCCTTACTCAGCATGTAGTAAAGCAACCAAAGGAAGATTTCATCAGCAGCTCTCAGTAGCGGAGCCAACACACAGATGATTATCTGTGCCTGCAGGCCAGAAGAGACATTCGCATTGAAATAAAGATCTCAGAATGAGCAGAAGTGAAATCACTTTGCCTTCTGTTCCAGGCTATGAACTTGGTCAAAATACTGAGACTTCACTGCTCTTATTCTTCTTCCATGTTAAAATGGAGAAGGCAAAGCAAACTAAAGCAGACTCACATCCACAACACCCCACTTGCTCTGCTAATACACCCAACGCTACCAGGAATTAGAAATAGCCACTGGATATATTGATACCAATGAAAACACAAATACTGCATTTTCTAGCACAGCTGAAAAGAGGGACTAGACTTTAATATGAGTTAAACACCACACTATAAACTCTTCAGCAACTTTAAGTTTAAATTCCAGTCTCTAGCACAGCACTAAAATCCAAGCTGCCATGCCTTGTCTGCTCTTATTAGGGCATATTTCTGTATCAGTACATCTACCACCAGCAACACACTGCAACCATGAGCATGCTAAATCTAGCAGTATTTTTGCCTTTTCAGGTATTTGTACTGGCTTCATGTTATACTTGAGCCTCAGTGGCACTCAGCCATTCAAATATATATTAGGCACATGATTTACATACGCCAATATTTGACTAAATTGATATGCTGTCACTGTTTACACAGAAAACTAACTTGGAGCCCCAAAGAGCCAATCATGCAATTGCCCCTTTTGAAGTGTGCATCAGTATCTCCTACTGTATCCAAAGGATCAGCATTCCTCCAAGGTCTGAAATTCAGTATATGAAATGCAATATTAACAAAAAGAGCAAGTTCAACAAAACAAGGCTATTAAGGGCAGAGGTTAAAAACTTAGACCAACACTCCACCTGTAAACTGCTCTTCAGTTGAGTTTTGGGTATTGAGAGCAGTGAGGAAGGCAATATCTGACATCAGATCTAGAGAGTTCCACCTGGCCCTTTGACACCACAGGCCAGAGACAGGTAGAGGAGGTGACACCTGCAGCTAGTAATGCCAAAGGAGCTGGTGAAAGGACAACTTCTGTTACCTTAGAATGGACCACAGCTGGGGAAAGACTTGTGGCAATAGCTAAATGTAACAGAATTGAAGTACACCTCCCAAAGCAAAGAACCAGGCTGCCAGAAATCAGATTTAGCCTCAGACAACATCCAGGCTCAGGCCATGCAGTTCCCAGCACAGAGGCATGAGGACTGCATGTCCTTAAGCTGAGTAACCGAAGCAGACAGCTAAATGTATTCATACTGATCCCACAAGGGATTGCTCTTCAATGGAAGGACAGTAACAAACCAGCAGCATCCTCATAAAACTGCTTCAGGGATATTAGGCAGCAACACAGCTGGCCTAGCTCTAGCCTAAAAATATCTTGGGTATTGAGGCTGTCACTGTAACAGGGCACAGTGCAGTTAACATCCCTTCTCTGACTAACTGAGCACCAAGCCTGCTGGAAATACCTCCATCTAGACACACCTACACACCAATCCATTTAATTACCAGCCCACTCAATCATCTTAATAACCAGGCTTAAAGCTGGTAACATACAGCAAGGCTCTTCCATAGCCTAACACCAGCCGTTGTCAGAAGTACTACACAGTCTGATGCAAACAGTCACAGGAACGGTCACTGCCTTCATTGGCTGTTTCTGTCCTGAAGCTTGTTCAGGAGAGCTTGATTTGTACACAGTTTGATTTAGCCAGAACAAGCAGTACAACCCCAATTCATCAGAGCCAAATTAGAACAAGGAAAACTTACCAGGGATACCAGCTTTTGCAATAGCAGCTGCAGCATGGTCCTGAGTGGAGAAAATGTTGCAGCTTGACCATTGTACCTGGAAAACAACCCAAGTTTTGTTTGCTGAACAAAGTTCTGAGTTATCAGGCACTCTTCCACACACAGGAGTTATAAAGGGAGCAAGAGCTTATTAGGGCAGATTCCTGCCTTTCTCAGTAGTTCTGCAAAGTTAAGGTGAAAACTAAGTATCTGACTAGGCCAAGGAAAATAACGTCATTTGGGGAGAGAATGTAATAGAGCTTTAGCTGTGCTACATATTCAGCCATCTCCTTACTCACAAGAGCTTCTGCCAGACAGACAGAGCGTACATTCAGCTGTAGATCTTCAGGAAGTGCACAATAGGGTGGGTTTAGAAAGTTTTGGTCAATAAAGTTCAGATTTTCAGAACAGCCACATAGCAAGTGTCCACTGAGGGATATGGACATGCTGAAACACTACACTCAGTCAACAGACATTCTCCAAGATTATGCTCACCCAGCTCCCACTCTGTGCTCCAGTCACAGCAGCTTTCCAGCTGAGCTAAGTGTTTTCCACACACATTTCATAACTAGGCTCAGGCACCTAGAAAAGCAACAGCATCTTGCTGAGTTGCATTGAAAGTTATCTATATACCTACTGCAGCTCCCCAGTGGGCACAGAAACCACCACATCCCAGAGACACACAAGTTCTCACTCCACTCCCTACAGGGCTGCCTGGCAGGTATTTGCATGTTTATTTGTAACAGACCTTGAGAAGAGAGGGTAATAAGGCATAATCCTTCAGCCTGTTTTCAGACACTCACCCCACTTTATCAAGAATTGACACTTCAAAGGGCTGCAGTAGGAAGGACCTCATATGAGCCTACACAGCCAAAATTTGTTAGTGAATTACACCTGGAAGGAGCACAGGAAAACTGAATTCATGACCTTAAGCACTGCACCTCCTCACCTGGGTTTTTCTAAGCTCCCTCCATATCCATACAGATGACATCCAGTGTCATGAAATTCAAAGTACACAGAATACCTACATATTATTTACATTGCAAGCAACTTGATAAAAGACACAGGCCACTTCAACACTACATCCTCATCTATACTACCAGTTTGTGATAATGGCATAGACCCTAAAATAACTGGCATACCTGATGGGCTCAGAGCCTAATATTTACATCAGTGGTTATTAAGAAGATGCATTTTTATTACCATTTTAGAACTTATACTCTGAGGCACAAAATATTTATGCTTTGTTAACCCAGCCAAAAAGGGATACTGAGACTACTATGCTGAAGTGACCTACATCTTCATTATGCAGGGTATGTTTACATCAGTTTCACACCTCCCTTCCAGGCACCTAAGTTCTGGCAGAACAGATGAACTAGGGCTGAATCCAAACTCAAGTCAAAGTCTAAACTAAGATGCAGGCATCAGGACAAGAAGCTAACACAACAGCACACATCTTAAAGGCACAACCTTATGCTTAGAGAAATCAAATCTCTGCAGGTACCTCCCTGACAGACTTGGATGAATCCCACACAACACTGACCCGGGGTTGTGCTCAGACTAAACCAGCTTGGCAGTGTTTAAGTAAGCACACAGCTGCTGCCTAGGCCAGCCATACTGGGAAACAGCAGCCAACAGGAGCAGCAAGGAGCTTCCCAAATTTCAGTGGCTACTGCTTTCTTTTAAATCCTGTGGAGGTACAAGAGTTTCATAGAGTAGCTGGAATGAAGCCAGGACCATACCTCCACACCAAAGCTCTCCTACAGCACTGTGCATGATTTACAACCACAGAACAGATCTGAACAGGCTGAAGAGCACCTGTACAACAGCACGTACCTTGCCCAGGCTGACCTGGCATGCTGTCTAGACCTAAATCCCTCCACTTCTGGAGGAAATGCCTTAGCTGCTACAGATAGAGCTTCCCCTTCTCCCAGCACCTTTTGATCAGCATGACACTTCTTGTAACCATTTCCAGGGAGGGATCCCATATAGGACACCTCTGGTCAGCCTGAGTTCAGGCAGCTAAACTTCAGATCACATATGTACTTAACCCATCATCAAGCTCCTGTCAGCTCCCTGGTCAGCACACAAGCCCTGCAGATTGTGCTCAGATGCCTGGCTCTCCTCATGTCTTGTACAGTGAGCACTCAGCTGTGATGTTTGGACTTCAGTCAGCAAGCCAGGCAGAGGACACCATGCAGTAAATAGCTTATCTCAGTCTTTACTATGGACCAGGGTAACTGGTCCATAGTCACACAGCAAATTCAAAGCCAGTGGTGCCCCCAGCCCTCGATCACTGAACCACACTGCCTCCCTGTTGTTTTCCTGCACAGCCTAAGGGCCAGCATGAGCTTGCAGAAAGCTTCATTAGTTTTTGCTGACTTTACCATGGCACAGTGTGGTTCCTAATACAGGCTAATCTATGCTGGAGGCAGTCACTAGGGCTTCAGCATCACCAGCAACAGCACTGCATGCCCGAGCACAAAACAACTGCGTGGGAGCAGCTTTCAGCACTGCTGCTCAGGGAGCTGTACACACAGCTGATGGAGTGCTGAAGCCAGTAACCCAACCCAAAACAGGCACTCACAAAGATGCAGCTTGTCCAATGGGAAGACACATACCACATCCCAGAGGCACATGCAATACAGGTGACAAGCTTTTTGCTTAAGGAGAGAAGACATACTCCATCTACCTGGAGACTGCAGCACAATCTCTTCCAAAGAGTACCGATATCTGCCAGGATCCCCTGAGGTAGTTATATAAGCAACAGCAGTGCCCAAGGCAGAGCATTACCTAAGGGCACCCTGAAAGAGAAACTCAAGAGAGACTTTACCTCAGCTCCCAGCTCTATAAGGGTCTCTATGAGAACTGCCGTCTGCACGGTCATATGAAGGCAACCAGCAATACGTGCACCTTTCAGTGGCTTTGAGCCAGCATACATCTCCCGCATCTTCATCAGCCCTGGCATCTCATTCTCTGCAATCTCAATGGCCTTGCGACCCCAGTCCGCAAGGCTGATGTCAGCTGCAAGAGAAGGACAGGTGTCAGAGTTTAAGTAGCTGAGACCTTGGTATCTGTTGACACACTTGTGGATTGTGCACTTGTGGATAGTGCAACAGCTGAACTGAACACCCAGCAACAGATGGGAAACAAAGCTGGGGGGAGAACAGAGCCTATTCCAATTACACCCTGCTTTTTACTATGGTACACAGGCTTTCAAAGTTTAGACCAAACCTAACACCCTTTCTGAAAAAAGTATGCTCCTTCATGAGCATAATAATCAACTGATCAAGTGTGCAGACATCCCAAGGCCCATTAATTTTGTAAGCCACAGCCTTAAGCACTCCTCCTTACAGATACTGCCCAAGGGTCTGACTCTTCCTACAGAGATTTACTTCCACACTATTAAGACCTGGGAAGGGGGAACTGCCTGTATGGCAATAGCTTCCCCACAGGAGAACACACATAGCATGCTCCCTGCCAAGTGCACCTGGAGTTGAGCCCAGCCCAGCTCCCACTCTTAAGACCTAAGCTGCAGAGTTTCTAACCCCTTGGAACCACAAAGATTATTTTCAAGGCACCATAATTACCTTAGTTACAAGTCTATTTCTGCCTTTGTAAAAAGGATCTATAGTAGAAAAGTTCAGCAAAAACTGAACAAAAAAAGCCTTCTGACAGGCTAGTTCACAGTAGAAAACACCACACTCACCACAGATGTCAGACTCCAGCCTTACAAAGGCAAGGGTCAAACAGCTCATGTACACCACTCTGCAGCACTGCCCAGCACCAAGTGTCCCTCTTGCTCAGTTAGCTCTTTCAGAGATGTCAGAACCTTACCATTTCATTAAAGAACATGGTCAAATACCTTTTTTTCCACCTACCTAGCAAACACAGGCTGTTTAAAGCACTAGAACCTGCGAGTCAGACAGCAGCTTGTAATACAGCCAAGCTAATAGCATTTTGCTCCAGAATGAAGCCTGGGGGCCACTGAAGCTATTGCCTACGCTTTGGCTGACTGGGGCACAGCCTGCACACCAAACAGGGCAGGGGCGGTGAATCTTCCCCCTTTTAAGGGCTCAGTAGTTTTACCAGGGCTGCTTAAAAATATATCCTGTAATATTTTAGGTTCACAGCCCCCAAGGCAAATTAATTATGAAACTAAGCCTTATAAACTAATACCCATCTCTTTGAATTGAACCTTCGAAGAACACACAACTCTACAAAAATTAGGTTTTCTGTAGAGTTTCAGGTCTACAAAAAGGTGTAACACGAGTCCCAGATTCGAGATACTTTCACACTCAAAGTGAACGCGTGTTCCCAGCGAAGGGCTTCTGGCGAGCGGTCAGAGCCGGAGATGGTCTACGGACGGGGCTGCCAGGCTCGCCCGCGCCGTGGGTTACGGGGCAGGAGAGCAGCAAAATCGCGGGTGGAAACCCCCCTGGTGCCGCGCTGCGGAAAAAAACAGCAGCTCCAGCGAGCCGGTGCAGCCCGCGCAGAGGCCCCCTCCTTTCTCCGCGGGCGCAAACCCGGCCCTGCCCGGCGCGGGGCTGGGGTCATGCTCGGCTGCCCGCGCTCCCCGCCCTCCGCGGCCGCACGGGCAACGCGCAGCCGCCACACCGGGGCCGCGGAGCCCTCGTTACGCTCCGCGGGGCTCCGCGGCGTGGCCGCGGCCCAGCCCCGCCACAGCGGGCTCCGCACGGCGCTCGTCGGGCCGCGGGGAGGGGAAGGAGAAAGCCGCCAGAGCCCCGCGGAAGCGGGCCGGGCCCGGGGCTCGCACTCACCCACTTTGTACGGCAGCCTGTCCGACATGCTGGCGGGCCGCGGCAGCCGGAGGAGGCGGCAGAGGAGGAGGAGGCGGCGGCCCCGAGCGCGCCTTAAGTAGAGGCGGCGCCGCCGCCTGCGTGGGGCGGGGCGGGCCGCGGCCGCGCCGGCACGTGCGCGCGGGGGCCGGGCCGGTGCCAGCGGGAGGGCGCCCGGCCGTTGGCGCGCGCGGCCTCCCCGTCCCGCCGCGGAGCCGCCTGCCCGCGGCCGGGGAGCGCCCCGGTGGCTGGGGGGGCCGCAGCGGGTCACACACACACACCCCGCCCCCGGTACCACAGTGGGCTCCAGAGGCTGCCTCTGCCCCGGGGACCTCCGTGAGCCGCAGAGCCACGGCAGGGCGGGCGCTGGCGCCCTGCGGTACCGGGAGCGGCCCTGCCGCCTACCGCCGCCGGTGCCAGGACGGGCCTTGGAGCCACACAGGCCCGGAGCAGGGCTCAGGGCAGCGCCAGGACGGGCCCCGGTCCTCAGTACCGGATCCGGCCATGGCGCTGCTGTGGGCACCGACCAGGCCGCACCGCGCTCCCGGGAGGCTCCGAGGGATCGTTGCTGTGGCGAAGGGCAGCGGGGCCGAGGGCGCTGTGCGGCTCGGGGGAGGCCTGCGAGGCAGGGCAGGGCGCTGCTGAGGTGCCACGCAGACAGAGCTGAGGCGCCGCACGTGAGCCGCTCTGTCGGCCTGGACCTTGGACTTGGCCGTGGCCTGTTCCTCTGCCCAGCCCGGGGCCGGGTTGCCAGGTGCGGGGCAGGAAGGGTGTGGGCAGGCCGGCCCCTGCCCCCCGCCACAGCCAATGCCCGCTGCACACGCAGGAGGCAGAGCCCTGATTCAGCCTTGTCTGGGGGTCACTCGTGTATTTGCTCCTGTTTTGACATCTGAAATTAGCTTCAGTCATAAACGGGTGAACTTTGCAACCAGGGTGTTATACACCTCTTATTTTATCTGTGAAATACTAAAAAGTGAGGATTTCCTCACACTTACTTAGAAATACTCACTGGATTATTTTGCAGTTTGAAATAATTCTCAGTGCAGAGTTCACTCTGAGACACCAACTCACAGTGCTCCCCAGAAATGAGGTTCATTATTTGTTACCTGAGCAGCAGGTGTCTTCAGTGACCTACAGTCAACAACCCACACAGAAAGACAGAAGTCCCAGTAGGAAACCTTCAGCCCTACAGCCAGTACCGGTGCAAGTGGTAATGTTTGATATTCGGAGTGCTGCAGGAGCACCAGCGCACCTGATGCCGTACCAAGCAGTTCTGTAAATCAAAAGGTGCCCAAAGGAGTAGCATGTCTGTCCTATGGGGACAGTTTGTCTAACTTAGTCATGCTTTCATTAGTTTCTCTCACTAGCAACCTTTTTGTCACAGATCAAATGCACTGGCTCGCAGCAGCAGGACAGCAGTTGGGGCTCTGGCAGTTTCCCACCCTCTCATCCGAGACACGGAGGTCAGGGAGCAGGCAGGCGGCAGTTTCCACACGCAGATGGGCGAACAGGGAACTTCCCAACTCATCTACGTTACACAGTGTGGCCTAAGGGCAACAAAATGCTCTAAAGGGGCCTTGCGTGAGGTGTCAGCCTCCCCAGCAAACCTGATCATCAGTTTGTCAGTTTTCATCAATGTCTTCATGCACTAACCCACAGCAATCCCTACACATAAATATCCTTCCTAAATTAATGAACAAGGCCAAAACAAAGACACCATTTCATATAACTCCCACTAATTTCAGCTCAAGGTATACTTCCCTGTGAAGGCTGAAAGGGAGCAGCACCTGGCTACAGCTAAGCGCAGGAGTGGGTGGCAGGAGCTGACAGTATTTATGAAAATTTAAATGAGGACAGATTAGCTCCACCTAGTGTGAAGGTGCTTCAATGCTTGTCAAAATATTCTCAGTTGTTTATAAGGAGTGTATAAGACAAGTCATGCTGGCAGCATGGTTTGCCTTGACCCTCTGATTTAGGAGATCAATACCTCATAGCACTGTATTATGCTACATCTTAATTTGTAAGTAGTAAGTGCCTTGACTACTCATACACACCCTGGTCCTTTCATTGTTGCTGTCACTGGTGGATTTGGGACACCAGATGGCACAAGATAGGCACTAAATGGAGGGAATAGGATGTAGTGAAGAAGAAGAAACAGGAAAAAGAACAAAGAGTGCAAAAAATAACTGCGTAACAGAATATATGAAACAGTAACAGGATGTTATTCATGTTATATAGACATCCTGTGACTGTTTCATTTACTGTGGTAGTTCAAGTAGGGAAGTTCTGGGTTGTAAATTTAAATATTTCACAGTCACTAAAAAGCTGTAAAACTCGGGGGAAAAACACTTTTTAAAAGAATAATATGACATTTTGAAATGCTGGGGTTTCAACCCCAAGCCCCACATTAAGGTTGACATGTGGGTGATTCCCACAGCCCTTCCCAAAGGGGGGTGAGTTTGCCTTTAGGCTTCCCTCCAGGGTGCAGCCGGCCTGGCAGACAGAGCCATTGGGTAAAGGAGCCCCAGGGGTCTGCATTAAGTAACCCAAGGTCAGGTGTCCCCCTTAGGGATAAAAGCTGGGACCCCTTGCAGGAGGGGCAGTGTCTGTGTGTGAGGGGGATGCCCTGTGCAGAGTTCCCTGTTGGGGAAGGACCTCCCGCCTCCCTGGGACTGGGCTCCAGTCAGGTCTGGCCTTTGTAAACGTGGGCTGTGTAGAGATTCAGTATGTGGCTTCCTTGGTCTGATGTGTTTGGCTTGTTGACTCGGTTGTCTCCTGTCCCTTCTATGGGAGACTGCATTTCACCATTTATTCTACCCATTTTTGGTTGTGTGGTGTCACTATTGGGGTCAGTGGGATTGGTGTCAGTTATGTATAATCTGACTGATTTGTTTGTACCCCCAGCGCTCACCCATGTACTGACCCTTTTGTATCAAATACAGTTTGGTTATTGGTTCATCTTTATGCTGGCTGTGTCCTTTATGCTAGGCCTAATAATTGGTGAAACACATTTCTTCAGAACTATATTTAAAAAAAGATTGGGTTTACTGGCATGGCTAGGAAATACTGTAGATTTCAAGACTAGGAGAAAACCTCGGTCTAAAATCTATAATACAGGTGATACTTCACACAGGTACTCCATACAAAGCCAGTTACTTGCCTGACTGGAGCAATTTATATATTATGTACATTATAAGAAGGATTTTGTGCAGTCTGATTTTTTTTTTTAATTAAAAAAATGCCTGTGCTTTGTTTAACAGGTTTCTCACTTGACAGTGAACTGGGAGGATCTGTGCTGAGTGTGAATTAGAAATGTACTGAAAATGAGGTAGCTGTTCACAGGGCTTCATTTGTCACAGGATGAAGAAGATGGGTGTCAAATAGCAGCAAGAATGCAGTGACAATGCAGCACTGTAGGAGCATGAAGAACTGGGCTCTATCCCTACCATAGCACATCATCCTCTTGTGGTGCTGGCTCAGTCCCTTAGGACAGGCTTTGCACAAGTGATCATTAATTTCATACTCATTTTCTAGGTGTCCATGATGAGCATTCTCTGCTCTACTATTATTTCACCAATGTTCTGCCAGACTGCATGAAGTCCAGACTACAACAGTGATTTCAGAAAAATGCAGTGCAATGCCAAATACTCTGCCAAAACAAACCCTGCAGGTCTCAAAGTGGTACCCACAAATAATGAGAGCATTTGATGTTACATTCTGTGCATCAGTTCACCCTTATCAATAAACTGCAGACAATGATTTAACTTTCCCACAAATTTACATATACATTGCAAAAATAAATTCACTTCTGCCTGTGAAGCACTATGATTTCTTGTATCAGCAATAGCGTGGCCAGCAGGGACAGGGAAGGGATCTGAGCCCTGTGCTCGGCACTGGTGAGGCCGCACCTCGCTGAGTGGGTTCAGTTTTGGGCCCCTCACCCCAAAAAGGCCATTGAATGACTCGAGCGTGTCCAGAGAAGGGCAACGGAGCTGGGGCAGGGTCTGGAGCACAGGTCTGCTGGGGAGCGGCTGGGGGAACTGGGGGGGTTTAGTCTGGAGAAGAGGAGGCTGAGGGGAGACCTCATGGCCCTCTACAGCTCCCTGAAAGGAGGGTGCAGAGAGGGGGGATGAGTCTCTTGAGCCAAGTAATAAGTGATAGGACAAGAGGGAATGGCCTCAAGCTGCCCAGGGCAGGGTCAGGCTGGCTCTGAGGAAGGATTTCTTTGCAGAAGGGGCTGTTGGGCGTTGGAATGGGCTGCCCAGGGCAGGGGGGGAGTCCCCATCCCTGGAGGGGTTGAAGAGTCAGGCTGACCCAGCACTGAAGGATCTGGTGGAGTTGGGAACGGTCAGTGCTAGGTTAACAGTTGGAAAGGACCTTGAAGATTGTCCAGTCCAACCTAGCTGATTCTATGATATTGTGGTGGCAGCATTCAGGAGCACTCTGAATTAGGAACTAATGTTGCTTTACCCTGCATAGAGGTTTGATGCAGCTGAAGGAGGTGTTGTCTAACTACTGTTCCAGCAAGCACCAGCCATTCTGTGCAGTGGGGCGGGTACAGTGTTTGATGATCCAGTGAAATTGTATCATGGTAAACATCACAAGGTGCCTAATGTAGGTTGTAACAGTGATGCCATCACTGGTGTCTTCTGAGCATGTGCTTCACTCTAGCCTCACTGCTTGTGAGGGCCGCAGCCAGCAGCTGAAGGTTGCAGCAGCCTTCTTACATGCACACTGCTGATTTAGCTTAGCAGGGGTCCCGTGTGGACTTGTTCATGGCTTTTTTTTAGTGCTGTTAACGGGTAGCATAGACATACACTTACGGTACTCAGAAATATCATGCCACAAGTAAACTCTCCCTACCTGCCTCAAACATAAACTCTGAGACTTGTATTGCCTTGTGTTTGCACAAAGTCCTTCACAACATGATTTCCTGCTCACTATCATCTTGTGCAGCAGAACAGAATAACAGTGAGGATCTGTTCAGTTAATACTATCTCAACCCACAGCAATGCTTATATTACTGTAGCAAGCATTAGCATTATGATGATAATACCATATGCCCCAGTGATATTAAATTCAACACATTCCAGATTCACCACAGCTAACTTTCTCCTCCCCTCTCCTCAGTAAAGGCTTCTGCCCTTCACCAGGTCTTGATTTGGTGCTTATGGTACTGTTGCGTTTAGGGTGAGAATAAATTTGGGAAGCGATAAATCCCCTTGCATTCTAGCTGGTCCTCAGAGATCAGTGGGGCTAGGAGTGGCTGGACTTACCCCTCAGTAGGTATGCCAATGGGAGCCGTAACTATAGGTCTGACCCGGACGTCCGAACAGCCTGTATGCTGTAGGTCCTCTTGCGTTCAAAAGAAGCCATCAGATTCACAAATAGTTTGGATTAGTGGCTGTCACTATAGGTCTGACCCAGCCCAAACAGCCCATACGCTGTAAGTCTGGTTGCATTCAAGAGAAGCAGTCAGATTCATGAATAGTACGGTTTATTTTCATGCAACATCTACAGATTCTTTAAGATTGCCTACAATAAATGCACAAACTGCAGGTTGGCTCTATAGCACTACACAAAAGGATTACAATCACACACACACACAGTTCCTGGGTAAACACTTGGTGTAGCCAAGGAAATCTTACCAAAAGGTGTCCCTTCGGGGGGGGGGGGGGGCGGCGAGAGCACAAACCTGTCAATCTGTACCGCCATTTTGGTGTCGGATTATTGTCCCTCAAAGTTAGGTACAAACTTGGGGTAATATTTATCTTAATAGGTATGGTGAGCGGGTGGGACTGTAGTCAAATCATTATCAATAATGATATAATTAATTTTGTGGTGCCAAGAGGTACAGCTATTTTTTGTGGGAAAAAGAGGGAGGACGGGAAGCAAGGTTGACTTGGCACGATGGGTGCAGCTGGGTTGTGTGGGAGAGAAGGGAGGATGAGGCACAGAGTTGGAAGGTTGCTACAAAAAATCATATTTCAAGGGAAACGAGTAAAACAGGAGATAAATCTGTCCTTGAAGTGAAAGAATGCAACCGTGCAGCCTGCATCCCACTTCGCATTCCTCCTTGGCGCCACATCAAACACAAAGCACTGGACCTTTGTCCCATCCTGTGTTTGTTCTGGGCACTCTGTGTCAAGGAAAATGTGTGCTTCGCAGATTTCTCACTGTTTTGCTGTTTTGCCTTCCTCATGCTTCCAATACCTAACAGGTACCATCCACTTTCCATCATTAGCTGCCCAACAGAGGGCAGAGAGCACCTTCATTTTGACTTCCCTGTGAATGAGGACTAATAACATTTAAGTAAGAGTTTGGTATGATCAAGCTGGTGCCTTTTGGGAAGGGTACAGTTAGTCCAAGGGTTAAAAGGAGGTTATGTTTTTGTTGCAAGAACACTAGAAATTATTTGCTTGTGAACAACACTGTCTGTACAGCCAGTGCAAGCATGAACTGAAGCAAGAGCTAGAAGATGAACTGGTGTAAAGGGAAGTTTGAACTAATTTCACTTCTTGCCTCTTATTTTCCTTATATCCCCAACAAGAGACAAGATTTTGTTTCTTAGAGGAACCCTGGGGCCAGCCTGTTTAGTCCCTGAAAGCCTGAGGCTCTGGGTTGGTGATAAATCAGTACAACATCTTCTCCTCCCTTTCACAGTTGTAGCAAGTATGAGCATAACATGAACTGAGGACCAAGCCCTGAGCCTTGTAGAGCAAGTTTAACCAAGTAAATTCTCCCTTAATCCAGTCTGGGAAATTATGAGCACTGCACCTGGTATGTTAATGGCATGCGATGGGACTGGTACAGCAACCTTCCTGCCCCTTGCTGTTACTCACCTCAAATTTGCAATTCAGCTGCCCAGTTACTTAGCGCACACTGAGCATAAAAAAGGCTGGATAAATTAAATGAGCAAGTTTAGTGCTCAGTAAGGGATATTGAAAGCCTGGACCTGTTAGCTTCCTCACAGTCCAAAACTAGAGGTTTAGTTCAGAGTTCTTGTTCAGAAGTGTAATGTTGCAGCTCTAAGGGACAGATGGACATAGTGAAACACACAGCTTGACCTCTTACTCAACAGGATCAATAGCTTGGACGGTTTTGTTCTTTTTAGTGGAGGGCATGGGGTAGCCTGGTATGAGGTTACTACATAAGATAAAGCAGGTACAGACCCCTGAAGCTGATAAAGACTTTTAAAGACTTCACAATGGAAACCAGTTCATTAGCTTTATTTGGCTTTGGATCAAGCCCCAAGTATTTAAATCATACCTTCTCCCTTTATATTAGTTTTGACATTACATAGCTTTATATCAGCATCTGTTCTGCTCTGAAATGCAAGCTGATTTATACCAGAGCAATTTGCAAGGAGGTAAACCACTCAGGGGATGAGTCAGCCTTCCTGATGTAGATAATTTACAGCTGTATAAATGAGGGAGGTTATCGGGTGGGACAGGAATAAACCTGGGCCTAAGTGAGATAAAGACTCCCTCTCTACTAGCATCTCCATTTCAAAAACATTTCTCAAAGAGCCTGGCAGAAGCTCACACTGACAAGATGCATGTGTTACTGTGCTTTGAGAGTCCTAGATGCAGCATACAGAGAACAAAGTCATAGCTGGGATCCAAGTGGTGCTGGTGGGTACCCTGCGTATCTGCCATGCTGTCTTACCACGGGCCCAGCGGACCTGAAGGCTGTTTGCAAGGTCTCTGTGTAGGTAAGAGCTGGACAGAGCTGTCATTTGAAAAATGAGTGGTGTGTTTCACCTATCCCAGCACCAGCATGTCACTACTTTTCTGAAAACTCCCCAGCAGATTTATGATATCATGTTCTTCAGTCCCATGGAAAATAATTCAGCATAGGGAAGAGAGGAACAATTTTCCCAGTATCTTGTCCTTCATTTAAAACATCTACATATCTTGGTTGTGTCATTTCCGTTCTCAAGACACCTAATCACTCCCTCCCAGTTCTCTGATTATGCACTGTAGAGCAATTGAGTAGTAAAATACTTAATTAAATGGCCACATGTCTTTGTTTTACCCTTTAATTAGACTACTCGGAAATAATAATCATTTCTCACCAACCTGAGGGTTTCATTCATTCCTTCTCCAAATAATAGGAAGCAATTTATCTTTTCGTACTGATACTTTTCTAAATCCCAAATCAAGTTAATCCATTCTGATTTTAAAGTCAATTAGAAATAGATACACTCTTACACGGCACTATCTTCATGAGTGAAATCATAAATTCAGACTCTGATAAGGCAGCACAAGAAAAATTCCTTTTAATGTTGACAGTTTCAAGATAGTAAGTCTGATCTTAAAATATAAAGCACTTGCTGCGATAATTACCTAGTTAACATAAAGCTCCAGAAGACATATTTATAAGACTTATTTTATAATTTTTATAAAGTACTTTATATATTTTTATATATTTTATACAGTATATTTTTTTTAAAAGTGCTTTGAAATCCAGTAATGAAAGCTGATGTGAAAACCAAATATTCCTGCATTTGTAAATCACCAGCTTTACAAAGCCTTAAGTCAGACAGAAGTGTAAGCCACTGTTAAAGACTTAAAATAGTTTAGCAGCTAATGGATGCTGATGACATCTGATGACTATTCAACAGTCATTGTGTGATATTTGCTTGGGGCTGTGTCTAGTGGGTAAGCATTCACACTGTCAAAATTGCTTCTATGGAGAGATGGTCACTGCGGTCTCTTCGGTACCAGGACCAGCTTTATGCTGTCAAGCTATATAGCATTACTGGACTGAGATCCTAAATGAAGGTGGACATAAACCTCAGGAAACTCAACAAAGACAAATGTGGGTGCTCAAAGATAGTTCTGTGTCTGGAAGGGAGTAATGCCAATTCAGTAGCACATGGGGTCGACTGCCTAGAAAGCAATTTGGGGGAGGAGGTGCTGGGATCCCGGTAAACAGGTTGAGTAGGAGTCCACCGAGTCCCTCTGTGACAAAGAAGGGCAACTGCATCCAGGGCTGTGTCATCAAGAGAGCAGCCAGCAAGGTGAGATAAGGGAGCCTTGACCTTTACTCTGCGCTGGTAAGAACCCATCTTCTAGTGCCAGGTCCAGTTTGAGCTCCCTGGAATAAGACAGGCACTGATGTACCAGAGGACAGGGATGGCCACCAAGATGATCAGGGATGGAGCACAGGATATACGTGAGATGTTGAAAGAGCTGGTTCTATTCTGTTTGGAGAAGAGAAGGTAAAGGGGGATCTTACTGCTGTCTACAACTGCTTGATGGGAAGGTGTAAAGAAGATGGAGTCATACTCTTTGCAGAGGCACACTGGGACATGATGAGGGACAAGAAGAAAAACTTCCTACAAGTGAAATTCCAATTAGATATAAGGAAAAAAAAATCACTGTGTGGGTCATCAAACACTCGACCAGGGCATGAAGAGTCTCCATCCTTGAAAATATTTGTCTCAACTGAACAAGGCCCTCTGCAACCTTATCTAAGTTGGTTCTGATTCAAGGAGGGAGTGGACCTAGAGGCCTCCAGAAGTTTCTTCCTACCTAAATTATTTTGTATTTATGTGATTCTGTCTAGATTTTTTGTGTGCTTCACTGAAATATATATATATATATATATATATAAAAAGACCATTAAACACTTGTCAAGGAGCTAAGAAACACAGTTCTGTTTCTAACTCTGACAGCGACTTGCTGTGCAACCTTTAGACAACTATGTAATCCTGGAAAGAATAGGTTTGTCATATGCAAGGTCAATAGGGATCTGTTGGTTGGGAGTGGAAAAAGGAAGTGAATGAAGGAAGTGTCTATTTCAGGAGAGAGGATCCCATACTCTAGGGATAGCAAAATAATGAGGGTGTTCAGTGCTTCTGTTACACAGTCTTGTCCCAGCCCTCTAGCTGAGGGAGCTGAAGGATCTGAGGTATCAGAGAGCACTCTCCATTTACAGACTCAAAAATCTAATAGAATTGCAATATTTTAATGATTCTGCAGGATTTTTTTATTACCACATGAAAGATTCAAACATGGAAGTGATTTACACAACTAGGCCATACACACTTATCCTCAGTGGTTTCCCAGTCAATTCCCAGCACCACCAGCACTAATTTAGTGTGCTAGTTCTGGCTGTAACAACACAGTTAAGACTGTATTAGTGATCTGAATGCTGTTGCTTACAATAGCTCAAGTGAGAATAAATGCTATACATATTTTGTCACAAGAAACCACCTCTGTCCCGGTGACCTTGAAATCTGGATTGGACTGAGAAAGAATGGAAAAAATATTATGATTATTACTCAATATTACCTCTCAGAAATTAACTCCCAGCAGCAATGCTAGACCATAGCAAACCTAGGAAATCTGAAAAGCTATGAAGTATAGTTTTCCTTTTACAGTTTTCCTAAAAAGCCTTTGTACAAGATCATCCTGGGCAGTTGTAGCAAAGTTTCATCATCTGTTGGGGATCTTACTAGTCAAAAGAAAGCTATGACAGGGAATAGCAAGAAAATTCCATCCTGCCTGAGTATCTTGTAGTTATAGAAAGAATAGTAAAATAGAAAATAATCGAGTAGTCTCCTCCTTTCCCCAAATAAGCAAACAAAAGATGGGTAAAATCTTGGATACATAGCTCTTCTGCCACTCAAGATATTAATCTGTGCTTGCCACATTGTTCTGGCATTAATTCATTATTTGGTGTTTCAGTTCATCGGTATGTCATGATTTTTAATGGTGAAAGTGATCTCTGAAGGGGTGTGAATTTTAGGATTTATCTACGTTCATCTTGTCCTGGCAAGCATAAACTAATCAGTAGTCTGTGCGCCTGCAATGCATTTTTTCTCATGAATTTTACACAGCCGATAGCACCAGTGGAACTTGACTTGAGGCACCAGAAGCTGAAAAATAATAATATTAGGGTTGCTGGGTTTGAATGACAATCACTCTTCTGAAATGCCAGTTACAAAAGGAGGAAAAAAATGGTAACACAGCAGACAACTTACGTGGTGTCCTTGAAAAGAGACACTGAATGTTATTAATTCACATCTGCTTTAGCAACCTTTACCTTTGAAACCTAAAAAACAGTAAGACAAAACCAGACTGCAAATGGCCACACTGCCCTGGGGATATATGCACAGCTGTTGAATTCGATAGGAGTCACGGGGTAGCATTCAGCTTCTTCCTGCAAACACTAAACTTCTACTAAAGTTAAAAGTAATTCAGACAGCTGGGGTAAAAGGTCATAGTACACCTAGCTGCAATGTTCCTACAGTTTTGGGAATCAAACCACAAGCAATGTGCAAAAACAACCCAATGTTATGTACCAGCTGGGAGGCAGAACAAATGCACTGTAAAGGAAACCCAGCTATGCAGCTGATATCAGCCTGAGTTTTACTGTCCTGCCAGGACAGGAATCTGTACCGCAACAATGGATGAGAGGCGACTGTTTCTGTATGAGAGAGGAATTTCTGTTAAGGCCTCAGAACTCATTTTTATTGTTATTAATTTGAACAGACCATTTAAATATGGAACTGTAAATGTATGCATATGTGGTTGAAAATCCATAAAGGAACATAAAGACGTAAAGGTGCATAGAAAAGCTTCAGAGACAAAATAAAACCCACAACCTTCAGAACGTATTTCAGCTGTTCAATTTGTTTAGTTCTTATTTTGGGCTGTAACCTTGGCTTCAAATTTGCTTCCCAGGGACACACACCTTCCTGACAAAGCCACACACTGCTCACTTTTCAGTACAGACAGGCTCTGACTGCACAGCATATATTGTTCTGTGCTGGAATTTAAGTGGTTCCTGTGCTTGAAGTTATGTTCATATATGCCTTGGTCAAGCATAACTGTAGATGGCTAACTGGCATTGAAACACATAAGTTATTCTGTTAGGGGAAAAGCATTCTGAGTTGTTTCCTTGCTTAGGCCTCACCAACAGAAATGCTCACTTAGTTGTAGCTGTGGGAACTTTCTTACTGGAGTTTATGTGTTAAGTAGGGAAGACAAGATGGATTTTCACATCCCTACCAGTTGCAATTGCATCTGTAAAGCATGCAATTTTCCTGAAAAATTAGTGAGGATATTCACCTGCTCTTTGAAAATGAGTCTTTTCTCTGAATTTGGAGCATGGAAACTGAGTGCTCTCATTCCTCACCGTCAAAGAGGAGGTGTATTGTAATTTCACTTATGCAATAGTGCATTCTGGTTAACAAAAAATACACTTGTAACAAGAAAGGGTTTATGTAAGGGTTAAGCAATATCAATAGCTTAAATATCTGCAGTGGATACACCAAAACCGCAAAACCTTAGTTGTGTCACAAAGCCCACACAGCCACCAGTGATGTCCCAGTTGCTTAACTGTTAGAGACTCAGGTTACCCAGTAGGTCCCTTTGTGCCACCAGAAATTTCCAGTTATTAGTGTTACTGTGATAACCCAGTGCTACAGATAGCCACAGGCTCGTTAGGGCATTCTTGTATCTTCAGAGGAGCATTAGCCTGGCTGGCAGGGTTGCTTTGATGATCAATGATTTTTACTGTAGTGTGTGTATACATGTACACATACACACACATATACATGTACTCTGTGTGTGTGTATACATACATAATGCTTTCCAGAGACCTGGCCCAGAAAGGTTGCTGCGGGAGGTGAGAGGATGACCAGGCCCAGACAGCTCCCTGCTGTCCCGGGCGGCCTCACGAGCGCACGGGCAAACGGCAGCTGCAGCTTGGGAACCCACCGCTATTGCGCAGCGTTCACGTGAGCGTAGCGCCAAGGCCCGGGCATACAAGCCGCAGCCACGGGCGAACCGGGGGAGCGGCACTGCCGATGGAAGCCGACGGGCCTCGCTGCACCCGCCGCGCCCCGGCCCGGCCCTCCCCTCCCTGCCAGGCGGCCCCTCCGGCGCCGTGCGCATGCGCAGCGCCTAGCGCGGAGCACGCCGGGACTTGTAGTCACTGCGCGGAGTGACTCGGCGCATGCGCAGATCCCGCCCGACTTTGGAAAGTCGCTGCCTCAGGTTGGGCTCGGACCGGCTGCCATCTTGGCCGAGGGACGGAGCTGCTACGCCGCCGTGCCCGGTGAGGGGAGCGGGGGTCCGCGCTGCGGGCGGGGCGGGAGGGAGGAGGCGGAGGCGGCGGTAGCGGTGGGGACGGGACCCTGCGGGGCGGCGGGGCGCGGCACGGCGGCCCCGCTGATCTCCTCGGCTCCGGGCGGCCGTGGCGCGGCGGCGGGGGCAGAGGGGCGCGGGGGACCCCGGCGGGTGTAGGCCTGGGGCTCTTGAGGGGCTCCTCGCTCCCCGGGAAGGCCTCGTTGAGGGAGGCTCTCCCCACCGCGCTGCCTCACCGGGCCCCCGCAGGGGCGGCTCTTGGGCCGGGGGCCGGTTTCGGACGGCAGCATCGTTACTCCCTGGGGCGTGGGGCGGCGGTCGCGGGACCCTGGCGCTCCCCTGCGAGGGCTGCCTGGCCCCGCCGCCCCTTCTCCGGCGCTGCCTGCCTGCGCTGCCGAGCCCTTACTCTGCTCCGGCTGCTGTGGGCACCCGCCCGGACCCCGGGCTGGGGTGCCCGTTTCCCCTCGCTTGCTCTAGTCCCCAGCAGTGTTTGCTTCCCCTCCCCGGTCGGACCCTGCCATCCTTTCCAGGCTCCTTGTCGCTGAGATCAGCCTCTAAACAAACCTTCGCCCTCTTAGGGCCTTGGGGATTCGCTCCCGTCAGAGGCTTTGCTTTCCGGCAGTCGTTCCGTAGCACAGCCCTCTTTCCAGCCTTTGTATTTAGTCCCCTCTAAGGAGCGCGTCCCCCCCCTGTCCCGAGGTCTTCTGCCAGAAGTAGCTGCTGCTGCAGCCGCTTTACGAGGGTTCGCTGCCTTTGTGTTGTCAGGGTACAGCCATGCCTTGAAGTAATATTTCCTAGAGATAAAGCATGACTATAGCTGGAGGTTTGTACTGAACTATGTTCCCTCTTGTAAACACAGCAGAATGGCAGCGCTGGTGCCACCGCCTTATTTTGGAAACACGGACGGGTTCTAGCTTTAACTCTCCTGCTTCCAAATAGGGTATTTGACCTTGTCTGGCAATAGTATCCAGCACTGGAGAGTGTTTGAGGGTTCCTGTACCAGATTGGCTTGATATCCAAGAATTCAGCTTGTTATAATAGCTGTAATTTGGTGATGTTAGATTGATAAAAGAACTTCAGATCTGTGCGTGATGTAGAGAAAGGTGGATGTAACATTTGGGGTATCTGTTGCCATTTGTGTGGCATCCCTTATCTGAAGCTTCAGAAAATATTTCCAGCAGAACTTACCTTCATAGCTTAGAACTGAAGAAGTCAGAAACCGGGGTATTTTAGACCATCTTTTTCCAATATACTACTGCTTATTTCAGTGAGTTTCTCATAGTTTTGTTTGGTCTCTGCTACCCTGCTGCTCATCCTTTTCAGAGAGAAAAGGAGAGAAATCCAGACTTGTATTTGTAAGAAGACAGTCCGTGTTGAGAGAATGACAGTAGATCCAACTATTGCTGCTTGTATTTACCTCAAACAATGTGTAGATGTTTGAGAATGAAACATGAACTGCAAGCTGTCTTCAGTTCTGAGGATTTTAATGATTAAAAATGTTTGAAAAAACATATTTAAATCACTTTCCCTCTTCTTACAGCAAAACTACCAAGTAGTTCTAGTTTAATTACAGTTATACTGCTCTTTGCTACAGCTGTTTAAATCTCAACTTGGTCTAGTGTGGACTCTTAGTTGTGGTTTGGCTGACAGTTTTAATCACTACACTTGAATACATTCATCTCCAAGTGATCACTGGAATAGTATTCCATTCTGATCCAAAGTGAATTTTCTTGTCTTTAAAACAAAGAACTGATACAGTACTCGTGAAATATGATGTTGCAGTGGAAAATAACTGAGACTTCTGAGTGCTAACTTTGAAAGCTTCTTACAGATTAAACAGTTATTTTGGGGCTTAAGAGAGATTGAGAGAAGATTATTTATATGAATTTATTAGTTAAGCAGCATCACCCCATATTTTTCCCTTCAATTTTCTCTCCGGTCTTAAAATTCTGTTTCTTCTGTGGTGAAATAGACCTCAAATCCGAAGCTGTCTTGTTTCTTTGTTACTAAATTTCAAAATGGTTTAGGGAAGGTAACTACAGAATAAATAAGCTGATAGGGAGGCAGGTAGTAAAGTAGCATAATGTTTCTCTTGTGGAGTTTAAATTAATCATTGTTTCTGAGAAAGCTTAGAGGACTGCTTGAAAAAATGTTTCATGAGTGATTTACAAAATAATTTTCTTCTATTTTACAACATATGCATTAGAGAAGTTGCCTCTCAACAGCATTATCAGTATGAATGATAGCATCTAAAGAAACATAATTTGTAAATTTAAGCTGTTTAAACAAAGGGGTGAACATATTCAACCATAGGGAAGTGTTTTTCCATGTTGCAGCAAAATCAGTTTGATTTCTGCTTAAAAGCAAGGAAAAGACTATATAGGATTGAAGAAGGAAAACCTGCTGCAAGTGGTAATGGTGAAGCTTCTGGGAGTGCTATTGCTGATGCTGTTTATTTTTAAGCCTTTCTGTTTGGCTATCCAGTTATGTCATGTAATGTTCTAATTTTTGTCAGTCTTGTACTTACATGTAATTGAAGGAACTACCTTGTGCCCTTACACCTAGGGAAAGCGAATACATGTGCATAACCTAGAGGAGAGTATTTGCCTCAGTTGCTTAGTGTAAATGTACTTTGCCCAACTATAGAAACACTTTGAAGTGTGTGCTCGCCTCAGAAGAGGAAGTAGACAAGCCATGATTACAGCCTAGCTTGGGAGTATTCTGTTTTTCTACTTACTTTTTACTGTCTCATAAATTGAGTATTTTTAAAGGTTTTAGGCAGTCTTTCTTGGGCTTGGTTTGACTATTACCCGAGCTAATTCTGTGTCCACATTTTGGAGAGGGAAGGGTAGTTTTTCTTCATCCTTCTCATCTGAAGAATAAAGCGTTGACCTGCATTTTCTCTAAGTGACTGGCATTCAGATTTTACTTATTGTAGTGCTGAGATACTGCTGTTGAGGGATTGGTCTTCATAAGAATTGCAAATTACACTTAATGGAAATGAAAGTATTGTAACAAATGGAGAAAGAGCATCTTAAAGAAATGAAGTCCCTATTTCATATGACCAGCTCAAGTCATGCCTGGAATTTCTACTTTTACTATACTGGGACATAGAACAAACTTTCTGGTAAAACAAGGGCAGATTTTTTTTTTTTTTCTCCCTCTCTGAGGAAGCACAGTACTAGATCTTGTTACGCTGGTTATTCAAATCATTATTTAAAACTTGGCATTATGTTAATATGCTGTTCTTTTAAAAAAAAAGTTTTATTACATTCCTCCCATTTAGAAACTGATAATGCCTCCCTTCCACCCACCTGCCTGAGCTATTCTAAACTGTGCTGGTAGGAGAGGCCTATTGTTTCAGTCATGAACAGAACTACTTACATGTTTGCATTTAGATCATTGATTTTGAAGTTCAGAGCTTATAGACTCAGATGGTATTGTTGTTGAGCAAGAAAAGGCCTATTCTCTTCAGCTGGATTGTTAAAAGTTTTATTGTATGGAACCCTGTTTCTCATGAAGAAGTGAAAGTTAGGTAACTTTTTACCTGAAATGTGCAGATCTCAGGTTTTTGATGCAGATAGGTCATGATATAGATGCTGCAGCTTTCAAGAGGGTGTTAATATCAACCTCTACAAAATGCTCATGCTCTCTGTTTTCTGTTCTTTATAGGTCTAGCTTTTTGTCAAGGGTGGCTTTTAGACATACTTTTTCTCTTAGTATTAGCTAGATACCTGGTATTCTTAAAGTTTAATACTAAGGAAAAGAAACATCAGTTAAGGTTTAAAGCAATCTTGAGTAAAAAAAGACACAGTAAAGACAGATCTACAGTCTGATTCCGATTTGTTCATTAATTCATCAAATGGATAGCCATTTGCAGTGAAATATCAAGAATATCAAATTTGTGACTGGGAGCATGTTCATTTACTTAGAAATAAAATGGGCTTTTTGATTCCTTCAGTTTTACATGACTGTGATAGAACTTTTGCCTGTGCAAGTCATTCATAAGTGGTTACTGATCTTTTTAGCTTTGTCTCCTCCAGTACAGTGAAAAAAGACTAAGAAAGACTAGATGCTGAGCAAGTTGAAGAGTATGTACTGAGACATAAAAGAGGGGATTGTGTTAATTTTTAAGATGGTTTTGGTCAGTATCCATCCCTAGTACCTGTTCCTATACCCAGTGCTAGCAGTCTTTTAATTATATATTAATAATAATTATTCTTCTCTGACAGTTAGAGTTGTCAGATATCCAAATTTTTATTTCTTCACTGCTGGTTTCATAAACATTTGAATGGATTAAGACCTGTTGCTCCAAATACTGCATTTGTACTTTTCTGACACCTTAATTTTTGCTCTGCCAGTGCCATGAGCTGCTCTGCTCTTGATTTATTTGCAGAGCAGCTATGTGGAATGAGTTCATGCTTTATAAGGATTATTCAACTTTACTTTGGCTTGTCAAAGCCTGAATTAATTGACCTTTGGATCACTTTGATTAATTTCTCTTCATAGAGCTTGCCTCTACAAGTGTGCCTTATATGTATGTGTGTATTTCCTACTGCTGTAAATGTATAATTTCAGACACTAGATAAAAAAAATGTGGTGATTAATACATAAAAATGTTTATAAAGTGACAGTGTGTTTGGTCTAATCTTTACCCAGTTTTGCTAACTTCTGTGAAGGTGATGAGCTGCATATTTTCACTAGATTTTACATGAAATTGAACACCCTTTCCTATCTAGTCAAGCTAAGACCTTCTAGGATGATCCTGCATATGAAGGGCAATTCACTCTATAAAGAAAATGAGAAAAAAGAAAATAATTAATAGTGTGACACAAACTTCTTTCTTGTAAAAGATAGCAAGACTGCTTCTGATCTTAAACCAATGCAACTCATCCAGTGCATGTGTTTCCATCAATGATGCAGTCTTCAAAGCAGCTTCTTATTCCATCTGTTTGAAAGGCAATAATGTGTATAATGATAAAAGAGGAGGGAAATGCTGAAGGTTTAGGAAAATGCTCTGACCACCTCAGTCTCCATCAAAACCAGTTTCTGTAGCTATCCAAACTAAATAGTTGTCACCTGTGTTTTCAGGGATTTTTTACATTGTGTTATTCAGTAAATACAGACCATCTGTAACATTTCTAATTCCATTTAAAAGTGTTTATCACCTAAAGATGCAGAGAAAGACTTGTGATCAATGGGCAGTACTTCTGCAGATATTTGGCATACTCGTTTTTGTGCTTGTTAAATTGAGTTTACCAGTAAATTATTAGAATATCTTTTTTGTCTTTGGCAAACGTGAGGTGTGCTGTGTATTAGAAGGACTGATTTCCAGAGCAGTGCTAACAGTTGTTAAACATTTGCCTGTACCAAATCTAGTTCAGGTCAATGAATAAGCTATCACAGGGCAACGGTGTTCTCATTGTTCTTTTTGTGCACCCATTGAATCAGTGTATTTAACCCCTGTTCTGAAATCTAATTTGGGCAAGTGGATTTGCTCTGTGTGGAAGCCTGTTGACATTGCTGGTGCTTTATTTAGATATTCTCAATGGTTTAAAGGTTTTACACCACACCTCACAGGACTATGTTTATTACTACTTTTTTCCTTTTCACCCCTCATCAGACCCTCAGAACTAAAGACTTTTATGACATTAGTGATGATTTTAGTTATTAAAACAAAAGATAATATTTAAGAAAAGTCTTGCTTTCATCTGGGATGTGAATGTCTGGACAAACTAATACTGTCCTGGTGGTAATATTAGAGGTGAAAATGCTTTCCAGCTAATGTGTGTTTACTTCAAAGCAGTGAACTTTGAGTGTAGAAGACACCAGCAAAATGAAATTTGCAGTTAAGCATGGAAAATGTGGGAGTTGAGAGGGGAGGGACTTTGTAGACAGTAATGACAGGGTTAGAATCTATTATGAGAGAAAGCCTGTGCCACAGCTGGGATTTCTTTGCTTTTTGCAATTTCACTTCCTATTTTTAAAATAGTAAACTCTGTACTTTGTATCTTGTATTTCTACCTTCATGACTTATAATCACACGTTGAAGTTCTTATGTATTCCAAACTAAAGTGTCTGAACAAAATTTAGAAGAACAATTGTCAGAACTCTTCACATGATTTAGACTCAGGGTTTGTATCTGGAAGAATTCTTTGCGGACTGCAAAGATCATTCTGTAGCATTATAACCCTATGGGCCTATACTTTTACTCCAGTTATGAGTATCTTTTTGGTTTGCCACAATGCATGGACTGGTAACCTGTGAAGGGGTGTAATAAGTGTTCTCACTGAATTACACTCCTTGTATAGAATACTTTGTCACGGTGTGCAAAATATGCCTATTTGATAAAAAAAAATGTTTTGCAGTTATCAGAGGCCCTAAGCTGTTTTTTCCCTGAGGATCTACTGAATTTAAACAAGTCAGTGTCAGTTTAGCACTAGAATTGGCACAAAGGGGACTGTGTAACTGGGAGGGGTGTAAAGGAGAAGGTGGGACCACTCCTTCAGTGATACCAAGCTGCCAGAGTAGAACTCACCATGTGTGCTCCCCTGATAGCTGCAGCATCGGTATTGCTGTCACTCCTAGTGTACAGTTCTGTGGGCTTTAATTTGTATCCCTGTAGTAGGGAGATTCCCTTGAATTTCAAGAATGCAATTAATGTTTGTTAACAGATAATCCTATTCTTTTTTGAAACATGCGGTTGTCATTTCTTCATACGAAAGATCTAGGATGTAAAGACTGAAACTTTCATTCAAGGATTTTATTCATTAATACGGTCGTAAGTCTTGGGTAACCCAAGGTTTCAGAAGAGAAGTCTAGTTTTATCTTCTGATAAAGGGCAAAAGGGTTTTAGGGCAGCCCCAC
Source organism: Athene noctua (assembly GCF_965140245.1). Lineage (NCBI taxonomy): Eukaryota > Metazoa > Chordata > Aves > Strigiformes > Strigidae > Athene > Athene noctua. Next base: position 1,723,678 of record NC_134052.1, on the reverse strand, counting down.
AAAAACCAAGTTAAATGGAAGTGCTGAGAATATGGAAATAATGGTGCAGTTCTAAACCATCTTTTTCCTATAGTTTCTGTTTTATTTTTCAGAGAGGTGTGAGCTGGAATGCAGCAAGCAGTTACATTTTGCTGGGTTGGGATGGTTGTGTTGTCCATTCCTGGCTATGCTTACCTGTTGCCATCTGGACATTTGCTAAAGATTCCTAGGAAGCAGGTGATAATCTTCTTTTGCATTTAGAAAATAGGAAGAGGATTCCTCTGGAACTCAAGATTTTGCTTGGAGCAGTTTGCAGTTTTAAAAAACAGTGACCCATAGAAGACTTTCAGATACCTCAGTATTTACTTAAGTAATCTCAGGTGGTTTTTTTCTGGAAGTTCTCATTTCCATTACGTCTTTCAGATTTGTGTGCTTTCCTTTAGTACTGCATAATTTAGGTTGAAAAGATGCAACCTTTTTTTTCCAGCTGGCATTGAATTTAGCACACAGGAATATTACTTTATTTTGTTGCAAATATTAGATTTCCAGTTCTAGTTTCTTTGATTGTTTGTAACGTCTAAGAATATTCAGAGAATCAGCTTATTTTTCTTATGGAGCAATGTATGTATATTCATACCTAGGTAACTAGCTAACTGTAAGAATTTCAGGGCATTGGCTACAGTACAGCTGAGTCAAAGTTAATCAAGAGGAACTGTGTCTTGTACCATCTAATTTGCTAAAGCAAGTAGAAGCAGCAAGTGACAAAGAACTTTCTTTTTCAACAGATTTCAAATCAGTAAATTTCTGATTTGTGGTTGTCACTGGTAGCAGAGAATGATTCATCTTTTCTTTGATGCACTTTGCCAGATTGAATTGCAGATCGGTGCAGTCTGTTTTGATTTAGTGTATTGCTCAGGTACCTACAGTGATGATCTCTTTAGCAAGATAGTTTTTGTCAGGCAATATCATTTGCCAGTATCTTTCTACTGATACCTCCATGGCTCCTTTTATCTGTGTTCTTGGGAGCAAAGAAACAGAGCTGTATCTCTGGAAGGAGGTACCTTGGTACATGCGTGAACCTTCATCAGTGCTACTGAACACTCTTGAAACAAAGTGGGTTGTGTGTTGTACAGTTCTGTACAGAACATACTGAAGAATCATGTTTAGGTTAATGTCGATACCAGCTTTATTATGCTTTTGAAAAACGTATCTGCTAGATTTGAGTCTTCCAGCTGCCAAGATTTGGTTTTAGTTCTGGGTTTACAGACTGCTAGCAAACAGCCTTTCTCAAAAGGCTCCTGTTAAATAAAAACATTCTTTAAAATAACTATAATAGTTGGTGAAGTTGTCATTTTTTGTAATGAATACAGGCAATAATGTAATTTAATGGTCAAGCTTTCTGTTTTCTTTTCCATTCTCCAAAAGTTAAAAACTTTATGTAGGTTTGTTGGAATAAGGGTGTATATGAACCATTGATAATGAAATGTAGTGCTGAGAATGGAATGGGGAAATAGGTTGAAGCAAGCATTGAGCTGTAAACAAGAAAAACTAATGGTTGGAGATTACAAAATCCTCTGTAGATACTGTCCTCTGTTAATAACTGAATATGTAACTGCTTCTGAAGTGACTTGTTTAAAAGCTGTAAGGTGGATGGCGAAACAGGAGGTGATGGCCTTCTATTTCATTTTACTGTGAGAGTTTATAATACAGAGATTGTTTCTTACTGACACTTCAAAGGTAATGCCTTTGAAATGCATTTAAAAATTGCTGTAATACAAAAACATTAGTTTTCTTCTGATGTCAAATCACAGAATCAATCACATTAATTAGAGCTCAAGTTGTTCTCCAACATACCTACTAGTATCAGCCTTTTCTCTCTCTTCCCATGGGCATGAAATTGTTCTGCAGTTCCTGAAATTTGCACATGAAGATTACTGATTTCTGCCTTTTTTAATTGGAAAATAATATAAAACTGTAATCTGAACTGTGTGGGTGTTTCTGTAATAATGAGATAGGAGAGCTAAATGTATATCTTGGGAACTGTGAAATGAATGGAAGTTAGTGGATATGTTAAAACCATAAGGCTATAGTAGTAGAACAGCACATTGATGTGAATTTATTAGCTTGGTATGCAGCTGTGTTGTGCTTCCACGATCAAATTACCTGTAGTTATCATTATCGTAGATTTCTGGCAGCATCATTTTTGTTTGGTTTTAGTGTCCTAAGTGAAACTTCATTGTCATTCTTTCTCACTGAGATATGGATTATTTTATATAGATACCTATGAGAAACTTATAGAAATTGTTAGAGGATCAACATCCTTTAAGTGACACTCCATCCCAAATTTGTCACACATGGGATATTTTTAATGTAAACCAGAATATTTAGTTTGATAGAAAGTACTGTAGAGATGGGGACAGATGCTTTATAGATGCATACAGAGCAACATGCAGGTAACTGTCCAGATTTGCTGTGGGGTTACCACCATATGAGTTAAAATGAAGGAAATTCTTGAAGGTATGAACAGTTGGACACATGCCAATAGCAAAGTAAAATAGAATATCAACCATGATATTCAATGACTTCCTATCTCTGATGTTACATAAATAGTGAACAGTTAACACAGGTTGCAAGACAGTGACGTGTGAATGTTTTGTGAGGCTTCTTATCAGGGCAAAAGAAAATAAAAATAAGCCAGGAAAGCAGTGTTCTTATGAGGTGTATAACAGCATTCTTTCTGTTGGGACAGTTGACCTTGAACTTTGCATGTTTTTCAGTTTTCACCTTACCTAGTTGTCATTAATTGAAGCTAGCTAACATTTTGATGTGTACAATCTTGGACATTTTGTAGAAGATTGATTCAAGCTGTATTTTTTTGTTCCTTATAATAGAGAGCAGCCATAAAGTAAATGGAAGTAGTTTTTTAAAGTGAGAAAAAATACCTAGTGTAGGCTTATGCATTGAATTTTAATATAGGATGTGGGGAAAAGCTGTTGAAATTAAAGTAGATGTTGCTCAGGATGAAGAACACTGAACCTGAAGAACATGCATGCTGACTTATGCAGTCTGTGCCTTTCTATTCAAAGCAGTAAAACTTAAGCTGTAATCAATAACTGGACACTGAAAGGGAACCTCAGTCTGGAGGAAAAAAATATCTATATAACCAACTTGATAGGTGTCTCTTTAGAGGAGGAATCTGCTAGAAGACAGAGACCTAAAGAGAACGAGCAGGAGGAACAGGACAGGTACAACAGGAAATATTGAATTTCTTTTAGGGAGATCAAAGAATCAAGAATAATTGAGGTTAGAAGGGACTTCTGGACATTTTCTGGTCCCAACTTATCTGCTTAAGGTAAGGCCAGTTAGAGTGGTCAGTACTGTGTTCATATGGGTTTGGAGTATCTCTCAGGATGAAGACTTAACATCTCCAGGCAAGCTTCCCCACTGTTCAGCCACCTCATAGGAAAATAAAGAACTAAATCCCCTGTTTTTAAGGAGAATTTCCTGCATTTTATTTGTGCCACTGCCTATTGTTCCATCACTGAGAACTGCTGGGGAGAGTCTGGCTTTATCTTTTTTAGCACTTTATAGGAGCTTCAGGTATTTGTACACACTGATAAGATCCTCCCAAGCATTCTCTTTCCCACGCTTAACAATTCTAGCTCTCAGCCTCTCCCCGTATGTCATGTTCCAACTATTAATCATCTCTATGGCCCTTTGCTGGTGTCCCTCCGGTATGTCTGTGTCACTCTTGATTTGGGGACCCCAGAACTAGACAGACTAGCACACCAGATGTCATCTCACTGGTGCTGAGAAGAGGGGAAGGACCACCTTCCTCATCCTGCTAGTAATGCATTTCCTAATGCAGCCCAGGATGTTGGCGAATTTTTTTTTTTTTCTGCAAGAAAGAATTGCTAGTTTGTGTTCTGCAGGACCAGCGTTTTCTGCAAAGTTGCTTTCTGTCCAGCTGCCCCCCAGCCTTTACTGCTGTGTGAGTTTATTTCTCTACAGGTGCAAAACTTAGCGCTTCTCTTTGTGGAACTTTTGTTTCATCCGCATATTTGCTGAGAGTGAGCTTGGTCCCATTGTCCAGGTCATAAATAAAGAAGCTAAACAGTATTGGCCAAGCATGTGCCCCTGGGGTACAGCACTAATAACTGGCCTCTAAATGGACTGAGTACTGCTGATCCCAACACTTTGAGCCTCACAGTTTAACCAGGTTTTCAGTCCACTCCAGTCCTCTGTCTGGTCCATACATCATCATCTTGTCTATGAGAATGTTAGAGGAGACAGTGCCAAAGATAATCAGCATCCACTGCTGTCTTCTCCACTATCAAATTATCTTGTCATAAAAAGCTCTCATGTTGCTCAAGATTTCGCCTTCATAAATCCATGCTTACTAATGCAAAACACCTTCTTGTCCATAATATGTTTGGAAATAGCTCCTCTGAGAATTTGGTCCCCGACCTTCTCTGGAATTGAGTTGAGACTGACTAGCCTGTAGTTTCTTGGATAATCCTTGTCCTTTTGAAGAAAGGAGTGACATTTGCTTTTTTCAGTATCTGGGAATGTGAAGAGTCACTTAGAGGTGTTGAGTGACCTTTTCACTTCTATGTGGCACAGCATGGGCTTCACTGAGCTCAAAATTGACTTCAGAGATTTATCAGAAATTTTAGTTTTGGCAAATGATTTTTCTCCAGCGTATAGAATGAATGGGAAAAGAAACTTCAGTTTTTCAGCATCTCTGTAGATACTTAATACCTCTTGAAATGCATCCACCTTGTGAAAACAAACATCTGTGTTTATACAGGTAGTGGTACTCAGTTACTGGGCTTTCTTCCACTTGAAACAAGCAGTTCTGTGGTCCAGCTCATTGCTTAGGCCTCAGAGAAACACAATCCATTACCCTCTTTGAAGACACAAATACTTTGTGTTTTGTGACAGAGCTTTCTTTTTTACCTACAGCATTAATCATTCAAGTTAAATAGATACATACTTTAAATGCAATCTTAATCTAGTTGACTGGAAAGATCCTTATTATTTACTTAGTTTTAACTGCTGTGGTCGTGCTTTTCCAGTAGTTTTGCAGAAACAGTTTTCTAGCTGAGATTTTGTGCAGAAGAGAAAAAACAGGTCTATCCCAGTGATGGAGAGTGGGAAACTCTGGGGTTTGCTTTTTATATTTTTATAAAGGAAAATGTTCCGTAAAAGAATCTAATCTGAAACTGTCAAAACAGAGTGAAAAGTAGAAGTCTTGAAATAAAGTGACTAAGCATATTCATGTATGAAAATACTTATATCCACATTGACCAAATTAAAGAAAAATTATGCAGAAGCGTGAGTTTAAGTCAGTAGACAATTTAAATTTATGGAGGTTTTCATATGGCCAGAATGCATACCAGAGAGGAACAGGTGATGCAGAAACAGGGAATGCATCTGCATTAGTGTTTTTGTTGTTCTAATTTGGACAAGGAGTGCACTTTGGAAATGAATTCCCTGATTGTTCTCACAGACTGCACTTTGACTTAAAAAATGAACTTGGATCAAGGAAGCTGATTTGCTTTTGATGAAACTAAACTGGAAGCTGCAGTGGGACTCTGAGATCAGAGTAGTGCTTTTCAGAAATAAAACTCCAGAAACATACGGTGTCGGTATTGGGTCTACAGACCTGTCTTAGTTCCTAGCTCCACTTCTGTTATATTGCACTGCTTGCTGATGTGGACATAGCTACAGCAAATCAGATTAAGGAAGGTATAGGGAGAGTTCAAAGACTGTCATCGCTGGAAAAAGGTTGTTGCCATTCTAAAAGATGCCATAACAAAAAAGAGACAGGTCGACTGCAGTATTTCTGAAAGGTATGTGCAAGGAGTTTTGAGAAAGATTGGAGTCCAGGAGGTGAAAAATGGTAAGAAATAAGGAATCTGTTTTGGCAGGTATTTCCCTCAGTGAGGCTTAGAAGCCATAAGGCAACACAATAAGATAGTACAAGCTAAAAGGGAATAGCCCTGTTTTAAATACAACTTTTAGAAAGGAATTATTTTAATTTTCCTTGAATGTGTACAATATGAACTAGTGTGGAAAATGAAGAAGCAATAAAAGTCTTTAAGAACAAAAAAGAAACCTAGCTTGAGAAAAAGGGAAGCATTTATATGTATTTTTATTAATGAAAGGTACAGGGAAACACACATCCTAAGGTGTTAAAAGAATAGCTATTACATTCACTAAACCCAGAATTATTTTTGGAAAACAGTGAGGTGGAGAATGCTTCAGAAGAAGTTAGTTCAGTAGTTCAGTCTTTCAACTGAGAGCTGTATGAAGTGAACGTATAAACATCTACTGGAAAAATTATTACACTTCTGAGAATTAAATAGTGTAACAAAATAAATCTTGTAATATAAAATTTATTTTGGAACTATTAGATTGCCCTCTGGTTTTAGTAAAGCAGTTTGATTTACAGTTTGCATGAAGTCTTGAAAGAAGTAAATTATCTTGACTGTGAGAAATCTCTTATGAAAGCCGTCTTGTAACTGAACTTGATTCAAAGGTGATTGCTTAGGGTAGAAGAGGCAGTTGTCTTTGGGGTTCACCTGTTTCATTTTATTCACTCTATTTTTCCATCTTATTGCAAACATGAAGCGACTTAGAAGTTCTAAGGAATGCAGCTTTAGGTAACTTCATATTTTAACTTTCATGTTAAATATGTTTGTTTCTCTTGATACCTCTTTGTAGCAGTATGGCAGGATTTGTGAAAGGCCTGAAATGCTAGGAATGTGAGGCGTTTGTGCACCTTAGGAAAATAGGAGATGCATTTGTGTAAAACCAGAGAGATGCTCACTTTGTTGTCAGTGTATCTGGAAAGTTGATGAGATACCTTTACTACAACTTGTTTCTTGCTACTAGTTTAGTGTACTGAACACTTTTATGAGACACTGAGCTCACTGAGCTGCTTGGTGTAACTTTGAAGTTGGCCCTGTTTTGGGAGAGTGCTGGACAGGATGACTGACCTCCAGGGGTCCTTTCTAGCCTAAATTATTGTGTGGTTCTATACCAAAAAAAAATGGGGAGGAAATTAAAAAGTAATTCATAGAAGCGTGTTCTCATTTTAAGATACTCTTCTTTCCTCATACGCTCTTTCAGTAGCACATTTTCATTTATGTTATTTTCGGATCACTTTTAGATATTTTTTGTTAAATGCACAGTATAGGGGAGAACAAAAATATACATAGGAAGGTTCTGAGAGACAGGATAACGTGTAAGTGCTGCTTGACAGTTGTTTAGACTGTGTTCAGGGAAGTCTGAGAGTATAACTGAGTGTTTATTTTTTTTCCCCATCCTGTGTGAAATTTTTCACAAGGCTTTGTACTATGACTTCAAATTCAGTGACTGTTTTGTGTATTTTGTCTCCCTTGCCTTAATTTTTTGGGCACTTCATAACAGGCAAAATTTTGGTATTTATAGTGTATTTTTTATATTTCAAGTTTTGCTTATGTGTTTGTGAAATAACTTTTAATCCTTTAATATCTTTGTTTTAAATATGGAAATGTTACTTGTTTTTTCCCTACCTATTTCTAGTAACTTCTTGCATTTCAGGAAAACTGTTAAAAATGAAAAAAGATGGGTAAAAGGGAGATGATTTGAAATATCTCTTCCAAGCAGTTATCAGTTAATAGATTACAAGTAAGGAAATTGCTTAAAGGGAAAAAACCTTGCAATTTTGACAATATTTTTACTCTGGGAGATGACATTAACATTATTTCATTGCCCTAATTAAAAAATAATTGAATAACATGACTAAGTAGCTTACGGCTTGTGGATTTGTGTGACCACCTCTTCTCACTACTGTGTCACATAGCTAAAGTAGTGAGAAGCAGAGGCCTCCAGATCACTTCTTCCCTTCCTCTTCCCATAGTAACAGGCAGGAAGAGACTTTGGGTAAAGTTCTTCAGAAGATTTCCTTGTCACACTTTCATAGTAAGATCTAAAATAACCTGTTGCTAACACCACCATTAATATTTGACTGAGATGCTCAAGACTTGGATTTTTGCTTTGTAGGAACCTCTCAGACTCAGAGCCAGCTGAAGCATAAACGTAGCTGCTAAATGAGATTTTATAGGGCAGATAACAAAAAATATTGCTTCGTTTGGTAACTCTGTTTTGTAACTATCTTCAGGTTCTCTTCAGGGCTTTATTGTGCTCCAAGTTGTCCTTTGTGATAAAATTTGAGTAGTGTTGAGAAACAATCTTGAAATTACAAACCAAATGCATGTATTTCTGCGGTTAGGCCACAGTGTTGCTTAGGTAAATGGTAACCAAGGCTGCACGCTGTAGAACACTGTGTTTAGGAAACAGCTGCAATTCAAAGAAAGCACTAAATGCTTTGGGATACCTGGTCAGTTTACTGTTGGTGCACAGTTTTAACAATGACTGCTTGTAGCTTTGTGGCCACACTATCTGCTTCTCCCTTGAGAAAATTCTCTTCCAAGGTTACCACTGGAAAGCGTTGTTCATATGTTCTGGGTACTTTTTTTTACAAACCTGGAAATGTAACAATGTTTTTTAAAAGTGAAATACAAAGGGTTTTTTTTCCTGTTAGGGCTCTGTCATTACCCATTGATTACAGTGCTTCAGCCTTTGTCACTGTCTTTTCCTCTCTGAGGAAGGATGTCCATGAAGTTATAGTACAGATTATTTTTTTTTTTAACTTGTATTTCCACAAAGTTCCATATAGGACATGGTTCACACTGGAAGGAAGTGGAAGAGTTAAGAGGGAAAGCTCTAATTAATTTCTACAAGATGTAAGAGTTCTAATCGCTAGAGCTGGATGTTTTTTTGTTAGAGATCTATAATAAGTCTAACAGTCCTAATAACAGGAATTGTGTAAGATCAGAGGAACTCGGGTATTTGGAGGTGCTAAAAGGATATCTCCCTATGAAAGAAGAATATTGCTCATTCTTAGAAGTTGGTTCGCTATACAGTTCTGGAACCTTCACCTCTTCAGGGCATAAACTCTCTGATCATACTACTGTCAGCTGGTAGGTTTCAGACTGTGAGTTTAATTTGTACTTTGGATGGTATAAACTTCCTTTAAACCATCCTAAAAGAAAAGTGTTGTGGCTGTAATGTGATGATCACAGTAGACCTGTGTGTTGGGTTAACCATGGCTGGCTGCCAGGTGCCCACCAAGCCCTTTCTCACTCTCCCTCTTCAGCAGGAGACAGGAGAAAATAAGATTGAAAAAGCTCATTAGTCAAGATAAGGATGTGGAGGTCAGTCACCAGTTACCATTGAGTGCAAACCAGACTTAACTCAGGGAAGATTAAAAATAGAGTAGGATAGTAAGAAAAACAAAACTATAAACACCTTCTCCTCACTCCCCCCTTTTTTCCAGGCTCAACTTCAGTCCTTCATTCCCAACTCCTCTACCTCCTCCCTGCCCTGAGTGGCACAGGGGGGTAGGGGATGGATGTTGCAGGTAGTTCGTAACACTTTGTATCTGCCAGTCTTTTGTCCTCACACTTTACCCTTGCTCCATTATGGGGTCCCTCCCATAGGATACAGTCCTTCACAAACTTCTCCAATGTGGGCCCTTCCTATGGGCTGCAGTTCTTCAAGAATTGCTCCAGTGCAGCTCCCTTTCCGTGGGGTGCAGTTCTTCAGGAACACATTCCTTCAGTGTGAGTCCCCCATGGGCCTCAGGTCCTGCCAGAAAACCTGCTCCCACATGGGCTGCAGCTCCTGCCAGGAGCCTGCTCTGGTGTGGGGACCTCCCTGGGCTGCAGGGGGGGCATCTGCTTGGGCGTTACCCTGCCTGGGTGCAGGGCACAACTGCCTCACCATGGGCTTCTCCACAGCTGCAGGGAATCTCTACTCTGGTGCCTGAAGCACCTCCTCCCCCGCCTTCACCGACCTTCAAGTTTGCAAAGTTGTTTCACATTTTCCCACTCCTCTCGCACACAGCTGCTGCACAGTGTTTTATACATTTTCCTAAACATGTTATCGCAGAGACGCTGCCTGCACTGCTGATGGGCTGAGCTTTGACCAGCAGTGGGGTCTGGTTTGGACCTGGATCTGTCCAACGCAGGCGCAACCCCTGATCTTTTCTCACAGTGGCCACCCCTGCAGCCCTTCTGCTACCAAAACCTAGACCTATAGAGTAAGATTCCAGAAGAGGGGGCCTATGAAAATAGTGTTGCCCATCATAAAATGGATAAAAGAACTTTCACTTTGAGTATTGTCAACCCATGATAACACCTGGGTACTTTCAGCCATAAAAGGAATTGGCTTGTGTATCAGGTTTCTTGAATGAAAAGCAATTTGTCTTGCTTTGCAGGTAGCAAGGTAACTGCTTACCTCCCAGTCCACAGATTGTAATATTGTTCTGGTTGTGCACTACCACTGAAAAATTTTCCTGACACCGCATCACAGAAGTGTTAAGGTGAGACACAGTTCTGAGCCAAAGCAGTATTGTGTTGAAGCTATATTATTACAAAAGATTTTTTTTTAAAGGAGTTTAAAAGACCAAAGTGACTTTCTAAAAGCAGTGGTTTATAAAATGCAGGAGTTAATCCAGTTGATGTCCAGTTAATATCAGTAAATCCAGCAGTTCAAAAATCTGTTCAAGTTTGTGGTAGTTATAGTGATGGCAGCTTCACTGTCTTCTCCGTCTTTCTAATACCAGTTTAATTCTTTCTACTGTGGGTTAACATGCACACCAAGTTTAATATATCTTGTTTTCCAACGGTGGTATTTAAGAACCAGCCATTCTAAGTATTGCTGTATTTCTAAGATTACATCAGTGAACCAGTTTTAGCTTAGTGGTTTGCATATATGAATTGTTGTCCTCTTTGAAATGGATTGTACCATAAGAAGGAAATGGCTGAAATAAAAATAGACTATCTCTTTGTTTTCACAAATGGTTTTAATTATCTTGTGCAGCTCTCTGCAGTGACTTTTCTTGCCAGGCTTTTTGGAATCAAGCGAAAGGCATATGATGTTCATGTATACTTTGTCTTTTTTTTGAGCATTTCTTAAAAGTTAGTAAAAGCTGTCCTTTTAGTTAGGAAGGAAATTCATTGGCAGGTTATCTGAGTTGGTGGATAAGTCTGTCCTTTTGTCCTGCCTGCCACAGTTTTAGTCTTAAGAACAGCTTGTGGTTGGGTAATTACTGATATACTACTAAAAGGGGGAAGAAACTGTCAAGTTACATGATTTTTTTTTTCTTTGAATTTTCTATATTTCGGTACTGTTTCTTTACGTGTCTTGTTTCCAATTCTTTTATTCAGTATCAAATACTATATGTATGTAGAGAATAGTAATATGAAACATTTCTGTTGAGGTGCAGGTTATACAGGGAGGCTTCTTGGTGCATAGAAAAGCTAATGAATGAATTCTCTATATTTTTGATGTAAGTCTTAAGTTTGGGAGGCCTGAAGACATAATTTAATTAGAATTGCAAGCAGTGTTGTTGGAAGCATTTTTCTCTACAGGTTGAAGTTGATGGACCAGTTTTTCTAATCTGCACAGTTTGCTTAAGGAACAAGAGAGATCCCTGGTATTGAGGTAAAAGTTGCAGTGTGAATACAACTGGGTGTCTGGCCACAACATTTCCAGAATTGTTCTTTTCTTGAGCAATCTCTTTGTTTTGATAGTCACATTAAATGTTCTGCAGCTTTTCTATCTTAGAAACTTAGGATTCAGAAGAGTTTCCCATGTTCAGCTCTCTTTTGAAGTGGTAGATACTCAGGAAAAACAAGGAATCGGTGCTGAGGATTAGTGTTGCATAAATAATTGTCGGAGTGTTTTTAAAAAAGGTGTTTAAGGCTTTTAGTCTGTAGTTCCTTAGTCTTTGCTACTGTAACTTTGAATCTGTTCATGATACAGAATAGAGCCATCTTTTGATCCTATTGGAGGATATCAATCAATATGTTGTCAGAATGATTATCATTCTTAATGTGTATGAGGTCGCAGGAAGTTAGTATAACAAAACTCAGAGACTTTACAGGGAAGGATATGGTATTTACTTTTAAAGTCTTAAATTAATTTTACCTACTCATTCTCTCAGACATTTCGTTTACTTTCTCACACTTGTGTACTCACAAGCACCAGGATGTTTCTGTGTGTTGAGGTGGTATAGCCGGTGTCTCATGTACAACATGAAGGATGGAACTAATGGTATCTGTCAGCTGTTTGTCACCAGAAGTAACCCAAAGCATGATAAAGAACTGCTTTATAGATTCATATTTTATATTCTTTGGGAGTCAAGAGTTGTTCTGCACTAGTCCTTTACTTTAGAATCTGGCTTATTTCAACCTCCATAAATCTTAAGTGAAGGCTGATGCTAGTTGTTTTTTTCCTTATTTGAAATGTCCGTATCTTTATAGATACACTATGTTTTCCTGTTGGGCTAACAGGAAAAGGAATGACATATGTGATGTGACATAACCCTCTCCTCTCTTTAAAGCACAGGCTCTTTTGCTGGCCATTCACCTGTGCCGTAGTCTTATCAGAGTGAAGGCATCCTGGCCTTGACACAAACACTCCTTAGTTTTACTGCTGCAAGGAGTGTCCTTTGTTATCAATAAAAGACATTTTTTTAACCTTTGTTTTGCTGTTTTTATTTATATGTGCACGTTTCCATTAGTTCATTGTTCATACCAATCTTAACAGCTTCACTACAATTCTCTGCAAGGTGTGTTTGCTTGTAGCAGAAAAACATCCAGTGGAAGGATTCAGGATTGTAGTTCTCCAGATTCAGATAATCTCACTCATAAAGTATAATTACAACTGTTCATTTAAGAGATGTGACTTCTGACTGATACACCACTGTACTTTGAAAGGGTGTAGAAATGATAGTCTTTAAGCAGGCATAACATGAAAATAATTCCTGTGTTGAGCCAAAAGTACAATGGATCATATATACTGTATACATGAATTAGGGGAAAATGTAAAATATACATTTTTAAGATAGCGTAATGGATGAAGTTTCTACTTCAGTGTCAAAGATTTCTCATTAGAAAGTCCATCGTAGGGAAGGGACAGAATTCAGGCACTTCTGTGTTTTGTGGCTTATGTATCTGGCTTTTCTCCCATTGCAGCCTCTGAAGGTCATGTCACTTGGGTTACTTCCCAAACTGATTACATTTTATTTCTCACAAATATATTTTTAGCTAGTATATTGAATTAGCTCGGGTGTTGTCTTCGAGTCTGCATCTCACTCATTCTTATTGGAACAGCTGCTCATATGTTGTTAGCTTTGTGAATAGTTAAACTGAGTATGTAGGCAGCAAAAGGGAGGTGTGCCTGTAGTAGGAACTGGTGTATCAGTGCTGGCTCTGATCTGGTGGGTACAGTTACTGGTAGCAGTGAAGGTAGAACACCAGCAGCTCGGTAATTCAGCCTGAAGTCTGTGTTTGGACCCACCATGCACTGTATTTCACATTTGTTCAAAAAACAATTTAGGCATCTGAATTTCAGATCTCAACAGATGTGTTATGGCAGAGACTACTTTGATTTGACTGCATTTTCAGTCAGTAGGTGTAGTGCTGCTCACATGTAGTAACAGCCAAGGGTGTTAAGCTGCATTCTGTTGTTAAAACCCTCTGTTTCCATTCCTTATATAAATATCCCTTGAAGCAAACCTCATAATTGCTTCCATTTACAAAGTATACTCAACACTCTTATAATCTGAGTCTATTCTTTTCTTCCTGGTTGATTACTCAGCAGTTTCTTTCTGTATGTCTTCTTGTTTGGGCAAAACTGACCATGTCCTTAAAACTTATTTTAGGGAGAAAAAAAATTATAAAAATGTAAAACAATACAACCAGCTTTGTCAAAGCACTTTTAAGTAAAAAGATGAAACTTGAACAGTTGAAGTAATTGCAGATTTGCTAAACAAGTAAGTTGCCAAACTACCTGTCTCTGCCTACGCTTACTGGATAATTATATCTAACATTTAAGAGAAAAGAACTTTTCCACAATATGCATGCCTTCAGTTAAAAAGAGGCTTCAGTCTTTTGGGTGAAGGAGAGGAAGCATTTGTATTTAATTTCTCACACACAAAAAAGTGCAGTACTGATGCAAACAGGTGACTTTGAACTTTCTCTGAAATATCTAGTCTAATTTCTTCTTAACTGTCTGTAACTCACATAGCTGTTGATAAATTATTGTAAAGGTGACATGTTGCATCTTGCATGCAGTTTTTTAAACAAAACTTTGTATACTTTATACTTTTTCCAAAAGTCTGTATTCCTGTGTTACACAGTGAGGTTTTCACAACTATTGTTACATTATTAGGTATGTTAAAGAAATTTTTTCATTATGCAAATTTTTTTCTGGATTTTTGAAACAGCAAATACCCTTTCAATTGGTACACCTGTAAAGAGCAGTTTAGCCTGTTCTTAAAATTAATTACTAAACATAAGGCATACAGCAGCCAACAATGTGCAATTATTTCAGTATTTTTTTAAATTATAAAGAGCATGTGCCAACATATTTTCAAAGCTATGCATGTATAATGTACGTCACAGGATTTAATTCTGACCTAGTTGTGTCTTCTGTTCTTTCAAATAAATATGAAACAGAACTACCTTCTTCAGTAGTTCAGCTCTTTAACAGGTGAAGCCCACTGCTGGGTAAAGTCACCTAAGTTACTTTGGTGTGACATTTGGAAGATCTCTCAAGCCTTTGATAGCATTTTTCTTCTATTTATACTCCCTGATTTTGTGGACAAGAAGATCCTTCCCACCTCTTCCTTACTTTGCTTTAACCAAGAAGCACTCAGAGCTCCTTTTCTCCCCGCTCTGTCTCATGTTTTCTTAGAAAAATAAATGAGGATCCTCCCTTTCTTCCTTTCTTTTTCTGAAAGTGTGTGTAACATCTGGGCTGTGCTCCTCTAGAATTTCTTTTTTCTTCCATACCACACTCAGAAAAAAAAAAATAAAAATCTGGTAATGAAGTTTGCTGTCTTGGATCAAAATGCCACTGAAGGTGATGCACTTTGGCCTAACACCATCAAGTTGTGCCATAGGAGAGGCTTCCGAGAAAGTGCTCTAGTTAGAGGTGGAATTCAAAGAACTGAATCCTGTAAGGATGTGTGGCCAAGTTTCCTACTGTGAAGCAGATTTATTTTAAACAATGTTTGTTCAAACCTGGCTGACTACAAACAATGACAGGTGCAGTTATGAAGTTGAGCATAATTTATCTAATAATCTACACATTATGGTAGCATGTTAAAAAAACAAACCAACCTACTTGGGAGTAGATGTGCAGCCACAGAAGAAATTCAGGCAAGCATTTGAATAGTTTATTTTTAATGATAAGAAGATATTCTGTATTATTATGTCTTTATATATGTCAAATACTTTATCTTATTAATTTCTAAGAAAATTATATTTATGTGATCATGATTAGAGTGTCTGTTACACTGCCCTGCTCTCTCTGTCACGGCTTTGAAACCTTTAAACTAATTTTCCTAAATTTCAAATTGTGAGGTTTTTTGGAAGTGGGTATTGGCATCTGAGGGAAAAAATGGCAATATAAGCTTAATGTAATTTAAAACAAGACAAAACCAGAACAAAAAACACCCCCAAACCAAACCAAATCCCTAAATATTTATGAGGATGTGTGTAACTTTCTACTGCAGAAATGTTTGGAATAACAGTTTGAACTCGTGGAAGTACTTGTTGCATTACATTGAAGCAGACATACGCAGTTTATAGGATTTCTCAAATTATATTTTTGTTTATAAAAAGATTATTTATAATGTAATTGGAAAGCAATCATTATACTCCTTTCCATTGGCAAGAGGTCCAAAGGTCTAGTACAGTTAATACTTGTGTTCACACATGATGGTCTGTTCATACCCAGTTGCTGACAGAACTGCTGGTCTTAAAGACATTTGATTTTCACAGAATCTTAAATATTGTTTCTATTGTAATAAAACTAAATGGAAATATTTTACTAATGATTGAGGAGTGTATGTTGTCTTATGTTGTGATTAAGCTTGTAAGTAGCCCTAGGCTGGTTTTAAGTTGAAATCATATGCAGTGTTGCCATTAAAAATAGCTGTTAATACAGTAGTTTCTTACCAAACAGATTTGTGTATGTATTTGTTATATAAACAGAGAATGTAAATGCTAAAAATTAAGGTTAAATATAGAAATCAGCTAGATGTAACTTGTGGGGTTATTGTCTTTTGCAAGCTCTTTGTGATTCTTCAAAGTGTAGTTCACTAATCATCACAGATTCTTATTTGACTAATCAATGTATTTTAGCCTTGTTTCCTAGGAAGGAAGTACATACAATGCCACCTTCCAGTCCTGTTCTGCTCGCTTTTTTTGTGTGTGTTGCACTACAGACTTTCTTAATAGCTGATCCATTCCAGTTAAAAATTCATGGAGATGGAGGTGTCAAAGTTGATTAAATTTATATGAATTATGAAAAATCTGGATGGGATTGTATACATATGTCATAGGGAAGAGTCTTAAAATAGTGCCCAGATGAAAGAAAAATGTGAGTTCAGTGATTATTCCTTGCTGGATGTCTGGCTTGGAACTTTGCTTGTTGAGTCTTTCAGCTGGCAGTTAAGGAGAGTGGAAGAGGCACTGGAGTCAAGGTATTTGAAAACATCAAAAGAGGAATAGGTCTATTGAAGTGCAGGACACAGGTAAATTGTTGTCTTCTGCTTCTTCCTTTGGAACTCTCCTTTTTCCTGACTGACTAATGGAGCTTGCTGTAAGGGAAGAGCCTCTCGATTTTTAGCAACCATGCAATAAAATAAGACTCCAGGTTTTTTGTTCAAAAATAATTAGAAACTTTATGGCAATTGAGAGAACTAATCAATGTGTAATGTAGTTTCTTTTTTTTTAAAATACTAGGAGGCAATAGATTATTCACATTTTAATTAAGCTAGTTAGTGAAAACTATGTCTCACTATGTATACACTTGGACACACGTGCTAACTGAAATGTTTGCAGGACAGTCATTTCAGATGTGATTAAGCTGCTAGAATTTTTACTGCATATTTTCAGTGAAAATGATCAAATTTTAATAAAAACATTTTAATGAGGGTATTTTTCATGCTTAGAAATTACAGTTAGCTTTAACATGTGCTTCTGAATGAGTGTTGTATGCCATATGTGCTTACTGTATGACTTCAGTTGAAAATTATCGCCTTCAGTAATTTGTATTATGTGCAGTGTCATTTCTCCAAGTGGAAAATAAAATCTCTTTTGTAAGTGCAGACTCTTTAGGCTGTCCAGTATGTCTGTACTGGTCTAGAAGTTATTCAGCAGCTTCCTTAAAGTGTAAAGGATACCTAGTGAGTTTGATACAACTAATCACAGGATCAGAATTAAGAATTGTCCTCTAAATCTTTTAAATTTAGACTACTTTTTAAATACTTATATAAAAGCTTTTTCACTCTAGCAGGATTTAGATTTGTGTGATTTGTGTCTGGAATCTAGTAATTAACAGTATATACTATTCAAGCGAGTCATTAGTACTTTTTTTGGTAGTGTCATATTCTCCAGTAGTTAACAGTCACATCAGCAAGCTGTAGGTTGCAAGAACCTCCCATTTTTCCACTTTCAAGATACCTGTGGAATTATCAGTGTCACACTATACAGATTTTTGCTTCAGATTGCAGTCTCTAAAAAGAAAGTTGTGTTACTCAGAAGAGGTCTCCTTTTACAAATTCTGTTTTGCATGGCATGCAGAGGATAAGACATGTGCTTGTTTAGACTGCCTGTGGTGTTATCAGTTGGTAAATTCATATATACATCTCTCTGTACTCAAGATACAGATTAGCAGCAGCTTAAGCTAACATGTTACTTTCCTTGTTGGAAATAGTGTGTGCAGAAAATGACCTGAGAGCTGGCACATGATCATTGATCTGCTTTGGGGTTCAGATTGTGTAGCTAACCAAAGATGTGCAGCAGTGGGCTGGGAGATGTGCGGGTGCTGATAAGCCAACCCCTTGGCTCCAGTACGTGAGCCTCACAACACGTGGGAGCCCAAAGGGAGATGTACAGGTGGATGCATGGTTTTGCAGTAGGTTGTGATCACAGAAGACAGTGAGGAAATGGCACAAAGGAGGGAACATGGCATGAATAGGGATTGCAGTAAGTAGTCTGGAAGTTGTGTCCAGCAGGTAATGTGGAGTCTGTGATAAGCCATTCATTTTCCAGTGGGTAATCTGCTGTAGAGGACTTACTGATGTATATCTAGTGTAGTTGGTAAGGGATGCTGAGCTGAAAATGTGTTTTAAAAATTAATAGGAGGCAAGGATATCTGACTATTTCCGAAGTGATGTCTATTTTTAATATGATAGCACACTGTTTCATTTCTGTCTGTTAATATCAAAGCTATGTGATGAATATTGTTCACTTTCTCTCCTCTGCCCACCAAAACCAATTACTGAATTGGTTAAAGTTCAAAGAATAATAGGAATACCTGCTTGCTTTGGTGCTGGGAGGATCAGCCTAGTACAGGTTTGAGGACTGGGGTGTGTGTAAGAAGGAAGGTGGGACTGTAAATGAAGGTTGTCTTACCCTTTTTCAGAAATGATGTATTAACACTTTGTAGCATTACAGCCCTTGTCTGTAGGTTTGATCTGACCAAGTGAAAATGAAAGACATACAGAAGCAGGTTTATCTGAATTTGAAATTCACTTTTTAATAATTAATTTTCAGCCTTTTTTGTATGCTTGTGAATTGTAGTTTTCTTTTTCCCTTTTTTTTTTTAACCAAGTAATACTTGACATAGGAAGGTAAACTTCTTACCCAGAACTTAGAACATCAGAACAGGCAGATGTTTTCAGACATGAGAGTTATAGCAAACTTTGCGATTAGAACATTGTTCACTCTTGGTTAATTGGCAAATTGAAGGGACAAAATCAAAAGACCTGTTTTGCCTAAGAAATGAATGTTAACATTGTATGTAGAGACTAATTCCTTTTGTAAAACATTTTCTGTACTTTGGGGAAATGGGAAGGAACTAGAAAGAAAACAAGTGCGGTGTTTTTGTTTGCAGTATAATGTATCTACATGTCAAAAGAAAAGATGATTCAGTTTTTGAGTTTCTGAGGATTCAAATGTTTACATTGTCTCTTCATCCAGATTCAAGATCCAGCCCGTATTATGGCTGGCAGTGGGTCCAAATCAGGACCATCCAGTGGGTTTTCCATGAAATCACAGCTGCAAATCACTGGTAAGACTTCTGAAAGGATATATCTTTTCTGGTTAGAAATGTGAAAGGGTTTTTCCCACAATTAACTGGAAGTTACTAGTATGTTGCATTTCAGGAAGCTTGAATTTTATATAACCCAAGAGAAGTCACACAGTAAGACTGATGATGTTATACCATTGCCATAATCTATGGCAGAAATATAGAGATTTTATTCAAGATTTTATCTAAAATGTATTTTGAAATGATAATTTGTGTAAAAAATGGACGGAAGAGTTCTTTTTGAATGCTGTTAAGTAAATTGTACAGAACAGTCATCTTTGAAATGCAATAATGTATTATGATACTGCTTTCAGTTACTGACACTTGACATAATACCAAATCTAACACCTTTTCCTGACAGTCTTTTTACATCTCAAGCTAAGTGAATCTGAACTGCTCTTCGTTAAATTTGACTTACTGCTTCTCCATTGTTACATGTTTTTATGGCCACCATTGTAAAGGAGCTTTAATAAAAGTGTTGGTGAGAATATTACTGTAATTGAACACCTGTCGATTGCATAGGAATGGTTTTACATGACATGCTTCACTTTTTGTAGTGCCACACCCACAGCGCAGCTGTTGGAACTTAATTACCAAGTTTTCCTCACTTTTACTCTCTGACAAATTTTACTGAATCATAAAATCTGAAGCCTGGGAATGGGAGATCTGTGGTTGTATGCAGGAATATGTTCAGAAGCATCAAGGGTAAATTTTGCCCCATCAGTGTGGAAGATCTGTGGGTATATGCAGAAGTTTCACAATGTTGATATTGTGACGATGAAAAGAACTGTCAAAAATAGATATGAAAGCTTTAGACTAGAAAAGAGCTTGGAACTCAGTGAGTTATACTGGTTCTAGCTGTCGCACCGGGGTTACAAGCTTGTTTTTTCTCAGTAGGCCATGAGATGAAGAGAAATCTTGGTCCCTGTGGGTTGATATTGGAGAGAAAAATCGAAGAGGTTTGGGCGGAGGTACATCCACATGTGGCTATGCAGAGCAGAGCTGAGGGCTGGAGTGGTGACTGCTGTCAGAAGCTTGCTCCATTAAAGGCCTGTGCCTAGCATAAAGAAAGTGAAGTTGAAGAAATTATTCAGTGTTTAGAATTGAGACTATTAAGATGTTTGAATGGTTGTTAAATTCTGTAGAAGTTCAGCCACAGTCTGCCTGGGATTTCCTGTGCAAGCAGGCATTACCTTTTTGTAGACATTTGCATAAACAGCAGCCTCCACCTGCCCTACCCTCACCTCCCCATTCTGCTGTCTTCATTAGTTTTAAATGAACTTCCACGTTGTCTGCTTAAGTAAGAACCTTGAAAGTAGGTACATGACTGCTGATTTGTGCTGCCTCTAAGTAGGTCTTGATGCCTTTGAGATAGCTAGTGATGTTGAAGCATGAGATGTCGTAGTACAGAAGTGTTGGAGACATGAGGGGAAGGGGAGCTATTTATGAAAATTAATGTTAGCTGACTGAAATTAATTTCTGTAAGATGTCTGTAATATAGAGAGGAAGAGTTTCCCTTGGGAGCAGTTCAGAGCAGTTTATTCTAAGCTACTTCTCTAAATCTCTAAAGGAGCATAGGCTATAAAGGGAATCTAGGTAGATTAGCCATATGGGCTAGAATTACTCATCTTTTTTTTAAGGATGTAGTGCAGCTGAGGTGGGTGACAAAAACACAGGAGACGAAGTTGTTATTTGTTAGAGTGGAGTTCACTGGCCAATTAGAAATGTTAATATCTTTGTGTTAAGTACTGTTTTGTGAGTTTAGCATCCACTGATGCACATGCCTGCTGCTTTGGCTAAAAGGAGGCAATGTAGCCATTGTTTGGCAGGACAGGAGTGTTGCAGTCAATGATGTTGAATGTGTGGAAAAGAAAAAACAAACACCCAACCACAAAACAAACAATCACCAAAGAAACCCAAACCCAACCAACCAAAAAACTCAACACACACGCACCCCACACCCCCTCTCACCCCATTAAAGCTCTGGAGCTGCAAGTCCTATTCAGGTTTTGTTGTGTCTAGAACAGTAGGTAGTTGTTGGAACTCAGTTTGCCTTTAGTTAGCTTTTCTGTAAGTTTTCTTTGATACAGAAAACATAACACAAAGGTTTTTTTCTTAATGATGTTCTTTTCACCACAAGTGGTGGCAGTTTTACATGATTCTTTAATGAGACAGACAGATCATGGTTTGGGTGTTTTAACAAGCAAGTGTAATAAACTCGAGGAATTTTCCTGGCTGGTTATAGACTGGAGGAGGTTGTAGAGGATATTTTCTACTTTCAGCACCTAAATGCTTTTGTGGATCTTATACTGATTATTATTAATTATAGTATCTCAAGTTATGGAAGTTCTGTTGCATGTTTTAGGCATTTGTGTGAGCTATAACATTGTATAAAATGATCTGGAATGCAAGACCATTTTTGTCCATCTAATTTATGTTTTTCCTTGAGCATTATTGTCAGGCATCAGTGAAATAATACTTGAATATTGAAGCATACAACTGAAAAGTATTTTTTTGCAGTTGAAACCTTACTGAGTGGATAATTATTTTTCTCTTTCTTAACAGTTATTTCAGCCAAACTAAAAGAAAAAAATAAGTGGTTTGGACCTAGCCCTTATGTGGAAGTCTCAGTAGATGGACAGTCAAAGAAGACAGAAAAATGCAACAATACAAATAGTCCAAAGTGGAAGCAGCATCTTACAGTGTAGGTTTGATGGTTTTGTTTCCAATTTATTTGAAAATAAATTAATGCAATTGACAATGCACTTAAGCGTTTATTTTAAGCAAAGCATTCAGTGTTACATGATTTGAAGATATTTGTGTAATTTTTGGAGCAAATGTACTACAGTCTGGAATACATATTTACAAACTATTGCATCATGTCCTATGGAAAGTACCCAGTGATTATGAAGGAAAATATTCTTTATTAAGGTATGTGGGCATATCAAAGGAGTTTTAATTCTATGAGTTAGTAAGGAAAGTAAGGTAATTTGATGTTAGAACTGAGTCCCATACACGTTTTTGTTGTCACATTTAAGGTTACAGTGTTTCTGAAATACTGTGGCTGAAAAGCATAGCTGTTCTTTGTGTACAACTTCGTTGTGTAGCATGCCATAGCACAGATAGTGAGCGCTGTCTTGCACACATCTAAATTCAATCACAAGTACAAAATTCCGGATTAGTTTGTGCCTTCAGAGTACAAAACTGACAGTAGATTCAAGATGAACAGAGCTATTGATGTTTGCTTTGCCCACTGTTTGTGTTGTGAGATCATAGGAAGTATAAAGCACAGAAAAAAAATTATCTTCATCTTCTATGAAATTTTGTTTTCTCTTAAGAATATACCAAATGGAACACAGGGATAAAGGTCAGTCTTGTGCTTGCACATTTGCTTATGCTTAAATTCTAGATTATTATTTTTGAGGCACCTTGAACATTCCTGCCTGATGAAAACCTTTTTAGTGCCTGTTCTGTTCTTGTAATTCAGATTATTATGAAGTTTTAGTTATTACTATTTACGTTACTTTCCACTTCAAAGAATTATTTTAAGAAAGAGAAAACCTTGTGCTTTACATGCATATCATTGTGCAGAAGCAGATTCTTCTTTCACCTTTTAAAGTCTGCCTTTTTTCTTTATGCTTTTTTCTTTTTAAATGGAAATATTTGTGGCTTGTGCTGTGCAAGTCCACACAATAATACATGGGCAATTTTTGCTCTTGTTCAGTAAGTGCCAAACAGAGACACCCAATGCATATCAACTTCATTGAAGATTACACTAATGCTCCGTGGAATTGAGTGGATTAAGTTAATAGATTTTCAGGAAATATTTTGACACAGATCCTTACATTCAGATTCAGAGTAAAAAGGAAAAGTGTAATATCTTCAGCAAATGGATATGGACCATGGGTTCCTCTTCTAACAAGCAGTCTGTTAGCTGGAGCTGCATATTCTGAAGGGATTGTCTGATGGTGGAAATCTGGATTTATCAACCATATACAAGTGAAATTATCCACTGAAAATAAACAGTCATTTGTAATACCTGTTTCTCGCAATTAAAATAATTTAAAAATACATAAATGTTAGAATGTCCCTTATAGAAAAAGAATTTCAGTATTAAAAATTACTTTGAAGTTGCTGTTAGGAATTAAAAAAATACCAACAAACAAAAACAAACAAACAAACAAAAAAACACCAAAAACAAACAAAAAAAAAAAAAAAAAAAAAAAAAAACACCAGAAAAGTGTTCATACAATGTCAGCAACTGATAGTGATGTAAATTTCTTTCTCTGTTGTAAAGCTTCTCAAAACTCAAGGGAGCATGGTGGGGCAGGTGAATATTTTACCTCTAAGAGCAACTTTCTGGAAAAAAAAGTTTTGTGAGTCTGTTTTTAATTGTAGTATCAGCTATTTTTGTGATGCTTATTTTTTTGCTGTTGTCAAAATACTTTTAAGAAGGAAAAAGAAAAATCTAGGCTCTTAGGTTTTTCTTATCACTGGGAGAGTTCCATTATTCTCCAAGATTTGCCTGATTGCATACATTATATGAGCTGTCATCATCTTGCTGCAAAACGTTTGGTGAGATTTAGCAATTTTGAAATGAGCATGGTTTGATTCAGCTTATTCTGGAGCTAGAGAGAGGAAGACTAACTGTTCTGGCAGAAAATATTTCTACTTGCATGTGTTCATGCTCCGGTACGGGGCCCTCCCAGTACATAACCGCTGGCATAGATCTGGGAATGGAAGGTCTTACTGCATAAGTAATCCTTGATCAAGAGCTTTCAGGTCTAGGGAGTGACTCTGCTGACGGCTTTTCTAGGAACGGAGATGTACCTTCTCTACCACAGGCTGACAAATTCAAGGCTACAGTATTGTGGGTTTATGACCTTAACCAGGCCACAGGCTTTTTCAGAGAGAACTTTGCCTCTTGTTTGGACTGTTTAGTACTGTGCCTGCTCTCTGGAAGGCATCTTTCCAGATTGTAGCACCATGCTTTGAATCAAGTTTGGATTTTTCTGTCACTGAAAAAAGTAAAAAATTAAGAAAAACCTCAGGGAAGTGAAAAGGGGATAGAAGTAAATGGTTGAATAATTCTTTGAATTACTTGATTTGGAATGAAGAGAAACTTTTGTGATAGTTGGGTCATAAGGGACTTCGGTGGTAGTAAACCTGGAAGGAATTCTCCAAGGACATAATCAAATTAGCACACTGTAGAAGTAATACCTCCTACTCCTGGACATGGTGAGGGAAGTTTTTGAATTGTTAAGCCATGGAAGATGTAGTGTGTTCTTCTGTTCTCAGTAAATGCATTGTGAAGCCAGAAGTATACTGGTAAAATGTTAAATAATTTTGTATATATTCCTGCTTCTTTGTCATAATATTATGTGCCAGTTTATTAGGGGAACAGTGATCTTCTAAAAATACTTGAGATAATTTTTAGTATTTCTGAGTAGTTCCCTTTTGATGGATTGTCCTAAAATTTTCTGATAACCTCTTCAGAAAACAAATTTGCTGTCTTCTTGCTCTGTGTGAAAAATTCTCACATCAAGGTACATAAATGCTGAATGCTCATGAAATGCGAACCTGCAAGAATCAGCCTTTTTTTATTAATCCTGGTTACACTCAGATGCGAATTGTGAGGTGGTGGGTTTTCTATAGATATTTCCCTTAAAATAGTAATAATAAAAAATATACTCAGTGAACAGTCTTGCAATAGTCTTGATTTACATGACATATAAAGGTGACTGCATACTAGAATGTGATGATTAGAAATGGTTTGATGTTACCACAATTATTACTTTGTTTTTAAGTCATTTTAAGTGAGAGTTTAAGTAGAGTGCTCAGTTCACCCACTTTCACTGCCAAAAAATGCCCTTACATGTTGCTTAACTTTTTGTTTTCAGAATTGTCACTCCTGTAAGTAAATTAAACTTTCGAGTCTGGAGCCACCAAACATTAAAATCTGATGTCCTTCTAGGAAGTGCAGCTCTGGATATTCATGAGACTTTGAAATCAAACAGTATGAAACGTAAGTATAGGATTAACAATACCTTGGATGTTTCAGAATTTGTCAGGAATTTGTCTGTTAATGTGTGCAGCTCTGTAGATGGCCCTTAAGAATTCCTTTTTTTTGCTACATATTGCATTTATGAGCTTCCTCCTCTTCAGTGTAATCGTATTTCATTATACACCGTCTGCTATGGTGTCAGTGAAAACATGGTATTTTTCACTTTGCTAGTATATGCAAGAGTGAAAACCTGATTAAAGGAAAGTGTTTCCTTTTATACAGCTTAAAAATGGTGACTCTGTTTCTGGTGCTAAACCAGGAAATGCGTAAAGTTATTTTTGTTCTAAATAGTGTTATAGGGATATATTATTTAATGCATCTTAGAACTAGTTGGACTTTAGGCAGTACGTTCATCTTGTGAAGCTTGAAAGAGAAATAGAGAATTCTACACACCTGTTAAGAGAATTCGTTGCCACAGCATATAGCTTTGTACTGTCATACTTATGTTCTGTCCTTTAAAGAAGTGTTTTATTTGTACTTCCAGATGTGAGCATTATAAATGCAGCATGTTGATAGTGGTGTAATAAGCCTGTTCTCCTGACAGAATGTTACTGTCCTGCTGAATCTGGGTGAAAATTACCTTGAGTAACTACATACAGCAGATACCCTGCTGTAATTCATTGGATTTTGTTTCAGACCATTTCATCAAGAATGCTTATTTACAGTTCTGTTTCATTGAAAAACAATTATTTACCCTGAAAGTACTTTTAGTCTGGGGATGTGATGCAAAATCTTCACAGTCTAAATGTGAATCCTGATTTCAGTAGATAAACGTATTTTAATCAGAATATGGAATTGCTGTCTGCTCTGTATGAAGAATAAAGTGAATTGCATTCCCTAACTATAGGGTTTCAAGGACAGGTATATTAATTGCCGCAGAAATGCGGGCAGAAATATGAGACTCAGTCTACTGTAATGATAATCCTTTCTTTCTTTAGGCAGCAACAAGCTTATGCTCCAGTTTTCCCTTTTTTGTAGACATAATAACTTTCTACTGACATCCCGAAATGATTAGTTTTACCACACAAAAGAAAAAATTATGGAAAGACAGAGCTGTAATTCTGGGGTTTCTTTTGTTTTCCTTTTTTCCTTGATCACTACAGTCTATGGCTCCTTGAATAAAATGCAGGTTTTTTGTCATGTAGTAAGATAAACTCCAATTCTTTTCCATACTTTTTCAGTTGAGCAGGTGGTGGTGACATTGCATCTTGTTGGTGACAGAGAACCAGCAGAAGTGGTAGGAGATTTGTCTGTCTGTCTAGATGGAATGCAGGTAGATCCTGAGCTCCTAACCAACGGTGATGCTTCAAGTACAAGAAGTAAGTAACTTTTAGTTCAAATGTGCCCTCTACATATATCTGGTATACACAGCTGCTTTTTCTGGAAACTTTAATACAATGTTTTAATAATCCTAATAACAGTGGTTTCTATAACTGACTGTAGAGATCAGGACTCCTGCATTTTTATTTGAGGTGGAATCATAGTCCACAGTGAAGATTTTCGGGGTTACCGTAACAAAAATAACATTAGCATCTTTATTTTCTGGACTATGCTAGTTCATAGCTAGCAATCCCAAACTTTAATGAAAGCCTCTAGCTTCCCTGAATGTTTAATAACATCATAAACAGAAAAAAATATAGGTTTCATCTCATCATCATAAGTATTCTGCTCACTAGGAGACATTGGTTTATATTAGTTTTTCTTTAAATATCTCATTTAAATGTTTTCATAGATTGTTCCTTGTGGAGTGCTGCAGAGAGGGATCCACTATTCTGTTTAGTTGGTGTCTTTGGTTTCAGATAACTAGTATGATTTTTAACTGAAAATCTTGAATACACATAAGGTGTGTAATTACACTAAAATAAAAAGGAAGGGGATTTAATTTTATTGGTGTAGGACAGGCAACAGAGTGTTTTTGAGGGTATTATACACTACAGAGTAGAGAATAAGAGGTTGTTTCTCCAGAAGGCAGCATTGGAGAGACTGTCTGCTGTAGCAATTAGCTAGACAGTTAATTGGCAATTTTTAGGCTTCTGGATTTGTTTTTTTTAAAGGACTAGAGAAGGTAGCTTCGAGATTTCATCTAAATATAGGAAAACTGAATTTACACGCTAGCTTTGTAACCATTATTTCTTAAAGATTTTAGTCCCTCTTTCTTTGCATCTTGTTAAAAGGATCAGTTACATGATCTGATGGTGTGGGATATTTTTGTAAATAAAAGCCAAATAGTGGGGTTGTGTGGGACTTGTAGAGCAGATATGTCAATAGAAATATGTAGTGAAAGTAACAAATTTCCCTCTTATTCAATACTTGGTTTTTATCTATGCATTCTTCTATTTCCTGAAATTCACCTACAGAGGAAAAGGTGTTAACAAGTAGAAAAAGGCATGCTACCTGCATGGAACGAGAACTAAATACAATTTTGGGCTTGACAGTAAAGACAGACATTGACAGACCAAGTCAGATGTTCAGCAGAGAGTTCCCAGGTAATTAGGGGACTGTAGCACTTGAGGAAAGACTTAAATCTTAAAGTAGTCCCAACACATTGTACAGACTAAAGATACTTACAGGCAAACACAATGTTTACCAGGTAGCTTTTTAAGTTAAGATTTCTGTTTCTGGGATTAAAATCGGTTCTGTGCACAGCCCACTAACAGCACATTATTGTAAGCCTTTTACATGACTACATCCTTGTCTTTGGCTTAGATCTGTACCTAGTTGCCATCAGAATTGATATCTGATTTCTTTCTTAATGACACTTGTTTAATTCTATGGGAATAAAGTATTTGTGCTGTCTACATGAATGAGCATTTCTATGCTGCATATTCAAGTATTGCAAATGCTGGCACAAAAGGCAAATATTTCCAAGCTGGCAGAACAAGCAGTCGCAAAACATTTGCAAATCTAGGCTGAGCTCCTATAATTCTGTTTGGAGTGCAGCCATATTTTGTACCTGCTTCAATGCCTTTATGCTAAAAAATTTACAGAGAAGGGGAAGGGTCCAGGCTAGAGAGCCCCAGAAAACAAAGCCCCTGTGGTTGCTTGTTAGCCAGCTAGAGGGAAGGTTTTTAGAGAAGTTGTTGCCCTTCCTGCTCTGCCTGTTATCATTGAAAAAGGAGTGAACATGAAAAACCAGGTCCACTTGAAGAATGGAGAATGCTGATACTGCTACAAAGACACGAGACTGTGTTATTTAACTGTGGGTGTTTGAGAATATTCATACAGTCAAATGGATATCCTGTTCTATCTTCCTTAAGGTGAAAATATTACTCTGTGGCAGTGGCTTTAAAAAAATGTTTGCACACACATATAGATAGACATGAAAAATGTATACAGTTTGAGATAAGACAGTAAATGAGCAGCACATAGTGCATCACCTCCAAATTTGGAAGAAATTTGAGTGTTAAAGACTGCTTCTTTTGCTGGAAATGGTTCAGAATGTTGCTTGTACTTCCACTGTCTTTTTCTTTCTGATATTTAAGGTCCTACACAGAATGATAGCTCCAAAGTAAGGAATGATACACGGTAAGGCTTTTTCCTCATTTTTTTTATACTGCATTTTAATGTTTGCTATTTTGGAAGAGGAATTGTATGTTTTATCACAATTGAAAAGTTTCTGAGTGTGCCCTACAACAGTATCCCCTGAGATCTGAGCATGTCCTAAACAAAACTACTATACTGTTGCACATTCACATATTAAATTGTTTTCCATATGAGCTCCGTCATTTAGCTTCAGTTTTCCTCCATATCTGACTGATCTTTTGGGTTTTTTCCCTCTGTGTTCCTCTTCCATCTCCCAGTGATTAATCAAAGTAAAATAAAAAACTTAAAAAAAAATCTCACTGGTGAGTAAATGGCACTACTTACTTTTAAACTGGTTTGCTTTATAGCGTGGAGGTATCAGAATTATATTTAGCTTTGTTAAGAAGATACCAAAAGCTCTCTAGCAGTTGCAGTGTTTTAAGGTCAGTATTGGATTATGTACCCTGCTGCTTGGTAGGATAAAAGTGTGACCATACTTGATGGTGGATTAACCTGCAGTGAGCACCATGCCACTTCAGTGCCCAGTACTACAAGTATTTTAAGGATCTGTACAGTGCACAGCATTCTTGGATGAGATCTGGAGTAGCTAAGTTAAATTTCACTCTTTTTTTAATGGATCATAACTCCCTTACCTATACTGTCTAAAGTCTTCCCATTAAAGTTTATTTTTGTTCCATTTACTTTCCATGCTCAGAAGAAAGTTTCCATGCTTGGGTATTCAGAATGCCTGAGTGTGTAATGGTACAGTAATAATAGTAATAATAATCTGGTTTTAGTACCAACTGGTGGGGTTTGTGGTGCTTATTAAAGGTCCATTTTGAGGATCATGTAAATCATCTGGAATATGTCTAGTAGTGGTTATTGTTACATGTATAATAATGTGTTGATATGCATTGTTATACCTTAAGCCAACTGGTCAAATCACTAAAGATAAAAGGTTGCACTTAGGACTTTAATGTTCAAACAGCAGCAGTATGCTTTCTGGAACTGAGGAACACCCAGACTGTAGCTCTTGCCACCTTTGGTCACCGATGATTTGTACACACTTTCATAGTCATTTATGTAGGGGTCGGTGTGGTATGGTGTGAATTACATGCACTACACCTGGTATAGAGCGAAAGTGTGTTGGACAGTGATATTGAGGTCAAACGTACACAATTCTACTTAATCCTCCAGGACTTGTGGTTTACTTAAGCTTACGTATTGGTTTTTATTTTGTGTACATTTAAATAAGTGTAACTTTAGAGGTACTGGACTGAAACAGTAACCTGTGCTTTTATTACCAATGACCTGTGTACTTCACCTGCCAATCCACTAGACTTAGTTGATAATCTTTTTATTTAGAAATATTAGAAATAAAGCTATAGATACCTGCAACTTTGCTTAAGGAGCTACAAATATATCAGGATAATACGCTGCTAGGTATAACTGAACAGTACGGAATGGGTGAGTACTGTTGTTTAGTCCCTTAACTCTTGTAAAGTTGAGAAGCTTATATTCATAGCTGTTTGTCAAAACTTTAATGCTTAGCCCTAAATTTTCCAGCCCTTTCCAGAATTGAGTTTAGGGGGAAAATTGTTGTATGTCTAAGTTTTCTAAAATTTTGTAGCATTTGTGTTCTGAGCATATGCTAGCCTGGTGGAACAAACACACACAGGCTTGTTCTCAGGTCTTAGTCAGCTTTCCATCTCATTAGAGACAAGTGGAATTCATGGGTGGGAACAGCTGAGTAGCAAAATCCTGAGCCTGGGCCTAAAGGCAGGTGTATCGAGTTGGGAAATGAAAGGGGAGGTTTCAGTGACAGATGTTATATATAACTATTTCACAACCTTTTAATCAGTTGAGGTTTCATGTACCTCAGGAGATAAACTCTTAGTATGTTTATATGGATGTATAGGGTTTTATTATGAATGTAAGAATCTCAGCTGGTCATAACTACTTACATTCTAGTGTCTTCTGCAAAGTTTAATGTCATCCATACACTATCAGAACACTTCTCCTTTCTGTCTTTTTCCTGCAAAAGGACTAACTCCAATGACCATGAAAGCTGTGAAGATGCTCCTTCCAATGAAAACAAGACTGTTAATGGCAGTGATTCTCCATTACTGACAAATGGAAACTGCAAACCTTCTAGACCTCCCAGGCCTTCTAGACCACCTCCACCCACCCCTCGGAGACCTGCTTCAGTAGCTGGTTTGTAATCTAGGGCCCAGCATTCATTTTAAAGCCACATAATCTTTGAATTAACATAATTGTTTCTGATGCTGATTTTTAACTACCTTTTTTCATGGTAAGTTCTTTGGCAGATAACTTCTGCAGGATTGTTTTCTAGCTTGCATTCAGTACATGGTGTTTAATCATTGTTCATATTATTAGAAATTTCTAGCTTCCATGTCTGTTAAGTAATGATTGTAATGATGCTGCCACATAGAGTGGAGCTGGGACCAAAAGAACACAAGTGAATGCTGCTGCACTAAGACATCTGCTCAGTTTGAGGCTTGAGATGAAATCTACTGAAGGACTCACAGAACTGTCTCAAGCTGATAATACTGGTGTTTGAAATACTAATTATTTGTTTCTAAAATTCTAGTTAAATTCTCTGAAATAGCAGGACTTAAAGCATTCATTATTCTCTTGCACTGAAATGGATAGACTTTTTTTTTATTTGATTTGATTATTTAAAAACAAAAAACTTGTAAGACAAATAGTCCTCAATAGTTAATGTTTTTAGGGTAACTGCTTCACCTGCATACGCTGCAATCTGTTTCAATAGTCTCATTATTACAATTGATAAATGCTGAGTCTGGATGGGAAACTGCGATACAGTAATTACTTAAAAAGATTAATCCAGTGTAGTTCAGTAATAAGGCCTGAGTTGTATGTAACTTATAATCCCACTCAGCGAATGGCATTTCAGAAAAAAAATGAAAAATTAAAGAATGTATGTATTCCTCTCCCATTCCAATAATTTCTTTCTATGCAGTGTCAGGTCTCTTGAAAATTTTATGCTTGTTCTCTTCAGTTATTACTCCAAACAATAAATGGGAAATAATTAACTCATCAATGCAATCAATGCATTCTTTGTTTATAATTGTTCAGTGTTTACACAATGCAGACAACTTGTTTTGGTAAACATGATTTATTCTATCAGAAATTTCAAAATTGTGCCATTAATGGCATTTTTTGGGTTAAAGCATTTTTAAAAAGCAAGACAAAATTGCTTTTTAGTTTTTGTGTAAGCTGTAAAGTGTGACTGTATGTGTGCACTTGGAAATACCAGTTCTTGCATGTTTACTTTCGTGATTTACAACTTCTAAAACAGATTGAGGATAAATATCAATTAAAGGGTTTTTTTTCTGTCTTTGGTATCTCTGACATCATAGCAAGTGTAAATGGTCCTTCATCCACATCCACAGAAAATGATGGGTCCAGTGCAGGATCACTGGCAGGTACAGCTGCACATACATCTCCAGAACAGAGCCCTGAGGGGGCAACAGCTGCTACCACAGCTCCTGCAACTGCTCCACTCACCACACCTCCAGTATCAAGACAAGTCCAGCCAGTAAATCCTCCACCTCAGGCACTTACTACAGTCAGTCAAGGTCCTCTTCCACCTGGGTATGAGTTTAATGACTTTTTATTTCCTGTGCTGACATTTCTGGTTTTACTTTATTTCACTCATAGTAGGTGTAATAAAGCTGCATAACAAAAATCCCCCCCATACTAATTTGGAGATTTTCATCACTATTTTGTCTGGTAGGCCTTCAAGCATGGTTTATTCTTTTCTAAGAATCTTTACTTTTGATACTTGTTATACATTCCCATGTCAGTGAAACATAGAAGTTTTAAATAGTGTGACAGTTTGCTGTCTTCAAATTAGGATGAAGTCAGATAGTAAAATATTGGTATAGGTAAGTAGAAGAAAAGCTGCTATTGCAGTACATAATCTGTGATATGTATGAAAGTTTTGGACTTTATACTGCAGCTCCTAGGAGTAGTGTGGGCACACTGTTCTGTATCAGGTACATGTGGAATTTACCAGATGGTGGGTCTGTTGCCTCAAAGCTCTCATTTAGATTGTAAACTTAAAAAAAAAGGGTTCTGGACTCTTTGAGTGAGGGAAGGCAAAAGCTTTCCAATGTGAATGGTGTAATTGGTGAAATATCTGCCTTAATGTGCAGGCAATTGAACCAAAAGGTAGGAGAGGTCTGAATTACTTTACTTACTCACAGAACAACTATGAAATGTAAAAGCAGTCTTGAAAACATTGGTTGTTGCTTGACTGTTTTGATTTCAACAGAAATAGGAAATTAGCATGTTTTTTTTTCCTGCAATCATATAATTGTTTAGGTTGGAAAAAACCTTCAAGATCATAGAGTCCAACCATAAACCCAACACTGCCAAGCCCACCACTAAGCCATGTCCCTAAGCACCATATCTACATGGCTTTTAAATACCTCCAGGGATGGTGACTCAACCGCTTCCCTGAGCAGCCTGTTCCGATGCTTGACAAACCCTTTCCATGAAGAAATTTTTTTCTGGTATCCAATCTAAACATTCTGTGGTGCAACTTGAGGCCATTTCCTCTTGTCCTTTCGCTTGTTACTTGGGAGAACAGACTGACATCCACCTTGCTACAAGCAGAGCAATAAGGTCTCCCCTCAGCCTCCTTTTCTCCAGACTAAACAACCCCAGTTCCCTCAGCTGCTCCCCAGAAGACTTGTGCTCTTGATCCTTTGCCAGCTTCATCACTCTTCTCTGGAGGCACTCCAGCATCTCAGTGTCTTTGTTGTAGTGAGGGACCCAAACTGAACATAGTATTTGAGGTGCAGCCTCACCAGAGCCGAGTACAGTGGGACAATCACTTCCCTGTCCCTGCTGGCCACACTAGTTCTGACACAAGCCAGGATGCCATTGGCCTTCTTGGCCACCTGGGCACACTGCTGGCTCACATTCAGCTGGCTGTTGACAAACACCCCTGGTCCTTCTCTGCTTGGCAGCTCTCCAGCCACTCTGCCCTAAGCCTGTAGCATTGTGTGGGGTTGTTGTGACCCAAGTGCAGGACTCAGCACATGGTCTTGTTGAACCTCATACAGCTGGCCTCATCCCATCGATCCAACCTGTCCAGATTCCTCTGTAGACCCTTTCTACCCTCAAGCAGATCACTCCCACCCAGCTTGGTGTCTTCTGCAAACTTACTGAGGGTGCACCTGATCCCCTTGTCCAGATTATTGATAAAGATATTAAACAGAACTGGCCCCAGTACTGAGCCCTGAGGAACACCAGCAAGGTTACACTCGATGCAAATACAAGGGTAAGTCAGTGTCCCAGATGCAGAAAATATGTTGCCAGGGCCCTTAAGGTGAATTCTGCATATATGATCTCAAAATTTGCATAGTTTGAGGGTTCAATTTAAATTGTTACTCAAAATGGCTCAACAGATGATTCTGTTCAACAAGTTATTGATATACTTGATACTGAATACAAAACCTTGCTTCCTTGCTTGATAAAGTTGTATGTGTAGGCATGAACTTTAGCTTCAGTTTCCCAGAAACTGAAGGTGGTCATGTCGAACATTTATTTGTATTCTAGTTGACACAGAATTACTGCCAATATGAACATGATACCACTGTATATTGTACAGCATTTTGGTGCATCTTGTGAACCAAGTCTATTTTGAGCCTTTTGTTTAGAAATAAGCATTTTATGAAAGCAAGTGTTTCTTATCTTTATACAGTGGATGAATGGTTGGAGTAGTTTGATCTGGAGGAAAATAAAGATATTTTATTTTCAGCTGGGAGCAAAGAGTAGACCAACATGGTCGAGTATACTACGTAGATCATGTTGAAAAAAGAACAACATGGGATCGGCCAGAACCTCTTCCTCCAAGGTGAGCCAGGATAAGTCATGTGATTGTCTAAGATATGTCTGGACTTTTCAGAAATTGACTGGCAGTTTACTGAAGCTAGAATACATCTTCATTAAGAGGAATGTGAACCCAGTGCAAATAGTTGCTCCAGGTTGTCTCCAAGGAGCTCCACAAAAATGTGTAGTACATAGTATGGAAAACAGTTGAATGCCAAACATAATGGGATCTGAATTTCCTGTCAAAGATGAAGGAAGTGGGTCTTTACTGAGTAACAGATTAAAGTTAAAGACAGTAGACACCCCCAACTGTAAAAGGGAACCAAAACCACAGAAAAGTATTTTGGGATTGAGGTAACTATCAGCTTAAGCAAGAATGCCCTTGGTTAGCTCTTTATCCTGAGGTTCCTGTTTGCAGTCCTCTGATCTTGTCTCAGTTTCCATCTGCTAATTTATTATGCTCTTATAAAACAGATTTGGTTATTAGGCTGTTCCAGCTGATAGCATCAGAACAGCCGGTGATGTTAGTCTCTACATGAAAGCAGTGCTATCTTTCTTAGTTTTTAAAAAATGTAAGGAAAACATGAGAATTATTCTCTTGGACTTCATACTCCAGTGGTTCACACGCTGTACAGAATTACTAAGTAAAAATGTGGGATAGTAAATAGAAATTGATAGTAAATAGAAATTGGTATTAAAGAACAAAACCTGGCAGAGAGTCTCATAGAGGGAACCCAGCTGTCATGCTCAATCTATTTTGAACTCTGAGAGAATTGACCAGTATATTACTTAAACTTATTCAGAATGGTAGTGTTTTCATTCAAGTTTTGTAAATAGTACTGATTTAATATTAACTGAAAATAGTAAAAATCCAAACTAAACCAAAACCCAATGTTCACACCTTCCTTTTCTGCCAAATTAAGAGTGTAAGGAAATCTTGGATTATGTAGCCCAAACTGTCAGGGGTTTTGCTGTATTTTGAAGAGAAACCAGCAGACTTAGAGATTGGATGGGATAAATAAGGTAATGACAGTATAGTATTGACCGTGGTTTGTGTAGCTCTTAAACTATTTCAAAATATCCTGGA
This sequence comes from Athene noctua, assembly GCF_965140245.1. Lineage (NCBI taxonomy): Eukaryota > Metazoa > Chordata > Aves > Strigiformes > Strigidae > Athene > Athene noctua. Next base: position 1,687,916 of record NC_134052.1, on the reverse strand, counting down.
TGTACAGTAAATGGAATGAGTCTGACTTGGTGTAGTATACAACAAAGTAAAAGTGATTCTCCTCAGACAATTTTAGCTCTTAGATTCATTACAGTTTTAGTGAATTGTAAAAGGAGAAAAACAAGTCTGCTGTGAGCCCATGCTTTATATCTACTTCCTACTTACTGTCTGTTTGCGTAAAAGTGCTTCTGACCCCATAAAATTGTCTGCCACTGAGAACTGTTGCTTATAATTATTTTAAAAGCTGGGAGCGAAGAGTTGACAACATGGGGAGAATTTATTATGTCGACCACTTCACTAGAACAACAACGTGGCAAAGACCAACATTAGAGTCTGTCCGAAATTATGAGCAGTGGCAGCTTCAGCGCAGTCAGCTTCAAGGAGCTATGCAGCAGTTTAATCAGAGATTTATATATGGGGTAAGTAATATAATGAAGAATATAAAGGTTAAGTAAGAGAGGTATATTTTTCAAATTTTCAACCCATTAGTCTTTCCTCTTCTGTGTATTGAAAGCATATATGTATTTTGAGCGTGTTTGTGGGTGACTTTTCTCCATAAGCTACCAGACTTTGTTATGGTTTATTTTGTGATAATCTATTATCTTTGTATGTGTTCATGTCCTTGCAATGGCTGCAGGCATCACATGCAGTGTAATGTTTGTCAGCTGGTGATGTTCCTTGATAAAGTTTATGTACAATATTGATAAAAGTCATTGGTTCAAAACAAATAACTGGTTTATTTGTATTGTGTCACTTGGCCAAAGACCTAGAAGGTAAAAGCAAGCTCACAGTACATATATTTCTGGTTTGGGTAAAATGAAATATGCAGGGAAACTAAAAATATCCTTCCAGAATTTTAAATCCATTGTTTACCTTTGATGAATAGTAGACTTTAGATAACTCCAATGCATGCTACTAGTTTTATCAGGAATATTGTAGGTTCTAAATTTGCTGTAAGTGAAGAGAATAAAAATGGACCTCATAAATGGTTGTAGGGAGAATGCAGGAATTAAGTCATTTGCTTTCTGATTGTTTTGGGTGCTGCTGTACTAATTTCCCTTCTGCGTAGGCAGGGGGACTAAACAAAGAATAATTATTTCCTTGGCATTGTAGTTAATTAAGTATGCCAAGGTCTGTAAAATAGGCATTCTCTGTGGAGAAAAATAAATTGTTGGCATCTTTGCTTATATGTAACATCAACAAAAATGCATTTACTTCAGTAATTCATGATGGCTATGGTAGAACATCTGGAAAGCAAATGACTAGTCATTAATGTACCATTTATTTGTGTCACTTGCAGAACCAGGACTTTTCATCCACACAGAACAAAGAGTTTGATCCTCTTGGGCCTCTGCCACATGGATGGGGTAAGACTGACTTGAAAAGTGTTTTTTAGTGCAATGTAATTAAACATTAAATTATACTGCTTCCAAATTTTGTCAGCTGTTCTAGGCTAGCTTTTTAAAATGAAAATGTGGATTAAAAATATTTTAAAATTGAATCTAATCAAATGTGCTGTTAAAGCAGAGTCCTGGCAAGGATGTGCAGTTTCAAAGTAGATTGGAAACTGTAAAGTATTCTTTTTCACTCCCTGTAACTATCATAATAGTTTCTTTCACACTGTGATCCTTTTTTAACTACTTTCATTAGGCAGGATTCCCTACCCACTGTCTCATTCCTGCCAAATCAGACTCCAAATCTCCTCTAAACCAGACTGCCAGATTCCCTCTCCAAGCTGATTCTTGAAGAGTTTTGTTGGTCTGAAAATTTTTTAATACAACTAACCACTTCTTGACTTGCCCCTCTCCCTGGTGTAAATTTGGTTTTGTACTTTACAGGTTTAACAACTTACAGTTAATATAATTGGGGGGTGTGTGTACAAAAATATAAGTGTAAAACTAATTTCTAGTGTGACTATCAAACTGATATAAGAAATGAAGTTTCATGATACGTAGGCAAAGTTCTCAGAATTGTGTAATTTTAAAGCAAGTAATTACTTGGCAAAGTTAGACCCGGGTTTTCGGCTTGTCTGTTTCAAACATAACTATTTGCATTTTTAGTTCCGGTATTGATGCAATTTCATGCCATAAAATCATTCCTCACACTTGTGCTTTGTTGCATTACGTATATAAAAATTCAAAGAAAGTTCTTTAGGCTGGCATTGCCCAGGTAACAACAAAACTGAGTTTTTCCACCTCATGTTGAATTCTGCTATCAATAGATGAGTGTCTACTTCCAGACTTCTCTTGTAAACCGAAGATTTTTTACCTGTGGTAGTGAGATTTTTGGCCTGTTTTTTTATAATTTGATTCTATATTCTGCATTTCTCTTGCAACACTAAATGAAAACTTTATGAAAAGCTGCAGAATGGTACAGAAGACCAAGCTGGGGAATTTATCATAAGCTTTGTTCAGTCATGGTTATACACTAAACTATCTGAGAGAAAATATAAATCTATTTTCTTGGAAACTGCATTGATCCCTCTTTATTCCTTGCTCCATAATTTGAATATGAAGCTCCTGTACTTTCTTGATCCTTGTGCATGCATTTGTTACCTATTTTGTGCTTACTGTCTATATTGCTTGTAAGGTATGTCATAATAATCAAAGCAACTGGGATTTTCTGTGGAGAAAACAGCTTACTTTTTTTTTCTTTCTTCCTGTTAATTTTTTCCTACAATTGAAAAATAAATAGCATGGTAAAGGACTTTAATATGGAAATTTGAACTTCGTCAGTATTTTAGTCCATACACATTTTTAACTTGCAAAAATACTGAAAAAACTTTTTAAGAAATGTAAACCGTAGGCCAGTAGATCTAGTGAAGGTAAATCTCCTGTGGTGAGCTACTTCCTTCACGCAAATGTTTATATTGTTGTTACGATGCCCAGCATCTCTCTCGTGGTCAGGATTGTTGGTATAAGCAGTGCAGGTGGAGATACCTGAACATTTCAGAGTAAGAATTGAGTTACAAAGAACTTGCCTATGAACAGCATTAAGTACGGTTTTTCCCAGAGGAGGTGATGGTGCAGTTTCATCTGACTATTAGCAGTCAGTAGTATTAAGACAGGTTCCTGTTTGTCAACAGCCTATTAAGGAATAATGTCAATGACAGTGGAAAGATGTTGAGTCAAAGCTGGTGCAGAGAAACCTGAAGACAGCAGAGGCTGTTGACTGATTTTATTTATTTTCTTTGATGTAGTCTCAGCAATACATTAAGCAGGTATTGAATTTTTTTTTTTCTTTTGCATCTTTTCAGAAAAGAGAACTGACAGTAATGGCAGAGTGTATTTTGTCAATCACAACACACGAATCACTCAGTGGGAAGATCCCAGGAGTCAAGGGTAAGAAATCAGTTGCATCTTCGTGTAAGTCTAGAATGAAAAGGTAACAGAGTAGTGAGCTAGGAAATGCTGCCCACAGCTGAAACATATGCTGTCCTACACAAACATCAGACAGCCTGTAAAAATATTAAAAGGTACTAGCTAAAATAGAAACTTTAAAAAATATTACTTAGTAAAAATACAATTACCGGGGAAGTCTTGGTCAACAACAGTAAGTTCATTCCCCAGAACAGCTCCTATTTTGTTTATAATTAGACACACATGTCTAAACGTTTGTATCATTGGGGGAGAGAGATTTCTTTCATACGGTGATGGGATGGTGCAGAGGATCCTAGACAGTTAATAGCTAAGAGACAGAAAGACAACAGACTTGTAAAACTGCAGCACTTGCAAAACTTGAGGAACTACTAGAAGTAATGGAGTATTGTTAATTTCAGGGTCTGGTCACTCAGACTTTTTGAGGGTAGGGTATGTAGGCAGGAGATTGAGGGTGAAGGCTGTTCAATTCCAGGTCTTCCTGTTTCAGCTGAAAATTTCCATTTGTTGAAGCAACTTCCATCTGTCCTCCATAGAGAAGGAGTGAGAGGAGGGGGAGGGCAACAGCCCAGTATGTGTGGAGGGGTAATAGCTGTAGCCAGAGGTGACAACTTTTCTACCACAGTCATGTCTGCAGCAGCTGACTGTGGAGAACACTATTACTCTGAATACAACCAACAACCAAATGTGCTGGCTTAAGTTAGGAACATGGTCCTACAGTGTAGTTCTGTGGAGGGAAGTCAGTATGAGACCACTTTGGAGTGATACTACTTAGGTCTTCCAAATAACTTGAGATTTTTATATATACCAAAATTGAGTTAGAAGTTGTCAAAAAATTATACAAGATCAGTATTTTCATTTATTTTTGTCATTCTGAAACTATCTTGTCTGCTGTGATTATACATGAGGTGCTAAAAGTTATTTATTAAAATGTCAGTTTCCAAGTAAAAACCTAATAGAATATAAAATTGTTTAGTGGAGGAAGTATTTCTAAATCTTACATACGTTTTTCCCTTAAGCTTTTATTTGTCATTATTCCAGGTAGTGTAACCAGATAAGCTAATGTTTAGTTAAACAGTCATTTTGGTCTAATTGAGAGCTGACATGAAAATTTATGAGGAAAAAAAGGCAGAATAAATACTGAATGGAAAGTTTCTCAATCCACAGTTTTTCTAGATCTGCCAAAATTTTTACTGCTTCAGGTATTGTTCAATTGTCTTAATGTGTTGAGTTCATCAGTTACGTGTATTTCCTTGTATCCATAGTCAATTAAATGAGAAACCTTTACCAGAGGGCTGGGAAATGCGATTTACTGTGGATGGTATTCCATATTTTGTGGATCACAATAGGAGAACCACTACATATATAGATCCTCGCACTGGCAAGTCTGCTCTGTAAGTGTTTTTAACATTACACTGAATTTTCAAAAGCACAGTTTAGCACACATCATTTTTGAAAGGGTTTTTTTTTCCCCCCCCTCTTTGTATGTGTTTTATGCAGAAAGTTTTACATGTAGTAATGCTTCTTAATTTTCTGGGGTTTTTTTCATCCACTGATAACTGTCCCTGAAGAAGGCAGTGTTTTGAACACTTGAGAATCCTTCTTGCCAAGTAGTTTATAAGATTTTAGGGTAATGGAGGAGCTTCATCAGTACTGTTGATGACCAGATCCTTTCCTTCCAGTTACTAGTCTCTCTTTTTAAAAGTACACTCAACCCTTACTTTCTTTGATTTTTAGGAGCCGGAATGGAGTTAAAACCAGAATTAACTCCCAGTTTATATTAGTGGAATATCATCCCATCCTTACTGTTAGAATCTTTTTGACAGTTAATAATCAGGTACTGTTTAAAAAGTACTGTGTATGCACTCCACATTTTGCAAAGGAAGATTTTTTTTTTTTAGTTTAAAAACAAGAAAATTAAACCCCACAATCAAAAAATGTGAATAAGAATCTTCCAGCTAGATTCCAACTAAACCATACAACTATGTAACTAATACAATTGCAAGCTTATACTTTAATTTCAAAAGTAGTTTTGTAATTTTTTTTTTTTTTTCTCCTTTGGTTCCAGAGACAATGGACCCCAGATAGCTTATGTGCGTGATTTCAAGGCAAAGGTCCATTATTTCAGATTCTGGTGTCAGGTATGATTTCATTTCTTGAGAATATTTGTTTGCATTTTTGGTTTTTGCTTACACGCTTTAAATGAACTCTCAATGCCTTGCATGTACAGGTGAACAAACTAAGGTTAAAGATGAGTTAAATTAGAAGGGAGTAAATACAGGACTTGAATAAACTAATGTAAGCTTTAAAGGTAAACTGGCTTTAAATCTTCAGAATAAAGGAAAACATTAATTTAGCTACTTTATTTTATTAGAAGTTGTAGGTTTCAGAATAGTGTTTTCCGCTGTTAATAAGGGAATATATGAAGGCACAGTGTTTTTATAGTTAATACAATATCTACTTTCTGAACAGATACCTACTTTTGGAAGAAAATGCAGGGCATTTGACACAGAACATGCATGTCTAAACATTGAAGACTATACTGTGTTGCACGTTATCGTGTTCTAACGTAATATCATATTCCAGAGTGTCAGTCTTGGTCCTCCAAGCTCTATGTATGTCAAAAGATTAAGTACCTTGGTGTTTGGAAAGAAGTCTTAGGTTTATATGGTTCAGAAGTTTTCAAGAGTCAATGAATTATCCTTTGAAAAATAGCGGAGAAACTAGCCTAATTTTTCACTTTGAATTTTGTGCTGAAAGAACCTAGATTTTAAAATTTGTCATTAAATCCTTGGGTAGAAAGCCTTGCTGACTGAGAATGTTATTGATCTTAATGTTTTCTGATGTCTTGTAAGAGTACAGTATTTGAACCTGTTCTAAGCAGGTTCTGGAGGCATGTATCCTCATTGTAGATATCAGTATTGTAAGCAATTTGTTCTTAGAGTGATTACAATGCAATTATCTTGATTACTGTTTTTTTTATATTGATTGGTGAAATGCAACTGTACCTCTTAAAATAATGTAGTCAACAAATAACAGTCCAAACTCAGAATCTCTAAGTGATTGTACACTTCTACAAAATTTCATTTCAGCAACTGGCAATGCCACAACACATAAAGATTACAGTGAGCAGAAAAACATTATTTGAGGACTCATTTCAGCAGGTATTGTATTAAAATGTGTTAGTAGTGGGCATGAGAAGTTGAGTTGATTTAAATTTATTGTTACGTGTCATTTCTGATCCTTTGATGTCTTGCTACTGTCATTTTAAGTGACGCTAACAAAAATACTGGTTTAATACTTAGGATACATCCGTGCTTATATATTAAAAGATCATTCTAAAATATGAAGTTCTGGCTCTAAAGACTGATTCATCTAACAGAGAAAGGTGGTTTTTTTGTTGTTGGTTTTTTTTTTTCCTCAGTGTACTTTAAATTGAGTTAATTTTGAGGTGAGCGCTGTGGCAGAGCAGCTCCCCATTCTCAGGAAGTTTTCATGTTGTGCTTGTGTTTGTTATTACATTTTTCCAAACAGTATTACATAAGCATGGGTTACATACCAAAATATATTAAGTTCATCTTAGTTAACATCATTAAGTTGATCTTAGGGCATTATGGATCTTTAAATGAGTAATGAAATGGTTAAAAGAAAATAAAAATTCTATTTAGATTATTGGTAGCAAAATTCTTTTTAATGTTTGTAGACTTAAACCCTGGTTAAAATTTGTTCTTATACAATATTTTCAAGTGCTTTTGAATTTTACTTTTTGAATGTTCATTGTGGCAGTAAATCACTCCCATTGCTTGTTAAAATTGAAGCCAAAAGCAGCTCTTCGTCAGTCTAGTAAGATACATAGAAAAAAAAGCTTGGAAGTGCACAGAACAGTCTGGTCATGCCAGTACTCCTCTTGGCCACTTCTGTATTTTTCTGACTTAAAAGTAGCTTAAGAAAATGCAGACCTTACATAAGAAGATGTTTTATCTTCCTCTGTCCCTAGCTGAATTTTTTTTCGTCTTCCTATATGTCTTCAGGTTTCATTTCTTGTTGGAATTATCACAGATGTGTCATGCCAGGAAATTGGAAGAAATAGAATATTATGTTTTGAGTCAAATATATTCTTAAATCAGGATTAATGCTTTCTTGTTCAAATTACTGTCAACTGGCTTAGAAGCAACAAATAGTGCAGTTGTCTTTTCTGTTGGAACAGTGATGTCTTGAAATAAAAGGGGTTAGAAGGAGACAAAAATCCCATTACTGAAAGTTAACTCCAGCATTATTTCCAAAATTGTACTTGGTCCTTTTACAGTATAACCATAAAGGTAATGAAATTACACTGTACTAGAAAGAATCAAGAGATAGATTATGTAATTATGTAAAAATCAGCAAACCTAGGTTTCCTTGGGAAAATAGGGTTCCTTATCAGTAGTATAGATGGTCTAATTGCAAAGACCCAAGTTAATTTTTAATACTCGTTAGTCATTCATCTTTTGCAGATATCTCTGGGGTTATAACATTTTTTGTGATGATTACTACAGACATCTAGGAGAGATTTTTAAAATGCAAATCTTGACCCAAATTCTCTGCCTCTCCCTGCAAACAAAAACTTAAAGTGCTTGGACACACACAAGTGTTATGTGAAATTTCTTTATGTAAACCTTTGATAATTGACCAGCGTAATTATAAATTTGGTCATTGTATTAAAACCAGCATTAGTAAAGTTCCTTAGCATCTATGATTCTTCCTAACTTTTAAAAAACAAACAAACCAACCAGCTAGATTTTGATTATTCTCTTTAGGAGATGAAGCTGTAAAATGAAAAAATATATATGTGTATTACTGTTTCATTTCTAATTTATTTCTTTGAGTCCTTGACCATGACTCTTCATAACTTGTAACCGAGTTACTCAGTATGCTATTTAACAAATACCAAATTTACTCACTTTGGGCCTATTATTTATTGTCTGGATTTCTGGTTTATACTTATAGACAGGCTGCTGGCCTAAGTATCCTGAGTCTGTAATTTCAGAATTGTTATTTTTCTCTGCTTCTACATCTTTTACTTTTTAAACTATGGAAGTAGGTTTGTACTAACACTTCTGATTCCATGAACATTCCATAAGCAAGTACTTCACGTACTCACAGTTCTTTTTATGGTCTGAATTATTAAATGCCTTATTGCTAGATAGCAAATAGTAATAAGTCTAGCCAGTGTTCATAGCTGTTTTCTTAAAAAGAATTGATTGTTTTTCTTTTACTAAGATAATGAGCTTCAGCCCTCAGGATCTACGGAGACGTTTATGGGTTATTTTCCCGGGTGAAGAAGGCTTAGATTATGGAGGTGTGGCAAGGTAAACTAAACTGAAATGGTGAATACCTTTTTCTGCAAGTTGTTGGTGTGAAGACTTCCCCAAAATAGATAACTTAAAATGCAGTGCTTTCAGAATATTAGTGAAGTTTATTCCTTATCTATCTTTCCTTGGAGTATCTGAGGAAGACAGTTCCTTAAAATATATGTATGTCTTAAAACTGTATAAAATAATTTCCAGTTCATATTAGGAATTACTTTAATTGTCTCAGTGATTGGAGATACACCTTTTACTGAACTAAAGTAAGACTTTGTCACAGCCATTACTATCAAAGTAGTTTTGTTGAAAAAGGTGAATAGAAATCTACTTTCAAGTCAAAAGTCTTTACTGGAACATAACCAAGAATTACATATATTAACATTCCCTAAAACCCTGAAGTTTAAATCAGCGGTAGACTTTTAACCTGCTCATTTAGATAAGGGTGATTTTTATACAAACCACTGACAAATGTATATCTGTGTAACTTTGTATATTAATTTGTAATTTATGTTAGTTTCAAATTGGTTTCAGTTTGGTCAATCATACTTTCTGGTAAAGAAGTCGGACTGACTACCTGCGTGTCAACAAGTTCCTAAGTCAACGCAAGTTAGCTAAAGTAATATCTAATTTAATTTATTTTGAAATGTGTTTTTATTGTTTGTGTGATTTCAGGGAATGGTTCTTTCTATTGTCACATGAAGTTTTGAACCCAATGTATTGCCTGTTTGAATATGCAGGGAAAGATAACTACTGCTTACAGATAAACCCAGCCTCTTATATTAATCCAGACCATCTGAAATATTTCCGATTTATTGGGAGATTCATTGCCATGGTAAGTTCAAAAGTAGACAGAGGTTCTTTCATGTAATTTTCCTATAAATAAATATTTTACCATCAGATGATAATTAAACAGTTCATTTTTGAGTTGAAACTATTATCAGATGTTTGGATATAGCTACTGTTGGTTTAAGTTAATTCATTTTATTAGCAGTCATGATATTCTAGGTTGCTTTAATTCTTTGGCTGTCAAATTTCATTGGTAGAGAGTACAGAATGTTGTCATAGTAAGTATTCAATCGTCCTTTGCGTTATTTTGTCTGTTTTCGTATTCTTCAGGCTTTGTTCCATGGGAAATTCATTGACACTGGTTTCTCTCTGCCGTTCTATAAACGTATCCTAAACAAGCCAGTAGGACTCAAGGATTTAGAATCTGTTGACCCAGAGTTTTACAACTCTCTCATCTGGGTAAAGTGAGTTTGACTTGATTTTGTTCTTGAAATAGCAGTACAATGTTTTTAATTTTCACTTATGCTAGGAAGTAGGTGTGAATGTATTACTAAAAACCCCACTGGAAAGTATAATATATCAGTTGCAGAGCAGTATTGGAATTTTTACTTCAGATACACAAATAATAATTTGATAATGCAAAAGTCATTCATTGAGTATTCTGCACAGCATCTTTCATTTGATTTTTGCTATTGATTTTTATTAATCTAGCCACGTCTGTATAATTAATTACACAGATGTGGCAGTCTTGAACACTTATATATAAAATGGTTGAGTTCCAGTGAAAATTTTCAGATAACAGATTAAAAAAAATAATCAAAAATGCATTTAATGTTTCTCTCTCTAGTATCTGGTTTAGTTAGAAAACATAAAAAGTTTATTGCTACAATAATGTGGAGTTAACAAATGTAGTTTATTTACTCCTGCAAAATTCTTCTATTGGTCATACCTGAAATTTGACTTAAAGGTTAATATCAATGATTTAATGCTTTAAATAAGTTTTTTTCTACGTGTCCTTGTTTTTTTGCTCGAAGTTGAATCATTCAAGACCACTTTTACATATAGCCTTCCATATATGCATTGTCAGTCATCTGTCTGTTACACAGTCATTTTTTGAGTCCTCCTTTTCCACTCCTTTGCAGATTCCTTTCCAGAAAGGAGCAAATCAAAAGGATCTGGAGTTTGTATATCATAATTATTTTGGAATTATATGTTTAAAATATTTTAAGAAATAATTTTAAAAATCCCTTAGATGTAAAGCATTGTAATTCTGTAGTTATTTTTCTATACTTATTTCATAATAGCAGCACTCCAGGATGCTGTAGTCCGTGGTTGATGTGCACCATTTGTTTCAGGAACACAGGCGAGTTAAAAAGACCACACAAAAATTAGAAGGGAAAGATAAAGGCAATTTTTTTTTGCTTTTGCTATAGTAAAAACAATTTAGCAGAAAAAAACAGGCTTTTTTTACATGACTAGGGAGATAAAATATTTTATTTAAGAATCACACAAAACCAGATTAGTTTTGAAAACACTTTAAGAAATTCATAAAAGGTGTGGGAATAGATTGGTTTTTAAAATGCAGAAATAAAGGTAAAAGACAAGATTGTCATCTCCTGTAGTGGTGAATCTTGGAAGCATTATCTTGAATAACAAGGTGGGGGGAAGGCAGCTTTATGAGATGTTTAGAAATTCAGATAGGAATTTTGATTTGTTTTTCAAAGAGTAGTATCATCTGTACTCAATATATGTGCTGCTAAAAGGTGTGGTGAGTTAGAATTCTATTAGGAAAACTTAGAACTGTTGTTATTTGAGTAAAGATGCCATGAAACTGAGACCTGAAAAGGAAGAAAGTGTCTCAAAGCTGTAAGTGCTGATTTCTGTAATTAAGGAATTGTGTCATTTATTTTTTAGTCAGAAAATGTATGTATATTTTTTTTTTAAGAGGGCACTTTGTCATTTTGTGACTTACTGAGTTTTAGAGACCAAGCCAATATGATACTGAAAAATAGTATAGTGAAGAAATCTGCATTAAATTGAGGGGAAAGCTATTACTGGTGAAAGATCTGCTGACTAAATTGTAGCAAGTTGCACATATAACAACATTTACCTCATGAACAATATCGATCCATTAATATTTTGTGGAAAGTCTAGATTTAAAGGGTGTTACTTTAAGACATTATCTGTAGATGTAGCTGTATCTTTGCATTTGTGTGTGTAGTGCACGTGAGCTGGACACTTTTCACATTTGAAAGCAATGGGTGTTCTTTATAACACCCAGTAGTAATTGCAAGGTCTTTCAGTGCTGCTCAAGGGTGTTACATTAGTTCTATGTATGGTTCTTTTGGTGCATATGTAGTTTATAACGGTATAGAAGAGAGTACAGAGGCTTTTGGATGTCAACATTAGGCTGCTTGTCTATGGCAATAAATGGGAACTTGTCACAGGCATCACAGACTACTTTTTCCCCTCATTTTAATTTGAAATATACAGTGTTGCCAGATACCACCCAGTGGATTGTTGGTGTGAAACTTCCTAGACTGAATTCTTGGGTATCAGCAGTCCCTAATGAAAGATGTTGTCAAAGACAGGAGAAGCCTGCATCTGTAGCAAGCAACTAGAAAACTCAGAACTTACTGTCAAAGAGGAACGTTCTACATCTCACTCTGTATATGAGGGTTTCAAATGACTTAAGATGTGCAGGCTACATATCCTTTTATTAATCTGCACTCAGTGTTTGGGTTTTCTCTTTTTTTTTTCCCTTTTGTTTTTTTCCTTTTTTTAACCACAGAAGAAAGCAATGGGGAAGCTTCAGGCTATAACAAGAACTTTCTGGAGACTGTCTCTAGAGCAAATATGACCCAAATATCAGTAGCAATTTCTGTAGTAATAAAGAAATCTTCTAGGTTGGAGTCCATGAAAGGCTTTGCCCCTTTGAAAAAACACTTAAGAATATGAAAACTCTGGAGAAAAATCTTCAGACCTCAAGGGATGCATATTGACCTCTAAAACTGAGACCCACACTTCAAGTTCAGTATAGTTGAGCCTGCTTATCTGATGAAGGTGAAGCTGATGAAGTTATACTCTTGTGGAGATGACTGCAAATTTGTAGGGGGAGAAAAAGTCACGTCTGTCAGGGCAGATGTAATTTTATTCCTCACACAAAGAAGCACATTTTATAACTTTCCAGGAAGCTTTCAGTAGTTTTTAATTTCTTGGGACTTCCTCCATCAGGTGGCCATTTTTCTCATTCCCACAATTCTGAAAATTTCACAGAATCATTGAGCTTGGAAGGGGACCTCTAGAGGTCGTCTAGTCAAACCTCTGCTCAAACTGAACTAGAGCAGGTATCTTTAATTTTAAAAGGAAGGGGTGATTTTATTTCATTGTCCACCCATCTGAAGCCTTCCCTCCTCATCTAAGATTTCATGTAATAGTATGTATTTTGGAAAGATCAAGTTCAGAAGCACTGTTGCATCACCGTGCTGGATAAGCCACAGTGATGTTTTCAAGAGTGACGTTACTGTGTGATGGTTCAGAACAAATGTCTTGATTTTGCACTTTATTTGGGAGGAAGATGGTCACCAAAACTTTATGCATATGCAGGTGATTCTTCACTTTCCAAAAGCACATATCAACATATAAATTACAGCGTTGTACTTGTTCTCCTGTCTATTAATGCCTGTAAACACAACAGTTTATTTGAACAATGTTTGTTGGCTACAGATTCTTCCTATTTTGAAATTTCTAAGATAATTCCTCTTCAGCAGGAGTATTTGTACTTTGTTAACTTAGGAGCTTGGGACATTTCAGTATATGCTTACAGGATAGTCCCGTAAATACACTGGAGCTGAAGATAATTCATTAAGCGTGCAGAGTCTTAAGTTGCTTGTTATCTGTGATTCTCTGACAAAGTGACAGTTACATTACCTGTTAGAAGAAGCAATCATGCAATGAAATGCAAAAATGTCATTATTTGAAAAGTTTCTGTATTTCATAGACATTCCACAGATTGTAGTCAGCAGGTAGTTTGTCAGCCTTGTGATTGGTAAATGTAAAGGTGTTATTGATCAAAAACTTTTGATCAGGAGTTCAATTCATGTATACACGTTGGTAAAATGAGTCAGTACTTCTTGCAAAACTGTAATTATTGTGTAAGGACTATATCCTTATCTTGATTATTTAGCTCCGAACCTTTTTTCTTAAGGTTCTCCTCTACTGAGTACAAGGTCTTGACACAGTTATTTAAAAGTGTATTTTTTTCCTTACAGAGAGAATGATATTGAAGAATGTGGCTTGGAAATGTTTTTCTCAGTTGATAAAGAAATTCTAGGTGAAATCAAAAGCCATGATTTGAAGCCAAATGGTAGCAACATTCTGGTCACAGAAGAAAACAAAGAAGAATATATTAGGTGAGAATAAATGAAGATGTAAAAATACTAATATCTCCATCATTTTTGTTCTCGAATTTTAACAAGAAAAGATTATCAGACTGTGTAATCTGAAGTGTTGCTGAAATTCTGTCTGTCGACATCAGCAATTACTCAACAAGTGGCAATTGTTTGGATATCGTATTTGAAAGAAGAATATTGATGGAAATAAGTTTTTAAAATCCATTTTTCCCAAGAATTATAGTAAAACATACACTTTTTTCCTAGAGATACTTATGTGTAGCAGAACATCATGACAACAAATGTGAATGTCAGGTATTTTGTGAAATCATTGCATGTGTTTATCACTGGAATTACATTGCTTCATAGCCTGCTGATACTCTGCCCAGCCATTTATGTTTGGGGTTTTTTTAAACATAAGAACATTTTTTGATACTTTTGTGATGATTCTTACTTTTTAAAGATACTCGATCGCTACTAGTTTTATCTGAACTGGCCTTATAGTATAATTAGGTCTTGGTATTTGTAACAGGACAGTGGTTGTGATGTCATAAGTTGTACTGTCATAAATGAAGGATTATATTTGCAGTACCAGAATGCTTTAAAGCAGTAGGTTAAGAGGGAAGAGCCTAAGAGCGATTAAAGAATAAAAATGTGAAAAGTCACCTGCTTTGTCTTGAAATATTCCTTTCTTCTCAATGTGCAGCACTATTTAAGGTCTGCTTTAAGGTGTGAACTTCAACATATAAGCTTGGAGGATGTGCTTGCAAAAAAAAAAATCACACATTTCAGGCACAAAATAAACTGAATCACAGTAGAATTTTCCTCTTTTACGATGCGTTCTGTGAAGGCTTCTTTCATGGGGAGGGGTGAGGAAGAAGGGAATGGATTTTGTTTTCATCGCGTATCTAAAAACATTTCAGTGATTCACAGAAAAAGTGGTATTTGTGCAAGAAACATACTTGCATTCTGCAGTTCTGCAAGGTATTAATACTAGGGTTGAAAATAGGGAGGATCTGCAGAAAACCATTCTCTTGTAGTTTCAAGGAACCCAGGGAGAGCTCAGATTGCAGTTTCACACATACTCTTTTGTCTTACTCTGAGTCCTGCTTTAAGTCCCCAAAGTTTCTAGGATTGAAATCAGGAAATAGCCATCTCTCCTTTAGACTCCAATTCTCCTGACAGGTTAGGCTTGAATTCAGCATAATATCTGCTTCTCCCTGGGTTCAGGTTCTTCGGGTCTCCTGCCTGCTTTTCACCCTTTTATTAATGGAGAGTGGAGTTTCTGCCACAGAGCAAAGTTTCATGATTAACAGAAACAAATATGGAACTTTCCAAATGGACATAGTCGTTTCTTGGTAAGCTAGCAGTCCTACTTATCTTCACCAGTACAACTTGACCTAGTTTTTACCTTTTCATGGATAATGACTGAGATTTCTGGGGAGAATTAGATGAATATAGCTCTGCATTTTTTTCTTTGTTCAAATACCTAGGGACTGCTGTGCTCTCATTAATACAATCAGTGAATAGATGCTGCCTCCTCTTTGCGTCTAAAATACTTTCCGTAGCAGACTGGTTTGAAACATAGGGTTTTAACGTAAAAAGCCAAAATTGTTTGCACAGTGTAAAGGTTACTAATAAAATTATGCAACACTCTATCCCCAGAACTTTCCAGACTTTCCATAATTTTTTTTAACTTAGCTTACAGTTCATCTCAAAATAGGCTAACAAAGATGTGGACTTGGGTTAGCACAGGCCCATTTAAATGATCTCTCTCTATCTTCTTTTACAGGCTAGTAGCAGAATGGAGACTTTCCCGAGGTGTTGAGGAGCAGACACAGGCTTTCTTTGAAGGCTTCAATGAAATTCTGCCACAGCAGTATTTGCAGTATTTTGATGCTAAGGAACTGGAGGTAAAGGACTGCTTGGCTATTACTAGATCCAGGTTGTTACACATAAAATACTTAAACTCCAGTCAGTGTGTCTGAAGAGCAGAACTCACTAAGGCTGGCAACTCTCTTTTATAAAGCATATGAAGGAGACTTGATGGAGTCTATTATTAATAATATTAATAATATTAATAATATACTATTAATAATAGTCTACTATTTATTAGTGTGTTTCTTTTCACCCTGCCTCTCTGCAGTCTGCTTCACTGTTTCTAAAGGCTATAATTCCGCCAGTAGAAATTTCTTATCAAATTGCCTTTGTAATCCTCAGCAATTTGATTTGCCTATGTTCAAAGAATGAGGAACTTGACAGAAGGGGAGGTAAAACCAGATATGCAACAGATGATTGCATATAGTCTGGACCGGACTCTAGATGTTTTTGATCTCTCAAGATTACACTTTCTGAAACGTGTTCAGTTTAAAAAGATAAAAACAAAACATCCTGTTCCTAGCAAAAAATCGTATGGCTGGGCAATGATAAACCGTTCCTGGCTTGAATGCCTAAAGGCAAGCAATTACTCTATTTTTCATGACAGAGGTGCTTTCTGTTTTGTGGCCTCTCCAAATAAACTTCATGAGCAGTCATCATTCTTTGTTGTAGAAGTTTTGGATGAAGTTTAAAATTAAAAACAATATACTGCCATTGCAGATGCTTCTGAGTATGGGTGCAGTTGATATTCTATTTTACTATGTGGAAAGTTATAGAAGGCAAGTCATTAACTTGTATTCATGTTTATTGCCCTTTTTCTTCCCTAAAGGTGCTTCTGTGTGGAATGCAAGAAATTGATTTGAATGACTGGCAGAGACATACCATCTACCGGCACTATACCAGGACCAGCAGGCAGATAGTATGGTTCTGGCAGGTTTGTAGATTTTGTTTTAGTCTCAGACCAACAGAAATTAGAGAGCACAGCTGCAACTTAGTAAACAATAGTCAGAAT
Source organism: Athene noctua (assembly GCF_965140245.1). Taxonomy (NCBI): domain Eukaryota; kingdom Metazoa; phylum Chordata; class Aves; order Strigiformes; family Strigidae; genus Athene; species Athene noctua. The sequence goes on along the minus strand of NC_134052.1, from coordinate 1,671,127 downwards.
GATTGAACAGATCTGTAGTGTGTAAATACAAATTGTAACTGCTAATCCAGCTATTCGTAAATCATGTAATTTGTTAATCTGTGGATGAGGATGTGAAAATCTGAATATCAAATCTATACCTAAATGTTCATTTCAATTACTATTTTTCAGTTTGTGAAAGAAATAGATAACGAGAAGAGAATGAGGCTCTTGCAGTTTGTTACTGGAACATGCAGATTACCAGTGGGAGGATTTGCTGACCTCATGGGTATGCATTAATAATCCCTCTAAAGCATTAGATAATTTTTTTTAAAAGAACCAAGTTATATATTTATAGACATTTTAAATTAGTTTTATTGCTTTATAGTATTTAATGCTGGTTTTTAAGTCCTGCATATACTTGAGCTATGATGGAAAAAGAGATGGAGGGAATGATTACACCTGTTGTATTGTTTCAAAATCAAATTTATGCATTGCATCACGTGCATACTTTGATCTAGATGTAGTGAAAATCAGATGTCTTTTTCCTGTGTGAGTAATCTCAATCTTGTCTTGTGTTTGGGCCTTTCACACTTCAGTTGTAATGTATTACCTACTGAGATAAAGGTAGCTAGACCTTCTTTATTTGAATTTGTTACAGGGAGCAATGGACCCCAAAAATTTTGTATTGAAAAAGTTGGAAAGGAAAACTGGTTACCCAGAAGTCATACCTGGTGAGTATGTAACAAATCAGAATATTACTACTGTTCTGGTTTTTGTTAACAGCAATCTACTTGGAGATTTTAGTAAATGGGTGATATGCTTAAATTTAAGGTTGAGACTGTGAAAGCAAACACCAAGTTGTAGTGGTAAACTTTGTTGAATAATACCTGAACTTCTGAAAAAGTCTTGTGGCATAGAGAGGATTCCACTGTAAATTCCATGGATTTGTGTATTACTGAAAGTTTAAAGTAATAAACTGTACCGTCTAAAGAGGTTGGGACTGATCTTTTGTTATCACTACACTCCATTTTGATAGTGAAGGAGCCACATTCACACTCCCTCTTCCCTAGAGAAAAGGTGGTTTCTACTCAGTTCCTTGGGTGTATTAGTGGTCAGTAAAAAGACAAAAATTAAAAATTTCAAATGTGAATGATGTCTCTCATTAACCAACTACAAAAGGTTAGTGAAACTTCCTACTGAGTGCACTACATTTCTAGAAAACTATGACCGTTCAGGCACTTGAATTTTGCTCTCAGAAATATTCAGATTTATGTTGGTAGTCAGCTTTTCACAGGATATGAATCCAGGTATCCATCTACACAGTAAAAAGCTTAGTTACCCATATTCAGAACAGATTTTTTTAATGATGGCTTAATTATTTTTCAGTACTTAATTTTTTCTTTATTTTCAGTTTCAATCGTTTAGACCTTCCACCCTATAAGAATTATGAGCAGTTGAAGGAAAAGCTGTTGTTTGCAATTGAAGAAACAGAAGGATTTGGACAAGAATAGCTAAAATTTGCACCTTGAAGAATGTGAACTCAATATGATATATGTTCTTCACTTCTTCTGCTTGTTGCACACTTCATTGTAAAGTAGACTTGACTTGGATTTATTTAACAATACTAATGTGTAAGTAAATGGATGTTATCCTGAGGTGTTATCCACATTAACTCTGGATTTCTACTGAGCACTTTCAGAAATCAAATGAGCGATCAGATATGGCTACAAATGAATTACGACCTAAGTAGAGGTTTAATACAGCTTTGGGCTCTGCTTTGTTTTACCATTCATTAATTAGAATGTTTCCTTAAAGACTGACAGATTTTTAATAATAGTTTTGTCTTTCCTTTTTAGTAGCATTTTTTGCTACTGATGCACTGGGAAGTTCATTGGTAGCTGCAATGCTGCAGCATCATCTTAAGCCTCTTTACAGCAGTGTTATTAGAGCCAGCTCCTAACCATCCTCTGCGTACCATGAGCAAATTCATTGCTTAAGCCTTTTTTTCTAACTCGAGTGTGGCCAGACTGTTTTTTCCCTGCCTGGAGTCTGCTCACATGCCAGCTGGACTCAAGCTGCTGTTAAGGGGATGTCAAACTGTGGCACAAATCCAGGGCATAGCTTTTCTTTGGTTTTTCCCAATCCTGCTAATTTCAGCAAAACAGACACCTGCCCAAAGTTGTTGGAACATTTCTGTGTGCCCTCAGAAGAATTCTGATCTTTTTCTGTGTAACACATTTAACTTTTAAATCAATATTAACACTGTGGTACTTCACTTGTTTTGCAAAAGACAAGACCACCTGGGATTGCACTGATTCCTTTTAAATTCCTGTTTGCAGACTGATGTTTCTTGTCAAAAGTGTTAATGGACATTATTCTCAGTGTTATTCTTACATGTTGCAGTCAGTTTGCTCTGAAGAATTTATTGGGTTTTCAGGAAGAGGTGCAAAACGACTGGATTCAGAAAATGGTAATACTTAACCATTTTTGCTGATGAACTGATTTGCAATAGTGGCTAAGGCTAAGAGGATTAGAAAGTTCAGATATGGATTACAGGTTTTTGAAAAGATGGAGCATCAGTAAACAGTTCTATAAAGTCTGAAATGAAAGGTTTTTTGGGGAGGTTTCTAAGCATATTCACCCTAAGCTGCTTATAGCTAGTAACTTTTGTAGTGAGTTCCTATTGGATTAATAACATCTTTTACTTCCTTTTAGAATCTGTTAATATTCAACTCTCTTCTGGTTTACAGTAACATTTTGCATTTTACTGCTCCTTTAGACTGAATGCACTTTTTGGGTATGGTCAGCTCTTTCCCTGCCTGAAGGGAGGAAAGCAAACTTCAGTGAGATGAGCTGTTAGCCATAGTAAGAGACGTGACCCCTGAAATAGCATGTAGCACATAGCAAAGCGTAACTGTAGCTCAGAGCCTTGGGATGGGAGCTGTTCTTAAGAGGCTTCTAGGTATCCGAGATGAAAGAGGACGGTGGGAAACTACAACTGAACTTCCAGTCTTGAAAAGAATATTTCTTTCCTGCTGCCCTTTCTGTCTAAACTATAAGAGGGGAAAACTGATTCAGGCCTAAGAACAACCAAAACAGTACAGTTTTTATCAGAGTTCAAGTGTTTTTCAGGTCATACAAAGTGATACGTGCTTATTGGAAGGCAGAATATTTAGACTGTAGAGTGAATAGCTTTTTTTGTGATGCATATTCTAAGAAAGACATGGAAAAGAGTTTCTGATGATACAGAAATGACCCTCTTCTACAGTTTCATTGATGGCGAGAACTAACCTGACTTCATGGGTTTACTAGGAGGAAAATCTGCCAACTTCGAAACATTTTATGGATATATTGTAGTACACAGCTCATGAGGAGAAAAAAAAGCCTTATAAATATTTTCTGTTTATATTAATTCTTATGATGAAATGTAGTTATCTAACATATTTACAAGAGAGATTAAATTAAGCAAGATAATGCAAGATTAAGCTATGAAAAATAGTTTGTGTTCTGCGTAATGCTTCATGATTCATGTAGGGAACCTAGAAATATTGTTAATGTATAAATATCACCCAAAAGGCTTTCAGCCCTATATTTTTAAAATGAAGAATAGTTATAATTGAAATAGCCTTAGCCCTAGTTCTATAGGGTATGGCTGTTTAATATTTTTATGGTTGAAATGTTTAGTTCAGGAAAAAGGTAAATGCTTGTATATATTTTTGCAGTCCGGGATTCCACTTATTCAATTTTTTGTTCTTTAATTTAAATGGCATGTTTATATGTCTTTTCTGCTGTATCAGGATGGGGGAAAGGGGGCTGGATATCCCAAGCACCAGATATGATTTTAAAATACTACAAATAAAGAATTTATTGGGGGGGGGGGGGGGGGGGGGGGAAATCTATGAAATATTGGATTTGGCCAAAAATATAAAAAATTTTTACTGTGTTAAATTGGCAGTGTTTCTGAAGTCAAAGGTTAAGATGACTTAGGCATTTTACTTTGTCAGCATTGTGAATGCTAACAAATCTGTTAATTTTTTACAGCATGTTGTGTAGAAATAAAAAGGAATTAACATAAGCCACTGGTGCACTTTTCTGTTTTTTGTGGGGATCTGGTGAAAACAACATGTGGATGAGCCCACAGCATCTGGTATCCCAGATAATAGGTCATTATGAATTGGACTTACAAGTAAGACTTTTAGCAGAGATTAATGAGTTTGTCTCCCACTACTTCAACTGATTTAGCAACCTGAGCTGCATAAATTCATAGTATGTCACAAATGTATATTGGTATGCAACTGTCAGTTGATCCTAATTTTCAAGTATTAAAATAACTTTTAATTTAGAATTTTGCCTTATGAGAATGACACAAGAAAATTAAATGCTGAGCTGCTGAGCTAAGAATTAACAAAGCCTTATTGTTCTGGGTAGCTCAGGAAACGTTAATATACTAATGGAATGCATAATAAATGCGTCATGTCTTGATCTGATCCAGTATGGAAGTGGAGGTTTTTTAATCCAGTTGCTTGTGTTTTTAAAAAAGCGCTTTTTTCATTATTCTGAGAAAAGTAAAACAAACCAAAAAAAGCCTGTTTAATTTTTTTGCTTGCATTTTTATTAGATGCTGCACTGGATCTGTAATCTCAACATCTTCTGTTATATTGGTATCTCCAGCCCCCTTTTTCTGGTGTCTTTTTAATTTTCTTCAAGAGTCACTGTTTCTGTACATGTGTTCTAGTGAACTCGTATATAAACTGGGATCAGCAGCACTGGATTGTAAAATACTGTACTGAAATTCATTGTTGAAATTTCCTTGCATTGTAATTTCAAATACTCAGGTAACTGTAACAGTATCTCAGTAAGTCAAATACTTTTATAAAACTACTTAAAGAGCTGGTAGTCTCGTTGTTATTCCTTCTGTGTTACAAAGCATCCTTGTGCAAATAAATTGTGTCTGCTCTTTTGGGGGTGAGGGGATAGGCTGTCTGAAGTTCCTTCTGCCGTTGTTGATTGTATTGGAAATTCATTAGGAGATGCCAGACAGCTGCCTTTGTGACTGGTTAGAAACTGCAGATAAAAATTCCAGAAATTTTAGTGCTTGTGGTCCTGGAGATGCTGCCCCAAGGAGACAGGCTGCTGGCCTGTTAGCAGTGGTAGTCTGAGGGAGATGGTCTGGAGAAATGTTCTGCAGGAGCCACAGCTTTAACATTTTCTTGTACCACTATTGCATTTATAAAAAAAATGAGGTATGACTGTGCAAGTCTGTTTTTTCTGTTTAGGAATGGCAGGGTGACAGGAAGGAGGGAGAAAAAGCTCAAGTGAGACTGGCCAGCCTTGTAGTTACTCTAATCTTCCTCCTCGAAGGGAGAAATGGTTTCTACATGCTTCCTGTCATCAGGAACCTCACCTGATTGCTGTGACCTTTCAAAGATAATTGAGATCTGCTTCACAGTAACATTTGCCAGCTCCCTCAGTGCTCACGGGTATATCCCATGGGGTCTCATGAACTTGTTTGCTCAAAGGTCCAGTTTGTTCAAATGTTTCCTAAACGGATCTTTCTCCACTGAGGGGTAATCTTCCTTGCTGCAGACCTTCCCACTGGGTTTGCACTCTGCTTACTTTCCCAGATGCTCACACAGGCTCAGTTAACAGCATTTTGTTAGTAGCAGCAAATGTTTTTCTATGCCAAGTAAATACATGCAATAACAACCGCCTTTTTTCTGGAGCAGGGGAGGTTGGTTTTGAGTTGCTTCCTCCATGCTTTGGATGAATCACTTAAAAGCATGCTAGTAAGTTGTGTAAACCCTAAATTTGACGCTGCTTTGGGTAGCTTTATGTTAGTACAGCTATGAGCATATTTCACATAAACCTGAAGTTTAAAAAAAGGCAAAAAAACCAAAACAGAATCACAATGTAATGTGTGATAAATGTATGGTATGAGAAATGTACAACTCAGTTGCACCATTCCATTAGTTCCTTGCTATTTTCTTTTATGGTGATGTGGCTTATGTCAATACCAGTCCTGGGTGGGGTTATTGATGGTTTTTTACATGTTAAGGTGGGAGTGCTTGTTTAGTTTAAACAAAACCTTGTTTGGTTTAGCTCTGATGGCAGCTGTGCACTGCTTACCTATTGAACCAAATCTTACTGCCACTGGCGGGACTAGAAGTTGAATTAGTCTATGGTAGAATGACTTTCTGTAAGCAAGCTTTAAAACTTACTGCTGAACTGATAAGAGAGCTTAGAATTCAAATTAATTAGGTTGCAGAGCTGTAAATATCCACTAGAAGAGACAATAGCTGTGTCTGTTGGATCTTAATGAAGGATTTGTTCCTGATGACTGAAGAGGCCTGATCCCATGTCCACTCTCAACCTATCAGCTCTCCAGTAGTGCACAAATTACAGAGTTTGTTGGAGAAATCTTATGTTTTCTCTGAGCAGAAACTAGTTCCTGCAGGATTTGAAGGACTGGTGAGGTTATCTGCTATGTCAAATCCTGGTTTTCAGAGTATCTTAGAAAAAAAAAAAAACCTTCATGAGCTCATATTTCTACTTTTTATCCAACAAATACCTGCTTTCTAGAGCTGTTGGGAGGTGTTAGCTTAATGTCAGTTTTCTGCTTGCAGGGTCATAATGCTGAAAGAAGCAACATTCAATTCAAGCAGGGAATGAACGATGAAGGGGGAAAAGTACCAAATACCGTCACTGTGTAGGTATGATACCAGCTGCGGTTATGTTTGATACAGTTCTCGAGCCTGTTAGTTTTGCCTTCAGAGTATCAGATGTCCCCGAGCCTTTCCAAGGGCGAGCTGAGCGTTTACCCCTTTCCTCCTGCCAGGGGCAGGAGCCACCCTTCCCCGCAGCAGGTGGGGTCCAAGGGTTTTCGCTGTCTCCTCTCTTTCAGGGGTGCACGATGCCTGCAGGCTGCCCGTGGGGCCTGGACTGACCTTCCCGCCCCGCCCCGCACCTCCCCTTGTCTTGGGGGGCTTCAGCGGCAGCTGAGAGGGGGGGGGGGGGGGGGTGTCACCGCTCCCCGACCCGTTTCCTTTATTCGGGGATGAAGTTGTGAGGGTTTGCGCTGAAGGTGTTTCCACGAGAACAACGACACGACGGGGACCAAGGGCCCGGTCTCGGAGCTGCCGCCGGGCCCCGAGGGGATGGGAGGGCGGGGGGGTGTTACCGCGGGAACGGCGCCGCCGCCGCCGGCCGAGTGCTTCCGGGTCAGGGCGGGGCTGGCCCCGCCCCTCTCCCCGCGGATTGGCGGAGCGGGCGGCGCAGGCGCGCGGGGCCGTGACGCGGCGGGGAAGCAGCGGCTCGAGATGGTGGGTGAGGCGGCGGCGGGCGCCGCGGCCCGCCCGGGCCGGCGGCACCGGGGCCTGGGCTGAACAGGGGCGGGGGCGCTGCCCCGGGGCCGGGCGGGCTGGCGGGCGGGCCCCGCGCCGCGGGGGAGAGGCGCCGCCGCTCTTGCCCGGCCCTCGGGGGGGCTCCGGCGGGGGGAACCGCCGGGTCCGCAGCAGGCGCAGGACGAGGCGGAGGGGTCCGGCCCTGGGCGTTCCTCTGCCAGACGGGCTGCCTCGTCCGCGCCGCCTTGCTTGTGGGCGGCTGTTTCATCTCTCTCCGGTTTCTCTTAGTCCCCCCGGCTTGGCTTGGGTTCGGTTTCTGCGCTGGGAACGCGCGGGTGGGGCCCCGGTTTTGTTAAGCGGGTGTTTTGGGCGGAGGTTTCAGGTATCGCGTGGCTGGTCGGTGTTTCACACACGGGCGGCTGAGGAGGCCGCTGCGTTGTCACGGAGGGCTGTCACCGTGCGGCGGAGCCCAGCCTGCCCGCTGCCCCACATCATTGCAGTGGAAAGCTCATCGTTCCCGTAAACCTTCGGTTAATTCTGCCAAGCACTGAGATACGCCGTGCGATGGCAGGCTGAGGACAGAGTCAGAGCAATATCTTTGCATTTCTTATGGCCACCAGGTTACAATTCCTAAAACTGAAAGCAATCGGGGGAAAAGAAAAAAAGACTGTTTTAAGGCAACTGGTTGTTTAACATTCTGTGGAACCTGGAACGTATTTATTTTATTGTAATTGTATTGGAGGTTGCTTCCTGTTCAGATGTGTTGTTGGCTAACACATATTCATGAAAATCGGGCTCAAAATATGTGGAAAAGTTTCTAAAGAAACAATTACTGATCTAAGTTATAAATGGGCAGTTGAAATGTTCTGATAAGGCATTTTTAGGCAAACCTAGGAGTTAAAGCTTTGTAGATGAAAAAAAAGGAATATAAAGGTTATAGTTGTATATACAGCAAAGGTTATATAAGAACAAATTGGTGCTGGGGGAATATTTACTCTGCTTTTCCAGAGTGCAGCCTCCCTTCCCCATATATTACCTCTTGTAGTTACTCAGCCTTTTTTTTGTTTGTTTCACAAGCTGAATATATAATTTCTTTCTCAGTATTATTTTTGCTGGTCTGGCAAGTTGAACAGACTTGTGGAGGCGTTGGACGAGCACCAGAGCTAGTGTGTGTGAAGTGGTACATGTGTGTCGGGGAGTAAGAATGGCAGGAGCAAGACATGTCAACAGCAGTGAACTGTTAGAGCAGATCATCCCACCTTGTGAGTTATATTATCTGTTGGTTGTTAGAAGAAATTAAAAATCGGTATCGTTCTGCATGGATGATGCTTTGCATCCAAATTTGTTACAGTCCAATGAAGAGAAGTATTTGACAAATCAGGACTTAAATACAGGTAGTAAATAGTCAGAAAATTATTTCAGACTTAACAGTTTGCCACTGTGTTTCTCTAAGCATTTGTGCACGCTGTAGCTTATTCTTTCTTTCACTTCCCTTGACTGCCATTTGAAAATAGTCCCAGCATACAAAAATAATCAAGAGCTTTGTTGAAAAGACTGGACTTTTCTGTGCTGGTTAAGACAGAAGAACTCTGCTTCACAAAGACCAGTTCAGGTGGTACCATCTCTTACCAGTCCATGTTTCTCCAAGCTACCCATAGAAACAGTGCTCTGCAGAGAGTTTGCTGGACGTTCTGAGGTTGGGGCCGTGTTGTTTTGTTGGGGCAAGTCCTTTTCCCAGCAAACAAGGCTTATAACATGACTGTGCTCGTTTCTTGTGGGGTGGGAATGGAGAGAGGGTTAACTGTCGGCCAAACGCCCTATACAGGTCTCACCTTTCCCAAGCCCAGGTGATTCTTGTCTTCCCTCCTAGACCATTTCTGTGGGACTCTCTTGCAGGATCTGAAAGATGCTGCATGTCTCTGTTTCCTTGAATAGGAATAAAAAAATGCCAAATCCTCACCCAGCTATGGAAAACAGCTCAGGTGCTGAGGTTTTATGATCCTGTTAGACAACCTGCAGTTAAATTTTGATTGATGTCTTGTAGCAATGGAAGTTGTGCAGTAGGGTTTGAAAGATCTTCTGAAGTTGATGGTGATGTTTACAGAGAAGGAAAAGGGACTATTGCCTTAGCCTTCAGTTTCCATTTTTCCTTTTTTTTTAAGTTGATTTTGCAAAGTTGTAAATTATTGTTAGTGGCTATAATCTTGTAGCTATCTCAACATGAATAAATAACATTTATTCATTGGTTTTCCCCTCACTTTTCTTATTTATAATTGTTCTTAGCATTTATTTGATAAGAAAAGGTAGTTTCGTACACAGAATGTATCTCTTTTCTATTTTTTTTTATAAATTCCATGTATATTTTCATACATGATTTTTGCTTGCCACCTAAATTGTAGCAGTCTGACTAATCAGTCTTCCAGTTGCAAGCCTACAGTAAGGAACTGATGTGTGATGTTGCAGGAGGTCTGAGGAGGAGGAGAGAGGGAAGGATTAGAGGGGAGTTCTGAGTTTCCACAAGATTATAATCACAAATGGGAGAAGAGTGATGGAAAACTACTGAAAAGGTCATGCAGAAAAGGTCGTACAGACACTTTGGTGTATAGAACAGTGTGAGTACTGTCTGTTTGAATCACCTTTGTGCAGCTTCATTTTCAGACACATTATTACAAAGCTGTGGTGGAAGGCAAATAGCAGCTGTAATCTTCTATTGATTTGTGCTTTCTCCATTTTCAGGCTGAGGTGGAAGAAACACTGAAGCGAATTCAGAGCCAGAAAGGAGTGCAAGGAATCATTGTTGTTAATTCTGAAGGTACCGTGTCAGTCTTGGTCTTCTGAGATATAACTTACTCTAAACATGCGTTTTAAGGGCCACTGAGTGTACTCCCTGCCATTCAGTTATACTCTGTCTTGAGTAAGGGTTTCCCCGTAGCTGAAGCGGATAGACAACAGTTAGGCTACAAGAGAAAATTGGATTCTTCTTTCTGCTTTTCTGCAGTCTCACTTTATTATTTTAGGAAATAAATAAAATAAATTGCAAAAGCTTAGGAATATTTGAGTTACGCCAGTGTTTGAGACTGTTCTGTCAAAATCAAACCTTTATCAGCAGTGCTAAAAGCTCTCATGACATCTGAAATCTTGCTGCTGTGCATGTCCAGAATGCTGCTGCCTTGGCAGGCTCAGGTGGCTCAGCACCTGCCTCATGCTCATGGCCTCAGGAAACTCATAAGCTCGTTGTCTCTTTTGGGAGTCATTGAAGGGTCCGACAGAGCAGGCTTGCTCAGAGCACTCTAAATATACCGTGCGCAGCCCAACTTCTTAAAATGGTGTGATTATAATTTAAATTGAATATTTCCTGGAAATAATCCTTAGAAAAGATGATGGATAGCAGCATATATGAATATTTTGAAGATCAGATCATTGTGGACTTGTATGCAGCTTGTGTTCCTGCTTGCTGCTTTTTCATGATGCTGAATAATGGACTGTGCTCTCCAGGCTGAAGCTTCACTTACGTAAACATACACCTGCAGCAGTTTTTCTGCCATGCCAGTACTGGGTAGTTGGCTTCTGCATTGTTCTGACACATGAGCTGAATTTTGACTGGCTTTTTGTGGGAAAACATATTTAATGGTGGCAGAAGTATAAGAGAGGGAAAGCCCTGGCCAGACAGTGTCAGTGTGTCTGGTTGGTCCTCCTGGCTGGTGCACAGGAATTGAACCAGGGACCTTACAGGGCTGTATCAGGTCATACGGCCAAATGTTGGGGTCTCAGCTTTGTAACTGTGTGCTACAGCAGCTGATGTCCCCTGTAATCAATGCTGATCCCAACCTAGCTTACTTGAATACCATTTAACTGTGATGTTCAGGAGCTTTTCTGAAAGGAAAAGCTGTCCCTGGTCAGGAGAACAGAACTGAAACATTGGTATTTCCTTTCTCCCCCACCCCAATATTTATCTTTGTTATTATTTATTTCTATTTATAAATCTCATAAATAAATAAATGAAACAGCAAAAGTAAAGCACTGATGCTACTTGAGGTAAACAGTTATGTTCATGTTGTTATTTTAAACCTTTAAAAAGAACACTCCTAATCCCTGGTGTAGTGACAACATCTGCTTAAGGTTAAATAGCCACCCCAGTTGGACCTGATGATGCCACTAACCCTTTGTTTCCCCTGTTTCTTTGCAGGTATTCCTATCAAAAGTACTATGGACAACTCCACAACGATTCAGTATGCGAGCCTCATGCACAGCTTCATCATGAAGGCAAGGAGCACTGTGCGAGACATTGATCCCCAGAACGACCTCACGTTCTTGCGGATCCGCTCCAAGAAAAACGAAATCATGGTTGCACCAGGTAAAAGTGAGTGGGGTGAAAGCAGGCATCAGGGGATCCAGCAGAATTCTTTTCTTGTGAGACTGACACTATCAGCCTGAGAGAAAAGTTCTGTCTGCTGTTTTTATTCATATTGTATAATCTTTTCCAATAAGCTGTTTTGCTTTCCTCAGAGTGGAAAGCTTTTATCAGTGACCTATGTTGACTTTTCATGTTTGAATGTGGGAAATCACTTTCCTCGTTTCATGTTGATCAAAGTTGAAAGTGTTAAATAGTGTTTGAGAGTGTGTTGCAGCCTCTCATACTTTCTGTTTTTCAGTATAAAACCACAAGAGTCAGGAAGGAATATGTTTTGAGAGCATTTTCGGTTCAGTGCTGTAGACTAAATGATAAAGCAAACCAGTCTTAATAGATTTTCCCATTCAGAGGAAAGGAATAGAGCATATTGTAGCTGCAGTCATGAACTGTAGGCTATAGCAGCAGCAACCTTCTTTTCAGGAAACGTTCTCAGTATTTCATCAAATTAGGAGACGGGAAGCAATGAGATGAGTACAGTTCACTAATGTGGCAGGAACTCAGCTTTGCTCCTTCATAAGGCATCGGCTCCATGGTGGGTTTGTGCTGATGGAGAGGCAGAGGAGGAGGGGATTGCAGTTGCAGTAGACTGCTCTGCAGGGACTGGTCAAGGCAGATCTTAGGACAGGCTTTGGGGTTTATGCTGAGGCAGCCTCTGGTTTCCATATGAAGGATGAAAAGAGAGGAATAAGCGTTGTTCCAGCAAAAAATGTAGTTCAGCCACTGTAGCCCAGCAGTGTGGCTGGGAGATAAAGGAAATCTCTGTCTTGCACCACCTCTTTTGATTCCATCATGGCATGTGCCAGTTCCTCTTATCTCCTAGGCACAAACTGAGTTAAATTCAGTTGGTCTTGGGAGCATGAAATTTCTAAAGCTGAGACTTTTTCTCAGTCAGACTCATAAAAATAAGCGATCTGACATGCCAAGCCTGTTTTGCTCATTGAAAAGGAATGTCAGGACTATATAGTTCCCATGTTGTATCAGTGAGATAGGAGAAAATGTTGAAATTTACTTTGCTGTGAATAAATACTAGCAATGAAAGCATAATTATGTTTTCTTTTTTCTCTCCAGATAAAGACTACTTTCTGATTGTCATCCAGAATCCAACTGAATGAGTACACTGACTTGGTCTGTTTTTTTCCCTTTATCCAGCTGGGTTTTTTTTAATTTAATGGTGAAGAGTAGAGCATTAGTGTTAACTCTGCTGTGCCACTTCAACAATGTGTGGAAAAACTAAAGTTTTTGTTTACAAAGAGAAAAGTGGCACCTTTTTTTTTTTTTTTGTATCACAAGTCATTTTGAGGAGGAGTTAGTGAATTAGGCAGTAAAAAATGCAACAGATTCTTTTACTGGTTAAGATAATATAAAATTCTAATAATGTTCTAAAATATTATTCTTTGTGTGTTTTCATGCTTCTGTCACCACTATTTGAGATATGCTTTTACACTATTACTTCTGAATGACTGTAAATACGAAACTTGCCTATCCTCTAGTTCTGTCTTATTCTGTTGGTTTTACAAGTTACTTTGAAAAACTCTGACCATATCAAATTAAAAAGTGTCATCAGTGATTGTTTGTCTTATGTGTTTTCCTTCTGAGGATTTTAATTAATCTCATAATTGATTGAGCTTTTCTTCAAAAAATAGAACCTTCCTAGGACTATTTTTACTCATCTGTTGCTTTCTCTAAACTGGGATTTAGTCTGAGCGCATGTGCAGTGTACTCGTTAATTGCCTCATATGTTGGAGCATTCCCCCCCCCCGCCTTCCTTTTTGTTTCAGACAGAAGTGTTGTGGCTAAGTAAGGCCACCAAACGACCTGTTGGAGCTCTCATACTATCACAATTCAGTAGCCAGTTTGATCTGGTATCTTCCTTTAGTAATTTTTTTATTGATGGCTATTTAGGAAAAAAAAAAAAGTCATCTGGTTCCTCCAAAATAATAAAGGGGTGATTTTTGTAGCCTTGGGAGAGCCACAACTCTGGCTTGTGCTGAAGAGTCTTAGTGATGTGCAGAACGTCAGAGCCCGGGTTCAGAAATGATCCGTATTGTCTTGCGCTGCGTTTCGTGGGGTGCTGGGGTAGGTCAGTGCAGGCAGTGGCTGCAGCAGGGAGCAGTGCTTGGGGCGCCTGGCTCCTTCCCCCTCGTTTGTCCCACAGAGAAGGGGGGGGCTTGTGGGGGTAGTGTGGCTGCTGCTTGTGCTGTGGCCACCTCACGTCTGCCCTCAGAGTGCTGGTGTCAGGAGTGTTTGACCAGCCTGAACAGGAGTTTATCCCGAGGTGCACCTGAGCGGAGGCACAGCCTGCAGCTACGCACGTACTGTGCAGTTAAAGAAAGAACCTTGACTGAGTAACTGCAGTTCTGTTAGAGGATGCTGTTTCTTGTGCTGGGGACGGCTCACTACTGGCTCGCAGATTAACCTGTGTTTTAGACCTGCTCTTTCAAAATTGCAGGCACTAGTAGGAACATGTGATACTGTCCAGTTCTACACTGAGGAACAGTCTAAGAATTTATGGATGATCTCAGCAGGTTAGGAAGTATTCCAGGCAATTGGCTGCAGTGCATTTTTGGGAATCTTTAGTGAAAATGTGGATGTTGACCTGGACACTTTTCTGGATTTCAGAGCAGGAGCTGACGGGGTGAATAATGTGGTGACTTAAACACTTAACCTGTGTGTTCAGCATTTGTTTTCTGTGCATTTTCAGACTTGAGCATTAATTTATAGACTGTGTCTAATTTTTTAGGTAGTCTTTATGACCACAAAGGTCAGAAATGCTTTTTGAGATCTGTCAAGGCATCTGGGTGAGGGTGCTTTACAGTATTTTGGGTATCTCAGCTGTCACTGTGACTCAGTGTTGAACTCTTTCTGCCATCAGCATATGACTAAATTGGTGTAGCCTTGGGATCACATTTTGTGCAAAGAAGTGACTGACATAAACATCCATCTCCTAGTTATAGAAAACTGTGCTGTGTGAGTTACCTGTCATACTCACTGGCCCTTTTATTGTTGGCTTTTGGTTTAAGCCATGCCATCGAACCAATGACTAGGGTCTGAAATCATGCTCTGCATTTGGAGTAGTTCCTGATACACAGCAGCTTATATAATGTGATTTGTCATCATTTAATTGAATGCTGTCTCCAAAAAAATTATCTCCAGCAAGCTGAAGTCTCTTGAATAGTGAGGCAAGGCAGAAGATAAATGTGACTTCGGTTATCTCCCTTATCTTTTGTTGTTCGTAGCCAGAGAAATGTTTCCTTGAAGGTGGTGACCTGCTTATGCATTTTGGCTTTCCCTAGCAGGTGGCAGTGTTACTCTTTAGAATGGTGAAGAATTTCTTTAGTGTCCTGCATTCTTCGGGAAGATTCCTTAAGGATAGCTGTCCTGTGGTGGTTTTGTGTTGTATCTGAGTTTAGGACAGAGTGTGTTGAGGTGCTTTTTTTTAAAAAAAAAACAAGCTGTAATAAATAACCCTGTTGCAAAACAAAGTTCATTACCATTTTCTGCATTGTGTTGAGACCATAAACTTGCACTGAAATTCCTGCTTTATGCCGATTGTTTGGGTTTGCGGGTTGGTTGGGGGGGATGGGGATGAGTTTGGTTTTATGGTGTTTGGGGTTTTTTTCAAGGACTGCTAGCAGTCTGACTTAAAATAGACTCAGGAATTTTAATAAAAGTATCTTGAAGCTAGTTTTGGAACCTGGAGGAACTTTTTTTAAAAAATGGGGAAGGGGTGGGGTGGATGAAGCTGAAGAACAACAACTTCCATTTAGATACTTACTATGGAGAAGTGTCTTGGATCGGGAGCATCAGTCAGAGAGATCTGGCTGGAAGCAATTCCTCTGTATGCAAGTTAGGGAAGGATTTCACTTTTCCCATCTTATCTTAAAGAGGGTCGAGAAAGAGATCGGATGAAGCTCTGCTGAGTCGGAGCCTAGTCATTCGTATGGTAAAATTATTGTCAAATTGAGGAAGAATAGAAAAATAACCATGGTTGTCATCCTTTTTTTGTAGCCAGAAAGCATGACGAGGCAGTTCAGAGGAGGGCTTGAAGCTTAGAGCTGCTTTGTGTTGTGGTTGGAGACTGGCCTAATTTGCTGCCTTGGAGAAGTTGGTTTTGACAGATCCTTCTCTGAAAGCAGAGGAGGCATCTGCTGCCGAAATGTGGAAACAAACCCTAATGCATTAAGAAGCTAATGAAAGGAGGTTTGAGGTATGGCTCTGGGCTGTGAAGAGCAACACTTGAGGCCCAAGGACGTGCTCTCTTGTGCTGACTTTGCTCTGAGATAAGGCTCTGGCAGAGGAATGGAGGTGATGACATATTAATACTGCAAAAGCCAGGCTTGTCGAAACTCATTTCTATGGATCTTAGAGCAGCTCTTTAAAGCTGCTCCAGCTTCCGTTTGCTCCAGCGCCCTCCCAAGCAACTTCATCTGCCTGAGATGGCTGAGCTCTGATTGTGCAGTGCTGCTCTTCACATGCGGGACGTTGATCTTGTCTTAATGCTTTTGCTGTATGTTGCTACATCTATAGGGCGTGACAGTCTGGCATAGATAGTTACACCAATATAGGCTGGCCTTACGTTGGTAGAGCTAGAGCAGCTCCTTGAACCAGTAGAGTCTGTAGGAAAAGCTGTGGCAGCTGGGGTGTGCAGGGGCAGTGAGCTCTGACACACGCCTCCATGTCAGCAGAAGCCTGAGCATCGACACCATTTCTGTTGACATAAATACACTTCCTTTAGGATTCCTTTGGGGAGATTTCCTTCCACTAGCACGGTTTCACAAGCGTCCAGGGGTGCTTATTATCAGTAGTGTTTACCCTGTAGGAGTGCTGGCCTGTGTAAAGCTCAGTGTTGCTCCTAGGTGATGTTAGGGCTGGTGCTGGGTTGATATGGCTGGTTCTTTCCATCTTCTTTAAACCTTTGATTGATCCACGTTTTTTTGGAACTGAAGTGCACCTCCTGAAACAAGGAGTTTTGCCAGTGATGTCAGTAAGAACAGGCAAGAGAGGTATTCACATGTGCAAGATTTTTCAGGAAAGCTGAGGGCTGAAGGAAGAAGTGTATAAATCATACACTGTTGTACTAGAAGTAAAGCTTCCATGATCCATGCCCCATTTTTTGTAAGCACATTAACATGCTGAGAAGTGCCAGAGCTTCCATGAACCGGTGTCTTTTCTCCCAGTCTGGGTGTATGGATAATCTGTGGAATTATGGCCACAGTCCTGCAGTGAGGTCTGCATGGATAAAATCAGGGCTCTGATCACTAAATTAGAGTTCCTCATGCCTCATCCAAAAGGGGTTAACGCTTTCTAACAACAGTAATAGAAAATCCTTTGCCTGAGGATGCAGCCTGTAAACCTGACCAGCTTGCCACGTTTAATTCAACGTTACTGCTTTCCCTTATGTATTTTCTGATTAAAAGGACCTATATTGGAAATGAATGTCTCTACTTGTATCTTAATTATAAAAGTGTATCTGAAGTGTTTACATTTCCTTTACCAGTATCTCTGTGTTTAACTACTGCTACTGCTTGGTCAAGGAAAAATCCATGATGTTAGCCATGAAGGTAATTGTTTCCTTTCTTGGGTAAACTCAACAAGGAGAAAAGCATTTGTTTGACTGCAGTTAAATATATTTTTCTTTTAATTGGTGACACGTTTAATAATTGGAGCAGTTTTTTAATAGATGCATCTTTCATGTCTTTTTTTACCAAGGTTGTACTTAATCGTTTAATATTTTGTGTTTATTTGTTCCACGCCAATTCCCTGTACACCATGAAACACTGCTTCGGCAGATTTCCGCTTTTGTTGCGGCACAGGTTGAGGGGAGATGTTAAACGTGGCTCTTGGTGCAGCGTTGACACCGTTTGCGGCTGGGGGTCGATCCATTTACTGTAGGTGCAGCAGCCGCCTGTGCTGTCTGTAGTCACGCTGCGGTGTTGGAAACTCTCAGCGGAGATGTGGCTCGAGGCCGCGGGGACAACAGCAGCCTCGGCAGCGGAGCGGTGACCGAGGGGCTGCAGCTCCCCGCTGGCCCGGGGAGGCCGGGTTACGGCCGGGTTACGGCCGGGTTCGGCGGCGGCGGCAGCTCCGCCGCACCCCCGGGCCGGGCCGTCTCGCCTGGCATCCCCGCGCGGGTGCGGCCCCGCACGGCCCCGGGCTTTGCTGGCGGGAGCGAAGCGTCCGAGCCGAGACCTCCAGGAGCGGCGGCTGCGCCCTGGAGCCGTGGCCCCCTCGGTCTTCCGAGCCCCCGGGAACGGCCCCGCCGGCGGCTGCTCCCGCTCGGGCCGCCTCACGGCCTGTGCGCACCGCGTGCTCCGCCGCCGCCGCCCGTCACCGCCCGGCTCGCGGCCGCCGGCGCCGGGACCCCGCGTCGCTCCCCCCGCGCTCCCCGCTCCCGGTTCCGCCGGCGGGGCGGGGCGGGGGGCGGAGCTCGGGGTGGGCCGGGCCGCCGAGCCCCGCCCCGCGGGCGTGCCGCGGTGACGTCACCGGCCGCTCCGCCGCAGCCCCAGCGCAGGCCGCGCCGCCAGACGGAGCCGCCCGCCGGCACCCGCGCCCCGGCCCGGCCCGCCGCCCCCCGCCCCGGCCGCCATGCCCTCGGACCGGCCCTTCAAGCAGCGCCGCACCTTCGGTGAGCCGGGCGGGGGTCCCGTGGCCTCCCCGCCGTGCCGACCTTCGGGGCGACGCCCCTCCCCTTCCTCCTCCGCGGGGCGACCCCGAGGCTCGGCCGCCGTCGGGCCCCGCCGTGCGAAGCCGGGCCGCGGGAGGGGAGGCGGGGGCCGTGGGGGGCGGCGGTGCCGCAGCCGCCGCGCGGTGATGTCATCCCGGCCGGCAGCGCGGCGGGGCGCCGACCCCGCACCGGGGCCCGCAGCGGGGCCGTGCGGCGGGAGCAGCAGCCCCGGGGCTGCGCCGGGGGGGGCGGGAGCTGGAGCCGGAGGACGGGTCGCGGCCGGGAGGCGTTTGGAGCCCCCCGCGTGTGTGCGGAGGCCCTGCGCCCCCGGAGCTTGAGTAGCGTCACTCGTGGCCAGGGTATTTATGTATGTGCTTGCGTGTGTCGGCTTTACCCTGGTGTCTGTGCCTCTGTCGGCCTCGGGCGTTATCCCTCGGTGGGTTCATGCGTGCTCCCTAAGCCTCCATTTTTCATAAAGCCTGGAATAACGAACCTGCCCGAGCGAGCGCGGCTGGAAGGGCAGGAGTTGAGCGCAGGAAACCCGCGGGCAGCGTGTGCCGAGCCATCGCCCGCCTGGGTCACGTCTTGTGTGTCCACCCGCGGAACCGGGGTGCCGGGGGTGGGATGACGGCTGCCGGGGGCTCCGAAACCTACACGGCGAGGGTAGTAGTCCAGAGATAAATATTCTTGTTTCACTCTTCTAATCTTTGGACTGTCAGAGCACAACGACCTCTTCAAAAATTACCTTCCATGCTCCCCATCTCATTAGTGTTGTTGTTCCAAGAATCTGATACACCCTCTCTAATTGTCCCTGAGACCCAGAAGAGTTAATGCTCACATCGTACCCATCCTTTTGTTAAATGTACATGGTGGGAAAACTCAAACGACAAGGAGGTTACCATAGAAGGTACCAGATTTGATTGCCAGACCTGATAGTGAAATCAGATGAAACATCAACTGCTGTTTCTCTTGACCTTTGCCAGCTGGCACTGGGGAAGGTGCATGTTTCTGGCAGGTTACATCCCAAGAGTGGAATTGGTTGAGCTTTGCTGCAATCAGTATATTCATGCCAAACAAGGCCTCATTTTGTGTCAGATACTGTCCAAACGCAGGTGAGGGTGTGTTTCTTACATGAGTTTTAAAATTGGAGCTTTTTCCTACTGAACTGCTGATCCAACCCCTCGCTGCTCTCTTGGAAACTGTTTGGTAGTTTATTGGCACGACCCTTCCGGCCCTGAATGCTTACCCGCTTACCCAGCCTTCTCCTGCCGCAGCGACCGAGCCAAGTGAACATGCACGAACAAGAATAAAATGAAGTCTGGGTGCCCTGGGATACTTGCTTGGGACCCTGCTGTGTTCTCCTAAGCTACGTATTAAAAGCAGTGAAGTCTTAAATCAGACCATTAGTAACTACCTACTGTTAAAACTGGTGAGAATCAGCTTGTTATGGTCAGGAGGAGTCTGGTTTGCCTTTGCAGATTGCTCAGACTTTGTACGAGCCAGAAGGAAAACAAAATTTGAGGCTCAGAGGAGTTGGAAGAAAGCAGGATTAAAATAGCCCAGGATGGAAGGAGGGGGGTGAGGGATTTTGGTGCCGGCAACTGCAAGTGCTCCTTGTTTCTGTGTACTTTCCTCTGCCCTTTTGCTCTCTCAGCTGACTGGTCTGCAGAGCTCAGCCAGGAGGGGTGGGGGAGGAGGAGGAGGAGGCCTGGCAGCCCACACAGTTGCGTTGGGTCAGGGCTTGAATTGCTCAGTTGGAGAAAGTAAATACAGCTTGTTTTCGTCTTCGAATCATTACACAAGAGGAGCAGGAAGTGATTGTTTACAATGCAGTTGGAGAGGGCTTATGGAAAACATTGCCAGTGACACTGTACCCTCAGAATGGCTTATTTTTTAAGGCTTCAAAACTTTATAGAAGTGGAACTGTTCCAAAAAACCAGAGAAAAGGCAGAGTCAGGAATATGACTGTTTACAAAAGGCACCCAGGCTCCAGTTTCACAGCTAGTGGCTTGCTTAGGTCTTGGTCTGCTACCTTTCTTTCTTCAGTGCATGTTTTTTCCCTTCTTGTATTTTTGAGATTGTTTTTCCATTAATTTCTTTTGCTTTTTCATTTGCTTTGTCTTGGGTCTATCCTGAATAAAATCGGTGGATTTCTATTTATCATTGTTGAGGAACTGAAAGAGGGACTGGCTGGGAGATGCCAGGGGTTTGAGCCAAGGTGTGTGGAGGGCACTGAGCGCTAACTTCTCCCGTGGTCTGGTGTGTCGTTAGTGGTGAGAGGGTGATGCTCTGTGACCTGGTCCAGTCCTTGGCATGTCTGCAGTAGAGCATCTTTTGTCTGGGTGCATGGGGGTAAAATCTGACAGTAACCCTCTGCTTTCATGTGCTGAACCCAGCTGTAGACACTGAGGCAGCTCTCTTCTGTGTACTCAGATCCATCGTAGGAGTCCAAAACAATTCCCAGAACAAAGCTGTGGTCTGTGTCAAAGGAACAGGGTGTCCTGGCTGTAGCGAGAGCGTGCGGCAGCCTGACGACACCCTTGCACTTCCCATAAAGTGCGCGAGTCCTCCAGAGCATTGGGTAGTGCTCACACCTCCCACTGTTCTTGAAGTGGTTGTTTTGAATTGGCTGCTCTGCTCTTGCATAGCCGCCAACAGGCTTCAAGCTTTGTTTTCAATGCAGTGCATAACCAGTGTGGTTATGGGCATGGACCTTAAACCTAGACCAGTCAGCCAGCTGAAAGTAAGCTGGCCTTGTGCCCCAGCATCCTGCTGAAACAGAGGCACTTTGCAGTGAGGCATGTATGCATGTGTCCTGTTGGTCAGCTGGAGCCCCTGGTTAGGTGACAAACACGGAGGTTTGACCTCAGCCCCTCTGGACTGAGTATTCTTATCCCAGGTTCAGTCCTCTGGGAGATCTGCCTTTAGTGCTGGGAAGCCGTTTCTCTTTAGAGGAGAGGCAGCAGTAGATAAAGGCAGCGTGTGGAGCTGAATTCCCTCTTCTTTTGGCTCTGGGGAAAACTGAACTTTGCTTTCTCCGGGGACTCATCTAGTGTAAGCCAGCCATGCTTGTACAAGTTCAAAGACCAACAGTGGATGAATTGTCTGTCTCGTGCACCATTCTGTGCTTGTCATAATGGTTTTGCCTGGTGGTGGCTTGTAAAAGTGTCTTGATCTTGATCTGTGGTTGGTTAGTGAGTCAGCTTGTCTGTGCTTGGGGTCATGGTGCTCTAGCAGTTGTGCTTTAAGATCTGGGATTCCTTGAAATGAGGCTGCTGGTGCAAGTTGATGCTTAGCTGCCTGTGTCTAGTTGTATTAATTACTGAGGGCATTCTGTGACATGATTTGATGAGGTGTTACTTATCAGCATTGAAGAAAATATTGGTACAAGAAGAACTGAGTGAAGATGAAGAACATCCAGAGCAAATGCCAGCCAGACATGTAGACAACAAATATTGATTTTTAAAAGTATTATTATTATTATTATTATTTTATATAGCAAAAGGTCCTGACTGGCAGCCAGGAATAATAAAACCTGTATGTCCTTTGTTCGTTGCTTAATGCTTTATTCACTAGAAAAACTTCAGATATCCCCTTGAGCCAGAAGGGTGGAGACTGATGAATCTGGGAGCTGTAAGACTTGGTAGACTCTTGCTGCTTCTGTCATCAAGTAGCCACGGGCCACAGACAAGTCATCTCCCTTGGCTTCTGTGTTCTTTCTTTGGTCAGTCCCAGTGGGGTTCATGGCCAGGGAGGTCACTCAGGAGGTCTTCTGGTGTGTCACCCCGCTTTTGTGATGTTCTGCAGTCAACCTGCGGCGGGTAAGCGCCTCTGACTCTGTGGTCATGCAGTTGTTTGCTGCCTTTTGTCTTCAGAAGGCAGTTTGGAAATAAGCTGCAAGAGAAAATGAAGGAATAAATTCAGGACTTTTGTGTCTGGCACATCTCCCCAAATAGGCCCCGCAAATCCGTGCGTGTCCAGGCATGTTTGTGCACAAATGGCAATGACCCGGGCTGTGCAAAGTCTCTTTGTGCATACACGTGTGTGGTGTTCTGTATTAAAATACAGTTCTGTCAGGAGGGCCAGTTCTTTGAGCAATTTGAAGTGTCCTGAGAAGTTCTGAGAAATCTGAGTGCATTCCTGCTGTCTTGGAAGCTTATAATTTTTAAGGTTGTCAAGACAGAAGAAAAGGTCAAACAGAAGCTAGAGGGAAGCCCTGGCAGAGGACGGCCTCCTCGTGGCTCATGCGGAGGGAACTGGCTGTTCTTTTTACAAGGCTGGTGAAACTGTGATGAAACGCTGAACAAAAAACCCGGTTTGTTACCTGAAACTCTGATGTAAATACTCCAGACACCATCCAGATATGGCACAAGGTATTGCCCATTTGCCCCCCATGTTCAGGAGATGTAGTGAGTTAGAAGATCATCCTGCATGGCTGGCGGCAGGGGTGACATGGTACTGTGCAGCCAGAGAACAAGTGTTCTGACATCAATTCAGACTTCACAGTTGTTGTGTGGCTCTGCTTGGTCACAAGCTGAGCCCTTATCGTGGATTTGCCATATACAAATACTCATTTCTGGACCCAGGTTCAAAATCATACTCAGTTAAATTTTTGAAACCGCTAAAAAAAATGGAGGTGGTTCCTGTTTTTCTTTAAAATCCATTTTCAAGCTCTGCTCTGGAGCCAGGAAGGTTGGGGATTTATGCAGATGAACAAGACTGCTGAGATCCTTCTGCAATCACAGGCATTCAGAAATCCTTGCAGACATTACACATCTTGTAATGAAGCTGTAACAATGCGATGGATAGTCATGCAGACAGATCATCAGTTGCTCCACATCCTTGTTGGTAATACCTTCCTGTGACAGTGGAACATCAGCCCCTGCTGTGTTGCAGAGACGCACTTTCTATCAGGCATTAAGTTCAAAACAGTGTAGTTGTGGTCTTGAGTCGTTTGTTCTGTCTGGAGCACCCCAGCTTTGCCAACAGAGGAAGTAAAATACGACCAATGCGTAACCTGGAGCAAGCGCCCTTTCTTAGTAGTGAGGACAGCTTTCCCAGGGCAGGGCTGGCTTTGCAAGCTCTGCCCTCCTTTCCTGGATGTGGGAGTCTCACTTCTTGCTCCTCCTGCGGTGCCACTGGCCTGAGAACAAGCTCCCCAGCATTGGGCAAGGCCAGGTCAGGTCACTGTCGTGTGAGCCATGACACATACACAGGGATGAATTTCCTGGTGGTTAGAGGTGTCTGGCCTTAAGGTGGTGTGATATTACAAAAATATTTATTAATGTTCATCTGGAATGACCTGCATAACTTACCTGTATCTTCAGCAGTTGCCAGCTCATTCCGGATGTATCCTGACTTCAAACCATCCATTTCCTCCTCTCCTTGAAGAAAATCTCTTGGAGAAAGGACCGCCTTCTGGCAACCCTCTGCCCTGGGACTGACCACAGCATTTTCTTGAAGAAACATGTTCATTTTTGTGTCTGCTTCAGGTTTGGGGCAGATTGACCCCCAGACTGGCTGGCAGAGTTTCTTGTGGATGGCAGTGAGAAAGCCACAGGGCTGACAGCCTGCTGCAAGTGGCAGGGATGTCTGCACACTCCCTCTGTGCCATGGTCATCTGCACCTGGAGCCCTGGGACCACAGGGAGGGGCAGTAGCTCATGGCTGAATTTCTACTCTCTGCTTTGCTTTCCACACGTAGCTCTTGCTCAGCTCAGGAGCTGTTGACCTGGTAGCATGTTCATGATATTTCCAGGGGGTGTTTTTTCTTAATGGTGTTTTATTAACAGCATTCCTGTTGGTCACAAGCAGCAGGACTGGTTGTAGAGTCCATCTGCTGCCCTAGGGCAGCACCAGTGCCTGACCAGTGTTTGTCTAGTGTCTCCTGAAAAATGCTGTCCCTTACGCAATTGCCCTGTTGGAGAACTTGCCATATGTTTTCCTTCTGTTCCATCATCTGTATCTTTCGTCTGATTAAGGTTTTTTGCATCCAGGGCTGTCCTTGCATCCAGTGTCTGCATGGTGCTCAGCACAGCAGAGATCCATCTCCCATAGCCATGGCTCCTGGGCACTGCTGATAAAAAAGATTAATGCTCAGAAAATCTGGCTTTAAATTTTCTGCTGTTCTTCTTAACTGTCATAACGATCTCATCCTGCATTGCTATGAGATACATTGTGTGCCCAGATCTTTGGGAGAACAGCTTGGGAAGGACCTCAGTCAAGAAAACAGCTGAGATTCTAGTGTTTTGGGCAATTTGCAAGCTTTGCTGTTGGTACTTAACAGTTGAAACATCAGTTTGAGGAGAAATTTTCCTGGCATATGTAATGCTACAAAAATACTCCTGTCTTTCATAAGGCCCTAACAGTGAAATTTTGCTCGGAATAACCAGTAAAAAGTGTGGTTTTTATCTTGGTGCCATCTTGAGCTCTCACATCCTGGCATTGGGGAGTGCAGATGTGTGGTGCCCACACCGGGGAGTAGGGATGATGCCCTTCCCTCTGTGTGCAGTTCATTAAACTTAGCTCAGCTCCTTCAGAACAGCAGCTGGCTGTGAGCCCCTTCATGCCCTCTTGCATGAGTCCGTAAGCTGCTGAAATCAGGTGTGGTGTTTTGCTTCTCCCTGCAGCGAGGAGGGGCCACAGAAAAAAATGTAAATATGGACTGGGTTGTGTAAACAGTTCTGGTTTGCTTTACATATAGGCTAAGGATTAACTATAGCCAGGTGCTACAGAAAAGGGGAAAATCTTAACCTCAGTTAGCACAGCTATAATTTGGGAGAGCTGCAGGAGAAGAACAAGGCTTGTAAAATCAGACCTGTCAGGTGTGAAGTGTGAGTGTGCAACTGCTGCCAGTGAAAGGGTGGAGGGTGCGTCCCTGTCTGCAGCGCGGCCAGAGCTTGGGGCTCGACATCTCCGCTGGTGCCTCTCCAAAGCGCCCTTTAATGGTTTCCTCTTTATTCCTGTAACTTAGAGTAGACTACATAGACATTAAAGGTGATATTCGTAGCCATTCCTTGCTGCGTGACGTTGAAGATGCTTTCCTGGGACACAGGATTAACCTCTAACTCCCACTGCGGGTTAAGGAGGGGGCGGGTGACCGTCACCTGTTTCTTACAGGAGATCTCCAGTGCCTCAACTGTTGTGTGCACAGAAATCACCCTTTTGCAGGGTTTGATGCAGGATAGCTTCTGATTCCCCAGCCTACTTGATTGAATCCCCAAGGCTAGGATGGGTCTGAGTGTGCCCCTTTGCAGAGCTTCAGATGTCCTGGAAACTTCTGCCTGAATCTTCGAGCACCTGAACAGCTTAGGTGGGCTCACTTCCAGCTGCCTTCCTGGATGAATTTCCTGAAATGGGCATCTCCTGGGCAGAGGGAGAAGTGCAGTGCTTGTAGTTGCAGTCACATGTACCTGCTGAAGGGATCCAGGAGCCCCTGAAGTAAAGCAGCACCTACTGTCATTGCATTGTGGTAACCTGCAAATCAGGCACCTCCCACAGGGTTCTCTGAGATCAGAAAGGCTGCAAAAGCCCTGGGCCCATCTGACCAGGGGGACCCAGGTCCTGGGCACATGGCACGTCTTGGAGTGGGACAGGAGAGCTGCTGCTACAGTACATCAGATTTGAGGCCAGTTGAGAGCTTTATCACTGGTGGCTCGTGCCCTTAATTCCTGCTGAGTGTGGAGTCAGCAAGACATGGAAGAAACATGCTGCAGCAGCAGCCTGGCCTCCCTCTCTCTGTCAGAGGCACCTGCAAGTCTGTACCCCTTGGGGGACAAAGGACTCAGAGGTGAGATCCTGAAACACTGACGTGTAGCTGGATAGATGATGCACCATTTTATTCTCTGTGTGGCTTCTATTTCAGTGTGATGGGCAGGGGGCACCTTTAGCTCCTCTGAGGAAGCAGAGGTGGGATGACTGCCAGCCTTGTGCTGGATTTGGTGATGCTTCCAGGCAGCAAGAAGGGGTATCAGACATGTGGCTGCCCTTTGGCACATCCAGCCTAGACTAGTTGGATGCTCTGAGATTATCTACATTACAAGTTGTGATAACATGCAGAGGCTTGGCAGATTGCTTCTCAAACCCTTTTCAAAATTACTTGCACTGTTGGGTCTTCCTGTGCAAACAGTGCTGTGACCTTACAGGGAAGTGCATAACAGCTAGGAAGTTCATCCACATGGCCCTCTGATAGTATGGAGAGAGGTGCAGGGTAGGGTGGATACTGAAGCTGGAAAAACTAGCCAGCCATGAGGACACAGCTTTCTGCAGGCTCTGTTAATACCCAGCAAATCTGAGTTGACTGCGGTCAAGCTGCCTAAAGTACTTACGCTGGTAAGTGTTGTCCCTTCGTGTTCTGGATCTCCAGCTTTTCAGATGCTCTGTCCTGCTGAAGCTGGTACACGGTGAACTCATGGGAGCGGAGCTCTGCAGGAGGGGGACACACACTTCTGGCTGGCTGCTCAAGTTGGGTGCTGTGTGTTGGGTGCTTGTGTGCTGGGTCCTTCTTGTCACTGTGTCCTTCAGCATTCCTGAAGAGACGTTGCTGCACCAGTGTCACATGCAGTGCTGATTTCTGCATAACTCCTTGCTGATTTTGACCTCAGGGGAGAATTGTCTGTATCACAAGGATAACTCTGGATGCCCTGGGGCATTGGATAGG
Organism: Athene noctua; assembly: GCF_965140245.1. Classification (NCBI taxonomy): domain Eukaryota; kingdom Metazoa; phylum Chordata; class Aves; order Strigiformes; family Strigidae; genus Athene; species Athene noctua. Next base: position 1,644,093 of record NC_134052.1, on the reverse strand, counting down.
GTGAAAAGGAAGCATGAGGAACTACATCTTCAGTCATAAAACCCCAAATACATGCCCAAACTTTCCATTAAATCCAAATAATCTTGCCGTGTCTTGCTAGTCCATGGTGTCCTAGAGAAGAAAGGTCTGGCAGTTCCTAGCAGAGGGATAATTTCCTCTTGGAGGAGACAGAAATGGTGCTGAAAAGCTTCTGTGTTCTGGTGATTTTGTAGTCTTGCAGCCTCTGAAGAAACTCCAGTTTCTTCCCAAAGTAGTGTCTAGCCAAATTCAATTTATAAGCAGTAAGGTTTTATTGAGTGGTTAGATGAGAAATGCTCAGCATTTGTGGAGAGAAAACACACTCCAACACATCACTTATCCTGCCCTACGTGATCCTGGTGGGTCATGCAAAAACGCGGGTGCGTGAAGCAGATGAGGGGAGTCAGGCTTGGAGCAGGTGCTGCACTGGTGACTCTGTGTGTGGCAGGATGATCCCATGGCAGATCCAGCAGTAGGTCTTGCATTTCTAGGCAGTTGTTAGTTGTTGGCCTTTACCCACTGTCTTACCTACATGGAACTGCTTCCTCTGGGTGCTTCAGATGGGCCATTGTGGGCTGTGAAGCACTTCCCAGGGTAATGGTAACGCAGGGAGGAGCATAGACCTGTCGTGTCCCAGGAGCAGCACACACAGAGCTGTACCAGGCCCTAGTATGGCATCTTCCCCTCCTTTCTGCTGTTTTGAAGTGTGGAAAGTGGAGGACCCTCTGGTAAAGCAGTGAGAGGACATCTAAATTCTCCTGTAAACTCAAAGACCGTAGAGGCATTTATGTGCTGTCTGTTGTGTGTGTCAGTAAACATCAACTGCAGAGGGAAATGGGTTAGAAAGTGTGAGAATTGCAGAAAAAAAATCTTTTAGCACCTGGGTCATCTCCTTGCTTAAGTTTTTCATGCTGTTTCCACTATAGGTGTAGAAATACTTTCTGTCAGGCCAGTAGCTGTTGTAGCTACTGTGTAGATTTAAGACAGGTAAGGAGTTCTCCTTGGCAAGGCGTGTATCTCTCTTGGACTGAGGCACTGTGCCAGATAGGGCTTGGAAGTGCACAACAGTCAGAAGGAAATGGCTAAAACCCAGACCCAGTTGGAGAATCCTCTCCTCTGGGGAAGCAGCCAGGAGACACAAAGAGCCCGAACTTCCAGAGCTGAGACCTTTAAGCTGTGCTGCTGCCTGGCACTGATGGTCATGAGCTACATTTGCTTAAGGTAGATTTAGAAATACAGTTTTGTCATCCTTACAGTCTCGTTTAAGTAATTTGGTTTCCTTGTCTGTTGCCCAGTTTTACTGGGCAGGGTAGCATGTCCCAGCCTTGTGGGATGATTGGGGTGGTAGGAAGCCATGACATCACTGAAGCTGACATCTAGCTGACCATCTCACTGCTGCAAAATGTTCAGAAAAGGCCTGATGAACAGAATTTGCATTTCTTTTGCAATGTCCCTCTTTGTCAGTTTGTGGCTTGCAGGGTTGTTGCCTCGTTTTTGCCTGAACTAGCACAGCCAGATGTTCCTAACTTTGTTTCTTTACTTCCTTCTTTCCAGCGGATCGTTGTAAAGAAGTACAGCAGATCCGAGAGCAGCATCCAAACAAAATCCCGGTAAGTTATCATTCTTGCTGTTCTGCATTAGACTTTGTTCTTGTGACCCCCTCTATGCTCCTGGATAGCCTCCACCAGCCAGCCATAGAGGTGACAAAACTTTGCTCCCCAGAATCAACACAGGACACTCTACAGAAACTGCCAGTGCCTTGTGCATGCCAGCTGCTCAATAGTAGACAGCACTCAGCAGTGCAAAATACAGTCTTTCTCTTGAGCTTCATGCCTGCCCTAGAGGCAGGGAACTGATTTGATCTCAAATCTGCTAATCTAGTTCCAAGCAAGTGCAGCAGGAGAAAACTGAAATGGCCTCTTTTTTTTTATTATTTTATTTTTGGTTGATTGCAGTAGCTACCTGACTTTTCCTGGATAATCTGGTAGGGATTTCCCTGCAACTGCCCAGAGGAAGATGTGTGAGATGATCTTCACTGTATTGAAAGCGAAGAGACCCTGTTAAGATAATTCATACCAGAGCCAAACAGTCACACCCATTCTGCGCTCTCCCAGTGCCTGTTGTTGACATGGAGAGGTGAGACTCCATGAATTGCCTCCAGTCCTTCCTGCCCATGTCAGACCTAAAATGCTGTCTTGATCTTTGGCTGTGAGTGTGCTTTTGATATCCTAGCTGGGTATTTGCTTCTCTTCCTGAGAAGATGGAGAACTTAGAGAAATAGCATACTTGGGGCTTGCTGGAGGCAGTATTTGCAATGCCATAGCATGTGTGACCAAAAAATGGGACATGTTCCTAGTTCAGCTCACTGTCAGTGTTGGATGGATATGAGCCTTGTCTTAAAATTGCATACAGTCTTGGTATTTAGCCTTCAAGGCCTAATGTCTCAAAGTGCTCTTGGCATATATTAGTCCATTGCTGCCTCGCTTTCTTCTGGTTTTAGCACAGCATCTTCTAGCAAAAAGAATTCTTTCTCTTCCTTCTCTTCCACCATGACTGTGGTGTCCACGTGTTGTCAGCTCAGCAGAGCAGGGCTTGCCCCTTACAGCACACTGAATACCAGTATGCCATATCATCTACACATTTATTGATCACTGCTCTTAACGTAGTTTTCATGGTGGTGGGCTGGCTCTGCATTTCTCCAGAGTTGTTGCAGAGCTAATTACAATTCTTTAAGGCTTTAGCAATACGGCCAGGCTAGAAATAAGTTGTACATAAGATGTACACACGTGCATATATGAAGTGCCTGTACACAAATGCATGTTGCCTGGGAAATGAACAGAAGGAGCCAGAGCTCAGCATCCACATGCAGAAATTTACCAGCATTACAGAAACATGGTGGGAGAGCTTCCACGGCTGGAGTGTTCTTTGTGTTAGAGTCAGACACCACATGCCCAGTGCCATCAGGACCTGGCCACTGGTGTGGTTGTCCGGGGAGTTGTGTGTGTGTGTGGCGGTTTAGCCATGGCAGAGACCCGAGCCCTCCCACACCTGCTCCAGTGACCTCTTTGTTAAGTGCTTTATTGTCCTTGGTAGTGTCCTGAGTGCCAGCGTTGTGAGAGGGTGAGGGACTCAGCTAAACGCTCAACACTTTTGCTTTCCTGGGCTGACTGGCATGACAGGGGAGGATATGTTTAGCTGCAAGTTCTGCTGGAGCAGTAAAAACAATCATGGGGAGAGAAGGGTGTTGAAGGCCTTGGGGGGTGTCCAGCTGTGTTTGTGTCTAGTGATACCTCTAAAGGCCTGGTCCTGATGAAGCTCTGACACCAAGTTTGATGCTGTCTCGTCTCTTTTACATAGCAAAGTTCCTGCCAGTCACTGTACGTAGCTTTCAGTGCTAGGGCTGTGAGCAAAGCCTTGTACTGCAACATGGAGCATGGTGTGGGGGGTGGCTGTGGGTCTGAGCAGTGCAGTGCAGGCAGATTGGCTCTAGGAAGGTCTTGGATTTCTGTGAAAGGCAGAAGCTGTGTTTGCCAAGTGATTGACTTCCCTGGAGAGGGACTTGGAATTAGCAAAGGGGTTTGAGCCCCCAGCTCAGGGAATCAAGCAGAAGATGGCCCTTACTGCTGGCAGAAATCACAGCAAGCTGTGCCGCAGCTGCTGCCCTTTTCTTGCATCTCCAGTTTCCACTCAGAGCCCTTGGGCAAGTCCCCTTTTGCTTTGACAGAGGACCAGGAGGATTTTGAGTGCATGGTCTGGCTTCGTGCCCAGGGAACGACATTCCTCTCCTGTTCCCATGAGGGTACTTCCAGAGGGAGCTGAGACAGGGGCTGTGCCACATGCACATGGTTAACTGTGGGAGACTGGGGTGGTGTGTCTGTCTGAGCCCACCAGTAGATAACCTGGACTCTGCCTGAGGTGTGGAGTTCTCTGCACGTGTTTGAAGGGAAATCACATCCCAGGACACCTCACTGGCACATGTAATAAGGAGATAGGCAGGAGCTAGGGGCTCCTCATTGTTTCCCTATCCATCTTGTGCCAGGAGCTCCTTTGCTGTCTGTGTTCCCCAAAGCTGGCTGCACTTCCATGGTAAAAAGTGCTGACCACAGGAACACATAGCTCTTCCTGAGAAGGGCACGGTTGTGTTGGCAGTGGGGCACTGCTCACACTTGGCGCTGCTGGGAGGGAGCCTCCAGCTGCCCTTTGCAGGCAGGATGGTTCCTCCTAGGGCAGTCAGAGCAAGCAGAGAGCTTCCTGCCTTCTTGCTGGGACCTCCATCCACATCCTCAGCAGATGCTTCAGAAATCATCTACTGTCCTGTTAGAGGACAGACTGAGCTTACACTTGCCCGTCGCCCTCACCTGCTGTCTCCCTAGTGCTCTCTTTCTGGAGCCCATTGAACTGGGCCCTGTTGAGGAGCCACTGCGAGCTTTAAGCCAGCTCCAGTGAGCCCTGAAGAGTCTAAAATCACTGGGGAACAGCTTGTGCTGGGCAGCAACAGGAGTAAACCACTGTCGCAAGCACTGTAATGCTAAATTCAGCAAGGCCTAGTGAGTCACGGGCTGCACTGCTGCAGGGGTGGCTTAGGGGAGAGCCACCTCTCATGCTGATTGGGAAGGCTGAGGGTGTATTTGGGCCTTGCAGAGGTCTCTGTTAGGTTAGGTGATAAAAAGCTCATCTGCACACCCACAGAGGAGCATGTAAAGGCAATGGCAGATGAGCCCAAATAATTCCCTGCCTTGGCACAACAGTGGACAGAAACCCAGATTACGAACTTGGAGGAAGGGACAACCTTCTCTGGGCTCCTGCGAGGGCTCTTCTGGGGAGCTGCAGACCCAGTGTCCAGGGCTGACATGACTCAGGATGGATCAACACCAGAGCACCTTTGGACTGAGGGGAGTTAACTGTATGTATTTCCACTAAAGGACCTCCACCCTGCTCAGCTGGAGGGGGACGGGGTGAGGCTGTTGGTGTTGTCTGTGTTGATCTCTGTGGCTGGCCATCTATACAGGTATGGATGTGTTAAATATACACATCTCTGTGTCCGTGCCTACTGGGAATACATTCTCAGCCTTTCTGCTTGTTGGACTGGGGGACATAGAGCATTGGCAACCTTACCTCTTTCAGGCTGCCAGATCTGGCCCCATTCCCTACCAAAATCCCTTTCTACCTCTTCAGACTGTCCCCAGAACAAGGGTTGAGTTTATAAATGTCTGCTGGGTTTGTGTGATGGAGTTTTTAGTCGCAGGGGAGGGGGCTACAGCAGTGGCCTCTTGTGAGAAGCTTCTCAAGAGTTCCCCTGGCTGCAAGTCAGACCCACCTCTGGCCAAGGCTGAGACAATTAGTGATGGTGGCTATGCCTCTGCAATGACGTATTTAAGAAGGAGAATCTGAGAGGGGGTTGAGACTTTGAGGATGAGTTACAAGAAGGACACCTATTCAAACACTGAGGTCAGTGGAAGGAAGGCAGAGGAAGAGGGCAAGGTTGTGCCAGAGCAGAGCAGGCAGCCTGGTGAGAGGCCACCCCCCTGCCACCCATGAGGGTCACCAGAGGAGCAGAGATTTGCCTGTGGCAGGCCCCCAGGATTATGTGGGAAGAAGCAGCCTCTGCTGTTGTAGTTTGATGCTGGGAGGGCTGCAGCACGTGGACGTGACCCACACTGGAGCGTCTGGAGAAGAATGTATCGTGTGGGGAGGAGTCATGATGGGGAAGGTTTGGGGAGGATTGTCTCCCGTGGGAGGGACGCCTCGTGGAGCAGGGGGAAGAATGCAGTATAGTGCTTCCCCCTGCCCTTGCAGGAAGAAGCAGCAGACTGACCACAGCCCCCATCCCCTGCCCCTGTGACACCGAGGGGAGGACGTAGAGATATTGGGAAGGAGGGAGGGGCGGGGGGAGCTGTTTTTGAGATACAGTAATGCTTCTCACTGTCCCATTCTGTTAAGTGGTGGTGATGTTAGTGTTTTGAATTAGTGATGTTCTTTTTTTTTCCTTCCCCTAACAAGCCTGTCTTTTGCCTGTGACCATAATGGGTGAGCTCCCCCTCTCTGTCGTTATCTCCAGTCCTGAGCCTTTTGATTCATTTTCTCCTTCCCAGCACTGTGGGGAAAGCTGTGTGGCACTCAGTTGCCCTCTGGGCTCAAACCATGGTAAAATGCTGCCCAAGCCTCTTTTGCAGTGGGACTGGGACCCCAGGCTCTGCCCTGAGCCTTTCCACCTGTGCCCAGCTCGTGTTATTTCTGCAGTGAGCTCTATGGTAGGTTCCCCCTGCAAGAGCAGATGTCCCACACTAAGGAACCCCTGGCTTGAGGCAGCAGCTTGGAAGAGGGTATGGGAGGGGAGGTGGCTTTGTACACAAGCCCTGTGGCCACAGGGATGTTATATTAGCATTTGATCACGCATTTCCCTCCAGAACCAGTCAAGAATGTTTTGCCCATTGGCCACCTGTTCCCGTAGCTGGCTTACCCAAATAGCAGCTCATGTTTTGGAAACAGAAACTCTTGGAGCTATTCTACATGACAGACTCTCTGTCTGCTCAGGGCACAAGACAGCTGCTGCTTTAACAGCCAGGACATCCTTCACAGCCCATTCTTGGACTAATTGAGAGGCTTTTCTTTGTGGGATGGAAGTGGCTGGTAATTAGAGACATCTGCCTCTGTTCCTGCTTGATGTAAGTGCGAAATGAGGCACAGCCCAGGTGTGCAGGGCCCTCTGCCTGTAAAGGTATTGTATATTGACAGACAGGTGCTGCGTAGCTGCCCCATTGTGCAAACCACTTAAAAATTTGAGGTCCTGCTGTTGCATCTGTGTTTCCCAGTGGCCAGAGCAGCATCCCCGTACGTGGCTGTTGTGAGTGTTTATAACCTTAAGGCTATAAATCTGACAATAGCCAAAATACTCATCAGTCGAAATCAGACTCAAATTAAATACAGTAGGATGGCTCTGCTTGTCTTTGTCCTTCCCCTGCCCTCCTCCTGGAGGGAGGAAGGGACCTCAGCAGGTTGGTAAGGGACATCCTGATGGATGATTTAGTCCATTGCAGAGAGCTGTTCTTTCATCAGGTCCCCATCCTACAAAAGGAGCCATACCTGGCTTTCCCTAGTTTTCTCTGCCACCCTTTCTCAGTATCAAGAGGAGACCTGGTGATAATACATTGGTGGACTCATGGGGGCTTTCATATGCTGCTTGGCCCTGGGGCTCCTGGGTTCCCCTTGCACGAGCTTTGTCCAGGATAGGCTCTTCAGAGGGCATTTATGTGCAGAGCTGTCACCAAGGCGCCTTGCACCCCTCCCTTATCCGGGAACTGTCTTCAGCATAGCTTGGCACGTCCTGGTAGGCCTTGGGAGTGCCCTGCACTCTGGGGAACCCCTCAGACATTCCCAGCTCTCTGGTGGTAGCGCAGAATCCCAACCGCAGTGTCTGATTTGGGTTTGGTGTAGACAGGCAGCAGGAGTTAGGCTGCTGCTGCTGATAGAGGCTGGTGTGTCAACAAGTGATGAAGGGAAAGGCGGATCAGTGTCGAGGTTCGCCTGTTGCTTTTGGCTCAACAGAGCCATCTTCTGGGCGTCCTGATCTCTGCATGCTGCTCCGTCTCTCCTCTGTCCAAAGGCATTTGCAGTCTCACGTATGTTTTTGAAAGAGACCTGGGAAAATTATTTGTGGGACCTTGCCTTATAGTCAGAAATAACGTTCAGTCTCAACTCGGAGAAGATGATGAACTGATGAGTATACAAGTGTTTCTGTTGAGGAAACAACTAAGTACTGGAGAGATGTGAGAGTCAGAGTGTCACTGTAATGGGAACATATTGAGCTTTATAAGTAATATCATTACTTATTTTAACTGCCTACCACCTTGAATACAAATAGTACATTTCTAAGCTGGTTTAGAATAGCAACTGTAGCTGTCAGTAGACACTCCTTAACAGAAGAAACTAATTATCAGGAAAACTGAACAGAAATCATTATTTAGCTGTTTCAGAATATAGGTGTAGTAAGAGCTTTCCCAAGGAAGACCTTGGCTGGGCTGTCCCGTGGTGGCACTGTGCTGAGGTGCCCTGGAAGCTCACACAGGAGAAGTGCCCGTGGGTTTCTGATCCTTTCTGGAGTCAGTGTGTCTGTGTTAACATCAGGAGTGGGACTGGCGAAATCCAAACTCCCCCTTTCTGAAGGAATGCCTTGGTGGCCTTGCAGTGATTTCTAAAAACTGCTTGTTTGGGTGTATCCACAGCTCTTTCTGAGCAAGCAGGGTGATGCTGAATGGTAGCAGTCCAGAGTTGTGGCACAGAAGGGAAGGAAAGTGTCTCTTGCTGTGCACCATGAGTTCAGTCCTTAGCTCAAGCCAGCAAAACCTGTGGTTTTGGTCAGTCTGAAAGTGATGTTAAAATACTCTTCCACATCTCTTGCATGGTGGGGGAGGTAGCTAAATCAACCCACTAACACCTGCTGTTTCTCAGCGAGCCAGAGCAGTTGGTGCTTTAGTTCACTTGGATGATCTCTACTGTCTGGCTCAGGCAGACAAACTACTCAAGAGCTGTCTGCAGCCAACCTGATGGTCACTACTCATGTCCTTTGTTTTGTTCTCCTGTGAGGGTCTTACCTCAACTTTTCTACTTGTGCTAGTTTGATTTGTGTTTGACCTTGAGGCCAGTGCTTGGGGCACCGTAAACTGTGGTTAAGCCTACCATTGACCTTCTCCCCAGGTCATCATTGAACGCTATAAAGGGGAGAAACAGCTGCCAGTGCTGGACAAGACCAAGTTCCTTGTCCCAGACCACGTCAACATGAGTGAATTGGTCAAAATAATCCGGTGAGTGGGGTGGCCCCAACTGGCGTGCCGGGAACCTGAACACAGCGTGGTGGGGTGAGGACGAGGCAGAGGCAGCTGCTGAGGGTGGGGACGGAGACATGACAACCACAGCAGCCTTGAGCTGTTGGGGGGAGTCGAGGCGGAGGGAGGCTCTTGGCATCTGGTGAAGGACTGTGACCCTTCCCTCACAGGGACACTCCATGAGCTGATGAGGGGACTCCAATCCCCTTCTTTTATCCTTCAGCTCAGGTGGAAGAGGTCCCTCTGCTTTGCCGTTGCCAGCAACACTTGGAGAAAGGGGCTTTGCCGAGTCCCAACTCAGGAGGCCTTGGAACCATGTCCTGAGCGTGTGGGAGCAGGTCCTGGCTGTGCAGGCCTGGCCCCACGTGAACAGCATTGCTGGGGGAGGTAGAAATTGCTGTCACCGTGCCTACCCCAGGTGGGTTGACCCAGTGCTCCTGCCCTTGCCTCCACAGGCGCCGCTTGCAGCTGAATCCCACGCAGGCTTTCTTCCTGCTGGTGAACCAGCACAGCATGGTGAGTGTGTCTACCCCCATCTCGGAGATCTACGAGCAGGAGAAGGACGAGGATGGCTTCCTCTACATGGTCTATGCTTCCCAGGAGACCTTTGGCTACTGAGGCCTGCTGAGAGGTGACATGTGGAGACAGATGAACTGTGGTGCACAGACCCCCAGCCTTGGAAGACAACAGAACCAGAGGCTCACAAGAGGGGGACTATGCTGGCTCTCTTTGTCTCCCTCCCTCCCCTTCCCATCACCCTGTCACCAAAGAGGCTCGCAGCGTGTGTTGGACTCACACACCCTTCAACTCTGTGTAATTAGTCCTGCTCCCTCCCCACACACACACCCACGTGTGCCCATACGTACAGACACCCGCGCGCACACGCGGGGCCTCAGCTCCCATCCCATCCCCTTCGTGTAACCCTCAGCTGCTCTCACTGTGCTGTGTACGTGTGTGTGTGTTTGTAGCCTGCTGCCAAAACAGTTCGGGCGGTGGTGGAGAGAGGACAGGACGCTGTCACCTTCACTTTCAGCACAGGGAGAGCCGCCTCTCCTCCAAGACACTAATAAAGGGCAGGAGGTCTGCAAAAGCAGCAAACAGATGCTACTATTGCTCCCGAGTTTTAATTGATTTTAATTACACCCATATCAGATTCTTGGTGCTACTGAGTAGATGTAGGCTTCTCTATAGGACTGTGGATAATGTATATTCTTTAGATTTGTTTTATTGGGGTGGTTTTTTTTGTTGTTGTTTGGTTGGTTTTTGTTTTTTTAGGGATAGATTGGAATGGGGAGAGGGGGTAATCTTTCCTGTATTCTGTAGGTAAATCAGGCTTCACTGCACTTTAAAGCATAGTAGATGTCAGAGTGGAATTTACTTTTAATTTATACAGGTTTGCCATATATAGTGCTGCTCGTCTTTTGACAGTTGGACCTAGATTGTCTTTGTTTCTTTTTTTTATAAATAAAAATCATTTTCCCTTCTCTCTGTCTCCCCATTGCATGCAATTTTTCAGTCTCAGTGTGGCAAAGAGTTCATTCAAGGAATGTACTGGTTTATATTTGCTATGTTCCTGTTTCTCATGTATTATACCAAAAAAATGTATATGATAAAATCCCACCCAGTTTAATCTATACAAAGGTATATATATATAAATATATATATATAAAATAAACATAAATTTGAGTCGTGTCTTGTAGGAATGTTCTGTTCCTATCTCATTTGTGTGTGTTAACGTCCCTATTGTCAAGTAAGAGTGGTGTGTGTTCCCCGTGTTTGCTGGTGCACTGTTACCCAGGTTTTGGCGCTAGTTAGTCCAAGCTGTGACAAAAGCAGCTGGCTGGGGTTGAGGGGCCAAAGCAAAGGTGAAAGCTTGGTTTAGAGGACGGAGCACTGTATAGCGATGTGGGAAACATGGTTATCCTTCCCATATTGCTAAGTCTCTTGTTCTGTGACCAAGTTTCCTCATCTGGGGCAAAAAAAACCCTGAGGTGGAGGGCATTTGCAAAGTCACTGCTTTTAATGGAAAATTTGAGCAGTGCAGGAAATCACCCTGAGCATTCAGTCAGAACTCTTTTCCATCCAAAGGTAGGGGCTGATGGCCGTTTAACATTTCAATGTGTTTCCCTGCCCCTCAGCTAGCTCTACTTCCTTTGCACTGCCCAGCAGAGAGAGGTTTAGATACTGTTTGACTGAGTTGCTGTTGACTGTCTTGTTTCTGTCCTGTGCCTGCAGGGAATCTCCTTGCCAAGGAAGGAGCTGGTGTAAGGGACAGATGCAGCAGAGTGCACACAGGTGGGTAGGTGCTGAAGAGAGATGGTGGGAAGCCAACTAGAAGCACAGCACCCAGCATGAGTCCTGACAGCTGGGGCAGCAGTGGGGGTTGCCCCTTGTTAAGCACCAACCTCACAGTATTTAAACTCCAGTCCTTGAGCTAAGGCCCTCTCCCTTCCACCTCCCTGTGGGATGGCTCCTGCAGGTGATGGGGCTGTGCCTTGGGTCGGCAGCCCCTCAGCAGCATCAGCCCAGCTGAGGCCTCTCCCTGTGGGAATTGGTAAAGGAGTAGCAGATGTGCTTAAAAACAGTGAGCTGGAGCCCTGCGGGGGGGGACACGACCATGAATGCAGTCACCTGGAGATGTGCTTCGCCACGAGGGCGCTCTGCTACACGGGCCCTCTGCCAGCGGAAGGATGCTCTCCACAGGCAGAGCAATGGGAGAGGCAGAACCGCCCTGCCTGTCAGCAGATCACCATGGAATAGTTTGGGGTGGAAGGGAACTTTAAAGGTCATTTAGTCCCAACACCCTGCGGTGAGCAGGCACATCTTCAACATTTTAAAGAACAAGTCCTATGAGGAATACTGAGAGAACTGGAGTTGTTTACTCTGCACAAAAGGAGGCTGAGGGGAGGCTTTATCACTCTATAACTATCAAAAAGGAGGTTGTAGTAAGGAGGGGGTTGTTCTCTTCTAAGAAACAAATGACAGGACAAGAGGAAACGGCTGCGAGTTGCTCTGGAAAAATGCACCTGTCGAGGCCACCTTGACCACCTTGTCCCCAGGCTAAGCAAGCCACACACCACAGCCCCATTGTACAAAATGTGCACTCCACACCACACCAGCAAGGGAGTTCAGCGGGACTCAGTTCAGTTTAACACCACATTTCTCGTCAGGAGCAGGCTCCAATTGCACACACCATTGCACAAGTGGTGGGCATGGGCTGAGTAAAGGGAACCAGTGAATGACCTGCATCCACTGGCCATGTTGCCACCACTGTCACTGCCAGAGTAGCTTGCTCTTCTGACCCTGAGAAAGGCCTCTGGGATTGCTGTAGCTGTCTGTTAGACAGATTTTTCACTGTGAAGCTCCAGAAATTTGGAATATTTGCAGCTGGACTCCTGTTCAAGCTGAGAACCTGCACAGGATTCCAAGGTGCAGCAAGGTCTATCCTCAATCTCTCCGGTACCAACTCCTTACCCACCAGTCCCACTGCCTGCCGGCCATCCGGAGGAGACGCCTCCGAACACCGTCCCCTTCCACGGGCCTCCCCGTGGGCCTTGTCCTGGGGCGGCGCCGGCGCCTCCCGGCTGCTCCTCCCGCCCCTGCCCCAGCAGCTCCCCCAGCAACGGCGCCGCGCGCTCCCCTGATTGGTCGCGGCTCCGCTGCCACGGGCTCCTCCCATTGGTCACAGCTCCGGCGCGCACGGCGGGGATTGGCCCGGGCGGGCTCCTGGCCGACCCCCACAGGCGGCCCCGCCCAGGCCCGGAGCCAGGCCCGGGCCGGAGCCCGCCGGTCCCGCCGCGTCCGTCCCGCCGCTTCCTGCTGCGGAGGACAAGCTGGGAGCTGGGCCGCGGCTGCTGCTCTCGCTTCTGCCGCTTCTGCCGTTTTTAGGGGCTCTCTACCCCTTCCCCGTTCTGCTCCCTCTTGCCCGGGCTGTTTCCTGCGGAAGGCAGGTAGGAGCCTGGCTGCCGGCTCCTGCTGTGCTCACCACCTCCCGCTCCCTCTTTACATATTGTTATAAATTGACTTCACACAATTTACTGAAGTAGTATCCAATTAAAATTTATTAATTACAGCAAGCAAGGCATAAGCAAATTGCAGCGCTGGGCGGCCGGGGAGTGCCTTCCTTATATGCTACAAAGTGTTACATATTAATGAGACTCCTATACATATTCATGATCTATCCCCGCCTACCCCCGCTTCGTATTATAATGAGGTTTCTTCCCACTTGCGCCTGCGTAGTAAACTTCAATAGTTCTGGGCGGTGGTCGCAGAGCCCTGGGCGGTGGGCGCAGGGATGAAGTATCTCCTCTTCCTCGTTGTTGAACTTTTCGCCCCGAAGATTTGCGCAGCCTCCGTAGTTCTCTGGCATGTCTCTACAGGCTTCTTCAGCTGTTAAAGTTCTGATAAGGGAGTGCCCTTATGCCTCCTATACAATCTTGCTTTATCATTTCTTCTCAGCTAAGCGCTTGCGGTTAGTCTTACACCCTGTAGCAATATTAGCCTTGCATAGCTCATGTGGCAACATATGTTTCCATTATTTTTAACAAAATTTGGTGAACAAACAATTTACTATCTATCACAATATGAAAAACCTACACAAAGCTCCTCCTAACAGGCCTGGTCTGTTTACATCAACACAAAGGAATAGCCAGTGGCACTTAGAAAGCAGCCCAAGGCCTGGGAGCTGAGGCATATTCCTCAGCACAGCCGTCACCGAAACTGGCAATAAACCTCTTCACACCGACGTAGCATCAGGAAGCCCTAGGCGTTCTCTGTCATGCCGTGATGGGTGCAGGAGGGATCGCTCCACCAGAGGTGCCTACAGAAAGACAAAGTTACACTCGTTCTATACAAGAAAAAACAAAACCAAACCCAAAACCCTCCTGTAATTTCCGAGAAGCACTCGCCTATTTTCAGGGAATCCAGCACATACGTTAATAGACTGCACAAGTACTAGAAGTCGGGGCAGGGTCTCTGAGGGGCGTCCGTGGGGGTTTTCGGTGCTCTGCGGTGGTCCCTAGTGGCTGTTGAAGAGGTGTCTAACCTTAGTGGCCTTTCCAGGAGGGCTCACCTCCTGCATCGCCCTGGTTTCCTGCTCTTGGGTGGAGGTGGGCAAGATGGTTTTTGAGGCTGCAGCAGCCGCTGTGCCAGGCGAGATGTGTCGATGGCTGCCTGAACGCTGCAGACACCACTTTGGATCTTTTCCTCTGCTCTTATCTCCTCTATACAGCTCCTCAGGACATTGTCCACGAGCCTGACAGCTAACACCCTCTTTTCTGACAGGGGCTGCTGTGGCTGGCCGTGGACAAGCTGTATGCACGGCACCGGGCATCGTGCTCCTCTCTGGGCTGGGGCCTTCGGACCCACCCGAGGGATGGGCTGTCTGCAAACCTGCAGGCCCGTGGAGGGAAGGGTGCCCGCAGCGGGATAGTCCTGTGGTGTGGGTGGTTTTGGGACTCCCCTTCCAGACTTCATTTCCGGGGTCGGTGCAGACCCACACTGACACGTCCACTCTGCTATGGTGTTAACAATCTCTCTTGCCGTGGTCCTTCTACCCAATGTTTTGGCTGAGGATCTTGGCTCTGGCTTCCTTTCTTTGTCTATCTTCTTCCTCACCACTCCAAGAGCCTCGGGGACCACGGTTCTGGCATTCCCAGTCTCTTCTGCCTGGCGCTGCTGAACTTTGGAGACGGCGTTTTGGATCTTTTCCTCTGCTCTCATCTCCTCTATACAGCTCATCAGGATGTTGTCCACAAGCCTCCACACACTCCCTCAGTGCTCGGGGAAGGCAGCTTGGAGGAAACCCTTTTCAGAAGCTTGACAGCGTCCAAACTTACTTGGCCATTGCTGGTGACAAAACACACCTGCTTCAGCCTCCTGAAGTTGCCCCAGGGTTTGTGGAATGCCTGCAGAAGCGGGTCGTGCAGGCTGTTGTACTCCCTCTTCAGGAGGTGACAGTACGGATCTCCCAGGTCCAAATGGCCTGAGGGCAGGTGAAGTTGTAAGAGATTTTCCAGAGTATGAACCCTGGGGCAGGAGAGAGCAGCAGGGACAGATGCGTTTTCCCCAGCCCCTCCCGCACCCAGCGTGGCATTTCCAAACCTCTGAGGTGTAGCCTAATTCCTGGATGACTTCCCACCCAGAGGAAAGACCACTCGATTTCAGAGACTCTCCTATGGTGAAGTCCGACTGTCAGACTGAAGGGCTGCAGCTCCCGCTGGAGAGCAGGTGGCCTCAAGGGCTTTTCTGGATGGTGGGGACCCTGTCAAAGAGGAGAGCTTCTCTACCCTGTTTTGACTTCCTTTACCTTTGACTTCCTTTACCCCAGCTTTGCCCAGCTGAAAACATGCCTGGAGCCAGGCTGCACAGGGATCATGACCCCGAGTGGGAGGAGTGGGAGGTCCAGCAGCCCCGTAGCTCCTTCTCCCAGGTGCTGTCTCCTGTGCCTGGCCTAGGAAAACAAAGACACTCAGGCGCCTGCACGGCATTTGAAGGAAGGGCACGTCCCGAGGTCCCCAAAGCAGCTCGCCAGGTCCCAGGCTCCCCGGGGAGGCCCTCTCCATCGGCCCACTGCTCACCTCTCTCGTCTTTCCCTGTGCATGCTGGCGCAGAAGTTCCAGACACAACTTATACGACCAATGTGATCAAGTTAATGCCACTTTATTAAAGGACACACAGCAATTTATAGACTACCATAAAGTACACGTGCAGCTACTTGATTGCTAATACGCTAAGGCTAATTGTCCACGCACCCTTTTGCCCTCTATGATTGGTCCTGGTGTGGTGTCCACGCGCTGCTCTCCTACTAGACAAACATTCTTTTTTCAACAGTCCAGCTTCCTTATCTTTTTGCTAAGCACGCAGTTTCTCCATCCTTTGGCCTTGCAGGTGTTCTTCACAACAGCTACAGCCTGTTGTTACAGTGAGGCCACTCGGTCTGGATCTCTCATAATATGTCCGTTGTTTTCCAGCCATTCCACGGGTGCACTCAGCAGTGCGTCTGCCTTTCAGATGCCAGTGGTGAGAGGGTGGTCCACTGGAGCTGCGACCCTGCACCAACTCCTCTTGTTCCAGAGGCACCCAGTTGTGGCTGCATCAGCTGCTCTCCGTGCAAGTGGCTACGTAGAGCCATCGCACGCTGCTGAATGGCCACGTTGCCACCGCACAGCAGCTGCCTGCCGGCACGTGGCGGGGGCCTGCCTGGAGGCCCTTTTGGACAGGCCTGGGGGCTCCCCGCTCTTGCTGATCCGGCTGCGAGAGGTCATCTCCACAGGCCCCTTCCCTCCTCAACTGCTCTGCCATGCTGGGACGCAAAGCAGGCGTCCTCCTCAGCTGGGAAGAAAGGCAGGGAACTGCCACACCACAGACGCTCAGCTTTGGCTCGGCTTTACCCCCTTTTCCTTTTCAAGCTTCTTCCCTGTCACGGGTAAAGCAGCCTCCACTCGGGGAACTGCGCTGAACTTGCATTTTTGGCCCCTTGCTGTCAACATCTGTTTCCTGAGTCGTGTCTTGAGAAACTCAGGGGACAAATGGAAGCCGAGGGCAAACCCTCTCGTCCTCTTTCCTCAGGCTCCCCTTTGGCCCAGGCACCTCTCTGCCACCTCCCCAGTCTGCCCTGCCATCGTTCCTGCTGCTTGCTTCTGCTCTCACTTCCTCTTGCGTTTTGGGTGGATCTGGGGAGGTCTCCCACAGCCCGTCCCTCCAGCCCATCTGGGTCCTGCTAATGGCAGCCCATCCATCAGGCATAACGACTGCATGCCCCAGGTTGGGATCAGCGGTGCATTGCCTGTCCTCCTCAGGTCTTTGTGGCAGCTTTTAAACCAAAGACGTCCCGCCAGGATAGCCTCTTATGTTACTGGTTTGTGATTACCATGAGCTGATTTTAGTGAGTTCTGGTGATTTAGATTTAAATAAGGAATGATTTAGAGGAACCATACAACCAGTACTGCTGCTACAAAGTCTTTGTAAAGTCCCAGGCTAAGGCCACCTACGCCTTACTGAGCACTACACCCCTGAAGAGAAGCTAAAAGACTCATAAAGAGGCTCCATCCTGCCCAGAAGGCGCTGAAACTTGAGCAATTGCCAAAGAAGCAGAAAGTCAGCAAAAATCTACGGTGACGAGGGGAAAGGTAACGGCAGCAGGGGGAGATCACGACCACCGACTCAATTCAAGACCAAAAAGACTTGCCCCCCCCCACGCCTGTAAGGAGCATGCGTGCTAACGCCCACAGCGAGCAAGGCTAATTGAAATATAACCAGTGAGGGACAAAGGGGTAAGAAACGAACCCATGGTCATTGCAGGAAATGCGTATTCGCGTACTCTGAAGTGTATAAATACAGGGAGGTTCCTCTGTGGGGTGTGCTAGCTGTGTGGGAATACCCATCTTTGCACGGGCGTGAAATAAATGAAATACCTCTGCTCTGTGTGTATACTGGCTATTGCAGGCCGGGTAAACACCCCGCCTGTGGGACAAGTCTCTCGCATGTGCTCCAGCTGCAGCTCTGCTCCTGTTGGCAAGTGGAGGAGCAGCATCGGCTGCGCCCCAACGTCCCTCTCCTGCGTTGACTCCTCGGCCGCAACAGCCATGACCCTCGCACCGTGTTCACAGGCATCGGCACCCTCAGGAAGTGCTGACGGAGCTGTATCAGCTCCAGGACGCGGTCTCCGTAGCGGAAGGATGAGGCCCTGTGTGCGGCCTTTGGAGCTGGAAAGCACAGCGATGCCGGAGAGCTGGAGCAGCCCCAGGCCAGGCACTGGCCGGGCTCTGCCTGCGAGGAGCCAGGCAAGGCCCAGCAGAAGAGCCTGTGCAGGGCCAGTTGGCGAGTCAGAAAAGTAAAAGGAACTAGTTGCACTGAGACCCCCTGAGAAGTTTTGTCAGACCTCTGCAGTTTGATCGTTTCAGAAATAAAGAGCATTTAAACCTCACAGCGCGTTGGAATACTGGTAAAGCTCATGGGAGGGATGTGCCAGCTACACATCAGCTGGGACAGCCTGTGATGTTACGAGCACGGTGACGTCCCTGCAAGGAAATCTGCCAAAGTTTCATGCTGAGTACTTGGTAATTCATGGGTATCTGTTCTTTTTCAGGGTGGTGGGTGTCCTTCTCCTTGCAATGAGCTGGGTCTTTCACTATGCTTACTTAACATGTCCATTTACTATATAATGTAAACTTCATACATCTTAAGAATGTTCATACAATTTCATATGATAAAGACTCAATGGTACAATACTGAGTTTTGTATGAATAAAGGTTTTCCTAACAGTCCCTTGTTTTTTACCAACAGGGTCACACCACAGTGTTAATTAATTCAATAGTTAATTGAGTTCATAGAGTAATACATAAAGGAATACAACACTGCAAACACACATACATAATTTTGAAGCAAAATAAAATAGTGAATACAAAACCAAAAATCATTTTTGCTCACAGTCCTGTACTAAGGCCTCAGAGCCAAGAGTTTAGCCACTGAAATGGATTTAGGGGAGATCCCTGTCTTTCTGCATGTAAGGACTCATTAAATGATTAGTTTAAATGAGTCATTAAATCATTAAATGAATCTTTACATTATTTATATCAGCTTCATTTTTCTGGTCTTGAATTACCTAAACCCAGCAGCTATTATTTAATAAAATGCACAGACAGTAGCAAAAAAATGCACAGGCTCTGTCCTGTGCTGTACTAGGTAGTCTAATCGATTCTGTATTACCATTTGTGATAATAATTTGATTTCTTCCTATAGGGCTATAATAGTATTTACAGTTTCATTAATGGCTTTTTGTAAGTCTTTTGACACATTTGCAATCACTCTTTCTAGTTTTGTTACCCCTAACCATGGGATAACAATGCTCTTACAAACAGGTGGAACTCAGTGCCATGTTCTCTCAGAGCGTTGTAACACTTTTTCTCATATATACCAGTAGTTATGAGCTACAGAAGCAAAAGAGATACTGGTCCTAACCAGTGCGGATGATATTAATGCGCTTAGAATACACTTTTCAGCTCTGGTTATGGGTAAATACTTGAATGCCCTTTCTCTACATATCCAACATTGCCCTGGTAGTTGTGTAAATAGTGTATTTTAATCTTCAGGTAAATCTGAGTCATGTAAACTATGTCTTGCAAAACAGTTAGCATGTGCCAGGTTTGATTGTATAAGTAAACCAGTAAGCTTTCGTCCCAGATAAGGTGTCTCAGAGCAATCAGGACCCTATAGGCCCATAGTGGAACCAAAATTTTATAATTATCTTTGGTTTGATTATGGCTCCCTACAGAATATCAAGTCAATCTGTCTCTGAATATCCACATTGTCTCAGTCTGCAGAGCATGATAAACTCCATCCTGGAACACATCTAAAGTGTTATGTCTTATTATAATAGGTTTTATATAAGGGCTTTTAGAGAATTTCCCTTTCACAGTCACTGGATATAGTATGTAGTAAAGTTTTGGAAGAATATATGCCTTTAGGAATAGATCTATGGAACTTTCCAAGAATAAGAATCCCCTTTTCATCTATATGGACCCAAGATCTGATTTGCCCATTTCCATTAATTCTATTAATTTTAAAAATATATTGGCATTTTTAATTCCCAGCCCTTACAAAGTGAGTAAGCTTCTCAGTAGGTTTGCTCTCCAAGCATACCCAGGGGTCTCCTTTCAAACTAGTGACAAACCATTCTGGGGTTTCCCCTACCTTTCTTTAGTGAAAATCCATAGAGTATATGCTCATCCTTGTACCACTGAGAATTCAATGGGACAGAAATCCAGGAGAGTTGATTTCCAGCAGAGGACAGGCTTTCAGTGCATTTCTGACAGTTGGGCTTATTTGCCACTGCTGTTATAGTTTGGACCGTTGCCATGGCCAAATTATGGAATGAATATGTATAATCAATATTCCACCATTCCAGGCTTATAAGAAAAGTTATCATATCAAAATCTAGGCTTCCAAATAACTATTAACAGGAAAACCAGACACAAATAGCTAAAATTATTATACCTTGATTGCACTCTAATTATAAGCTCTCTAATTCTAAGTAAATTCTAAGTTCAGTCCATGTGCAAGTCAAAAGTATCCGATGACTTTCCACTTTCCTGTTGTTGAATTCTTACGCAAGATCAGTGGTTTTGCAGCCAATCTGCTGGCTCTGTGTAAGTTCCCAGCTGCAGGTGAATGAGTCTCTGCAGTCGTGCGTGTTCCTTAGTGGGAAGAGGGTTTCTTCATTCCACTTCAAGACTGGCTTCAGCTTTTAGGTGGGAGTGATGGATTCAAGTTGATTTTTCCTCCACCTTTACTGCTGAGAAAGGTTAGCTGTAGCAAAAATGGTTCCTCCCACTAAGGAGATAAGTTATCCTTTCTTTTATGTACTTTTACCCAAACTTTAATTCCCTAGATTGAAGGGGTGCAGAGCCCCTTCTAGAGATACTGGTTGTACTAACGGTGCCCAGGCCTGATTGTATTTTAATAGTTTCTAAACCTGTAAAATATACTGGCTCACATTTTCCTTTCCTACTATTAAAATTATATGAGTGCATACACCAGTTCCAGGGAGTTCTATCAGTCTTCTAAATAGTATTTCATAAGGAGACAGTTTTGTTGTTTGTTGAGGTCTTTGTTAAATATTCATTAAGGCTGAAAGTAGTACATGCAAGACACAGTTACCTATCTGGCTGCAGCATAAA
Source organism: Athene noctua (assembly GCF_965140245.1). Classification (NCBI taxonomy): domain Eukaryota; kingdom Metazoa; phylum Chordata; class Aves; order Strigiformes; family Strigidae; genus Athene; species Athene noctua. The sequence continues at coordinate 1,623,575 of NC_134052.1, read as the reverse complement.
TTCGTGGCATGAACCAATTTTTAGCCTGGGCTAGTGCAGCAGTCCCAAAATGCCCTAGATGGTGATGCATATTTGCTAATTGGGTACTGCTTCAGTAAAATATGAAGGTTTTCCATCCCTGCTTTCCATATTCCCTGGGAATTTGTGGTCACTTCATACTTTTTCCTAGAGTCAATTTCTTCAGCAGTAACAGTCACACATATCTTTTCAGGAGCAGGTTGGACTGTTGCACTGTTTGTAAGCCCGGTGGGTTGTACAGCTGTTGCGCTGCGACTTTAGCCACAATATCTGCTAGACTACTTCTTATCTCTTTTTTTGTCCTTCTGCTGGTATGGGCTGGCTGATGAATGACAGCAAGTTTCTCTGGAATTGAACAGCTTTTAACAGTTCAGTAATTTGAGCAGCATTTGATGTTTTACTTCTACTAGGAGTATAAACCCACGTAGTTTCCGTAACTGCCCAGTATCATGGCATGCTCCAAATGCATGTTGAGAATCAGTATAAATATTTACAGTGTTTTCTTTGGCCAGATGACAGGCCTTTGTTAGTACAATTAATTCTGCTCCTTGTGCACTCAGCTTCGGACTGAGTGATGAAGTCTCCACTACTCCACTGTAATTACTGAATAACCCACAACGCAGTTGTCATTCAGGTAATACGAGGACCTGTCTGCAAATAGTTCCAGATTGTAATCTAGAAACAGCGCATCTGTTCAGTCTCCTCCAGCCTTCCCAGCTTCACAGGCTGTTAGTACGCAATCATGATAGGGAGTTCCTTCCCCAGGTAAAGGGACTAGAATAGCAGGGTCCAGTGTATTACGCTGCTTAAGTGTTATGTTTTCCATTGTTAGCAGAATCAGCTCATAGTGTTATATTTGCTGTGGTGACATTGCCTCAGTAACTTGTACCATCAGAGGATGTCCAAAGCACTAGATTTTTTAAACTGTTCAACAAGGAGTGCTGTGCCAGTGATTGCACAGATGCAGGCAATGGATCCTTGAGCAACCAGATCTGGCCAAGTTGAATAATATGCAGTCAGATGTTGTCGTTCTCCAAAGGCTTTGAGCTAACATCCATGAGGATGGGGGGGATGTTTTTATGTATTTTGGTGTGGCTTTTGATACTGTCCCTCACAGCATCCTTCTGTACCAGTTGTCCATATGTGGGATGAGCAGGTTCATGGTGCGCTGCGTGAAGAACTGACTGAAGGGCAGAGCTTGAAGGGTTGCAGTGAATGGGGCTACATGTGGCTGGTGACTGGACACCAGCGGTGTTCCGCAGGATTTAATTCTAGAGCCAGTTCTGTTCAATGTATCAGGATCTGGATGCAGGAGTTGAAAGCACCATTAGCAAGTTTGCTGAAGATACCAAACTGGGAGGCCTTGCAGAGGCCTTGCAGAGGGATCTAGGTAGACTGGAACATTGAGCAACCATTAATGGGATGAGATTTAACAAGAACAAATGCTGGATTCTGCACCTGGGATTGAGTAACAGTGGGCACAAGCATAAACTGGGAGGCAAGTGGCTTGAGACAGCCCTGCAGAAAGGGATCTGGGGGTGTTGGTTGGCAGCCGCTCAGTAGAGCCAGCGGTGTGCCCTGGCAGCCAAAAGGGCAAACCACATCCAGGGGGGGCATCAAACACAGCATAACCAGCCGGTCAAAGGAAGGCATTATCCCGTGTATTCAGTGTTGGTGAGGCCTCATCTTGAGTACTGTGTGCAGTTCTGGGCCCCACCATCTGAGAAGGATGTGAAGGTCCTTGAATGCATCCAGAGGAGAGCAACCAGGATGGCCAAGGAGCTGGAAAGAATATGCTGTGAGGAGTGGCTCAGGACTCCAGGTCTGTCTAGTTTGGAGAAAAGGAGACTGAGGGGTGACCTCATTGATCTCTGCAGCTTCCTGAGGAGGGGATGTGGAGAGGGAGCTGCTGATCTCTTCTACTTGGGATCCAGTGACAGGACACACAGAATAGCTCAAATCTGGATCAGAAAAGGTTCAGATTGGACATTAGGAAACACTTCTTTATCAGGAGGATGGTCAAAGACTGGAACAGGCTTCCTAGAGAGATGGCCAATGTCCCAGGCCCGTCAATGTTAGGGGCAATGCCCTTAATTACATGCCTTAACTTTTGGTCAGCCCTGAAGCGGTCAGGCAGTTGGACTAGATGATTTTTGTAGGTCCCTTCCAACTGAAAATATTCTATTTGGTTCTAAATTCTATTCTATTTTAGTTGTATGCTAAAATCACTACCATTGCTCTAGTTCCCAAAGAGATGCAGTGCAATAGTGAATGGGATGGTCTGACAAAGTAGCAGTGGTGGGTGAGAAGGATTGCTACAGCAAGGCAGGGGGTAGAAATAGCAGCCCGAGCTGTGTCACAGAATCATTCAGGTTGGAAAAGACCCTTGGGATCATTGAGTCCAACCATCAGCCCTACTCTATAAAGCTCTCCCCTACACCACATTCCACCACATCCAAACGACCCTTAAACACCCCCAGGGATGGGGACTCCCCCCTCCCTGGGCAGCCTGTTCCACTCTCTGACCACTCTGTCCGGGAAACATTTTCTCCTCATGTCCAGTCTGACCCTCCCCTGTTGCAGTTTAAAGCCGTTCCCTCTTGTTCTGTCACTAATCCCCTGTGAGAAGAGACCAGCACCAACCCCTCTGCAATGTCCTTTCAGGGAGCTGCAGAGGGATGAGGTCTCCCCTCAGCCTCCTCCTCCTCACACTGAACACTCCCAGCTCCTTCCCTGGCTCCTCACAGGATTTATTCTCCAGGCCCTTCCCCAGCCTCGTTGCCCTCCTCTGCCCTCACTCCAGCACCTCGAGATCTCTCTCGTATTGAGGTGCCCAAACCTGGACACAACCCTCCAGGTGTGGCCTCACCAGTGCAGAGCACAGGGGGACTGTCACCTCCCTGATTCTGCTGGTCACGCTATTTCTAATACAAGCCAGGGTCCTCAGTAGAAATGGCAGCCTGAGCTCCCCTCCAGCAAAGATCAAGAGGCTGCATCAGCAGCACTGAGGGCGGTGTGAGCTCTGCTGGCTTGTCTTGTGTCTTGACAAAGGGTTCCTCAGCAGCATGCAAGCCAGGCTGCTGTCAGCTTGAGTCAGCAGAGAAAAGGCCAGCACTGGCTTTTCACACAGCAGAGCACATTCACAAAGCTGCTTTGCCAAGAAGATGAAATCCCTGTCCCACGGTTCTAAAACCCAATGTCCTCACAGTTTCTCTGGGGGAGCAGCAGCACCTTCTGGCCTGGGATTCCCAGGCACGGTGACTCCTTCAGCTCCCAGCATGTCACGGGTGCACCGACGCCTGTTGCACTGCTCAGATTTGCCAGCCAAACCTCCCCGTGTGCCAGGCTGTGGGCACAGCACTCCAAGAGTCCCTTTTCAGCAAATACGAATTCAAACTTCTGGTGTCAATATGGTTAAGCCAATGACAGAACAAGAGATTCATGTGGTGGCACAGCATCTCCCCCCGCTCAAAATCCCTAATAAAAATAATTCAGTAAGTGTGCATGGAAGTACAGGCTACCAACTGCTCTTTCAGACCCTCTGAACAAAACGGGGCTGGGCCAGGGAGGGCTGTCACCCACAACCACCTCCTCCTCCAACCTGTCACCACGAGGCATCATTGCTGGTCCCAAGTGAGACAAAGGAGAGAAATGGAGTGTGACAAAGCCCTTGGGTCTTTCTGGTAACGTAGTGAAAACTCAATAACCGGAGTTATTAAGCAGGTATTCCTTTATTACAGCACTGGGTGTGTGTGTGATCTCTCCTCCCAATGCGCACACACACGAGTTAAAAGCCCTCAGGCTATATAGGCAGTATATACATACACACGCGTGAGTTTTCCGAGAAAAGGTCGGGGGATTCAGATGGTTTCCAGGTGGTCAGAATCAATCTCCATATAATCCCACTGTCTTCCAAGCATGTTTATCTTCGAAGAACTGCTGTTTTCATCAGTTCTCTGCAGCTAGGTGGGCAAAAGGCTCAGAGTCTTAAAGGTACAGATTAGTTATTAACTTTTTCCCTTCATCACTGGGGTAGTAGAGAAACGCACGCCTTCACCTGCGTGCATAGATAGCCCACAGAATCATCTCGGTTGGAAAGGACCCTGAAGCTCCTCCAGTCCAACCATGAACCTCACACTGACCGTTCCCCAACTCCCCCATATCCCTCAGCGCTGGGTCAGCCCGACTCTTCAACCCCTCCAGGCATCCCGGGGACTCCCCCCCTGCCCTGGGCAGCCCATTCCAACGCCCAACAGCCCCTTCTGCACAGAAATCCTTCCTCAGAGCCAGCCTGACCCTGCCCTAGGCAGCTTGAGGCCATTCCCTCTTGTCCTATCGCCCAGAAGCATCCCACCTCCTCTCAGACGGGGCCGGCTTCAGGGCAGGACCAGCCGACAAGCCGCCAGCCCCAGTTCGGGGCTTCTGCACTGCCGAAGACCGTCAGGCTGCGGGCAAAGACACCGCGAGGCAGCCCCGGCACGGAGGAAGCAACCCCGTCGTGAGAGAAGAGGCCCCGGAGAAAGGCCTCGGCCCTCCCGCCGCTGCGAGCCCCTCGGCGCCCAGAGGCGGGTGCGCGGAAGAATCCCCGAGGGACGGCGATCCGGAGCCGCCGGTGCCCGGCTCTGAGTGCCCCCCGCGGGGGAAGGGCGGCCGGGGCCGTCCCGCGGCAGCCCCGGCCCGGCGGAGGAAGAGGCGGCGCGGCCGCCGCCTTCCCCTTCCGGCCTCCCCGCGCAGCCGCAGCCCGCGCCGCCGGGCCGGAGCGCTGGCCGGAGCCCCGCCGCGCTGCCATGGCGCCGAGGCGGCGCCGGGGCCTGGTGGCGGCGGGCTCCCTGCTGCCGCTGCTCTGCGCGCTGCTCCGCGCCGCCGCCGACACCAGCACCGGCCGGGTAGGTCCGGAGCGGGGCCGCCGGCCCGGGCGGGGCGCTGAGGGGAGCGGGGCTTGGGCGGCTCAGCGGGGCCGCACCTGGGACCGGGGTACCGGGCGGCGGGAAGCCCGGGGCTGCGCGCCGTGCCGGCCCGGGGGCGGGTTGGAGACGTGTGCGGGCAGCGGCGCCCCGGCTGCTCCGCGCCCGGCTCCAGCCCCGCCGCCGCGCCCGGGCGCTGCCGCCCGCCGGCAGCCTGCCCGCCTCTCCTGTAGGCCCGCGTCGTGCCGCTCTCGGCAGCTGCTGCCCGGCTGGGCTCGGGAGTGCGGCCACCGGCGCTGGCAGCTCCTCTGCCTGTGCCCGGCAGGCGAAGGCAGCCGTCCCCTCCTGCCTGCTCTTTCCTGGGCACCGGCGCTTCTCCTAGCGCCTGTGCGGGCATCGTGCGGTGGCCCTTTCCCTCGCCCGCTGCCGCGTCCGAGCCTGGCCGGGAGGGACGGGGGTACGGTTTGCTTGGTGTGCGCTGCCCTTGCTGCTCAAGGACGGCTTCTCTTGGTCAGGCACTGGTGCGTGAGTTCCAGCACGCCGTGTTTGTCAGGGGCCAGCGCTGGATGCCAAGGCAGGGGTAGCAAATGTCCCGTTTCCAACAGCTTTGCAGTTTGGCTTTGTCTCGAGTCACTGGCGATGCCCGTGCTGGATAGCGCTGCGTGTCCATTGACTTGGTGAACTGTAATATGTCCGGATCAGATGCTGGTTTATACCTTCTTTCTCCTGCTTTGGAAGCAAGCCCTTTCCTCCCAGCAGATTGGGGTATCTTGTTGCCCTAAAGAAATGGGGATTGTTCTCCTTGTGCTGCTCCTGATTTGAGCCCCTTTCCTGCTGCTGTGTTGTGTTAAGGGACGACATGTCTCTGCTCTCCCCCCTGCTCTGAGTGATCAGGCTGCCGGTGTGAAAGCAGCACACACAGATGTTTCGTCACCGTTCGTGTGTTGAGGACTGTGTCCTGTGCGTCAGGTGAATTGGCCTCGTGGCTGGAAAAAGCTTACAGGATATCTGTCGATCTCGCAGTAATCCTGGTCTCAGTATTGAATCACAGGGCTGGGGTATTGGCCAGAAGAAGGAAGCACTAGAGTGTGTGTGCGTGTGAAAAGTCATGGTGAAAAGTTTTTGCAAGTAAGCCTTCATTTACATTTTATTGGCACTTAATGGTGAATTAATATCCCTTGTTCTCATGATATCAAAGTGAGAGGGGGTGAAAAGAAGGGAGGAAAAAAATTACCTTGAATTAATGGGTGGTTTTGAAAATGCTGTCCTTAATATTTTGACAAGTCTGACGTGTTTTTTTTATCTAAGGCTGCATTCTGGGGGGGAGGCAGGGAAGGAGACAAAGCTCCTTGAGGAGAGTTGGCTGTTTTCCTGTTCTGACAATTTGCTGGATATCTGCTATCACTAGAGGAAGAGTCCATCTAATCAGAGTCCCTGCAAACTTTCTGAGTGTGGGATTTTTTTTTTTGTTAGGTTTATTGGTTTTGATTGTTTGGGTTTTTTAAAGAAATACTCCTATGCTCAGTGCAAGCATAAAGCTGAACTTATGTTCGTGGGGACTGCCCAGGGCTTTTTGTTAAGCTGTTTGCTTGGAGTGATGGTCAAAGGCAGGAGTAGGTGTTGGGCTGTGGGTTGCTGGAGGCGTGCTGCTGTGGGGACTGAGGAATCTCATAATAGCAAGATGACAGGGTGCACAGGAGGTCTCTAGAACAAGGATAGAGCTTCTTGGGCGTTTCTGGTGCTCCAAAGACCTAAGTCTGCCCCAGTCACTCATTAGTGGTGACAGCTATTTTTAATTGGCAGGCCTGCATTGTCCTGTCAGGACAAATGATATTAAGTTGGGTCTTCAGCCCTTCCCAGGGATCAGATGATACTACCAAACCTAACCAAAAAAAGAGAGGTGGTTGATTTTTTTGCACTAGTCCATCACTTTTCCTTTGGAGGCAATGTTCTGATCTGTTAAGTTGAAAACTTACCATGGCATCTTACCATCTGTTTCTTTCTTTTTCAGGGTTGGTTAAAAACTTACGGCTACTTACTTCCATCTGACAGCCAAATGTCTGCCTTGCAGTCAGGAAAAGCTGTGCAGTCCGCAGTTGCCACTATGCAACAGTTCTATGGGATCCCAGTAACAGGAGTTTTGGACCAGACAACTATTGAGTAAGATTAACGTAGGCTAACTGTCACATTACGCACTGTAATATTGTACACGTTGTCATATTACTTGGATAATTATTTAAGTTACAAGAAGTCCTCAAAAGGGATATGTTTGACTGACTCAGCCAGAAAAGTCTTGATTATGAAAAGGTGTCCCTAACAAAAACGTGTGGACAACTGCACCTTTTCTTTTTGCCAACAGTACTGTTTGCAAGTGTGAGGAGAAGCTCTTGTTAAATGTTGTCCTTTGCACGTAGATCCCCATTGCCGGTGCACAGGCAAAGCATGAATCCTGTGAGCTTCTGAAAGCGGAGAACATCAAGGATTTCATTTATTTCCATCTCCGTCTGGATTTAGGTGAAAATCTGGTTCCAGAAATGGCTTCTAATGTATTGCTTAATTACTTGCAGTTGTGGATCTCAATAGATGCCATTTGTAGAGATCTATAATTCCAAGTTGAAGTGAATTGTTGCAGTCTTATGACGATAATTGAGACTACTTAACTGTCGATGGTTGCTGTTTGTTGCACATGAGATGTTCTCTGCTGTATGTTGACCGTGTGTTATTTGTGATCAGTGTCTTGATAGCACAGAAGCATTGGTATAAATCACCTAGGCCAGATGGACTCTGTTATTTGAAGGCTGTTGCCTTTAGTCTGCTGCTCAGCATGTACTGCGAAGCGTGGTCTGGAAGTGGTGTTTGTTGCTCCTACTTGTCTGGCTTCCTGTTGTCTGATTGCCTGGATGTCCTGTTTTGTCTGAATCTTTCTGCTCTTGGTCTGGAGTAGGGGAGCATCTGTTGACTAAAGCAGAATGCAGATAAGGTCTTACTGATATTTTCTGGGAAGAAGCAGCATCTCGTGGTGAGCAAAAATGAAAGCATAAATAATAGAACTTGCTTAGCCCCTGCCTAAGAGTCTTCCCTTGACCTTTTCTTAGTGTATTAGCAGACCCTTTTAGAGTGTGCTCTGCCCAGTTTTTCATCTCTCCTGTTAGGGCACTCTGCTGGCAAAAGGGACACAGAAGCACAAAAGAAGGGGGCACAAAGTATCCAAATAGCATGAAGAACAAAGGGGTTTGGTTGTATGCCTTCCAGAAGAGAGAGAAACAGAAGAAATTAGTGAATTAGGCAGGAGGGGATCATCCTGGACTGGGAGTGCCTCTCCACTGAATGTAATGTTCCTTCCTTTAGCTCAGAGGAAAAGCCCCTTATTCTCCATTGAGGAATAGAGAAAATCCTGTTTGTTTGCTTTTCAAATAAGTTGGAAATGAAATGCTTTTTAAAGGCGGGGATTTTCCATCTGAGATCTCTTTGCTGTTAATAATACAGTTTGTAAGTGAATGCTGAAACAGAGCCAGAGAGCAAGGCTGTGTATGTGCAGTTGCTGTGTAGAAGCTTGTAGCTGGGATGCTTTTGAGTTGGAAGGGGGTGGGAGAAGAAGCAGCTATGATATTGGGGTGCTAGTTTGGAAACCTAGAGAGCTGCTTCTGCTACCCTGTGGGTGACAGAGGAAGGGAGCAAACTGCATGTGGGAGTCCCTGCTTTGGTAAGGAAAAGTATTTTTCTGGAGGAAAGGAAGGTATTGCCTGCGTTTTACTGAGTTTATATACAGGCAGGGGTTGATGGGTGCATGAATTCCCAAAGGCTGATTGATGGGTGCAATACCTAGATGGTTCCCTCTTCCGCAATTTGAGCCTCCAAAGGCTTGCAACCTCAGCTGCAACCAAACGCGGGTGTGCTTTGCTGGCAGTTCAGCTGCTCTACTTCCATCTGTCCTGCATCAGTATGTCCATATGTTGTATGGCAGGGTGGAGCAGGAGTACCTACCTAGAGATTACACAAAAGGAAATAGGGATCCTAATTGCTGTTAGCAGTGAGCTGGTATTTTGAGTTGGAGGGCATGTCAGGCTGGGCCTTCTTGGGCTGTTGCTTCCTCAGGCCTGGTTCTGGAAGCTGAGCAAAAGGAGAACTGTCAAGGCAGGCTGGCTGTGAGAGCTCTGAATTACTTGGGTGTTTGCTAAGCTGTTATTTCAGTCTGTGTTTTGAGTTTGGAGATTGCAATTACGAGTTTTTCTGTCACTTCTGTCAGTGTCGTAAGCTCTGTCCCTTTGAAGTGACTTTAGAATCAGTCAGAGTGAGAAGTTATTATTTTCTGTGGTTTCTTTGTTAGGCAACAAATTCTGCATATTCTGTTTACACTTACTATGGAAGCCTAAAGTTTTTCATCTCTTTCCCCACACGCCCCCAAATCCTGAGCTGCTTCTTTCCTCCAAGAGTGGTACCCAAGTGTGTGAAAGTTACCGTGCAGGTGCTGCCAGTGGGAGTGGGAAATGGGAAGGAACAACACCATTGATGTTGCTTACTGATACTCGAAAGGCAGGTGGGATGGGAGTCTGTTCAGCAGAGGGGCTGCCTCGAGGTAGCAGGTTGAGGATGTTTAGTTTCCTGTAAGGAGAGCAGGGGAGAATACGTAAAATGGCCTCCTCATACCCTGCAATTGACAGTGCCGCAGCAAACTTGGTGTCTGCCTGCAGCTAGTGGGTTGAATTGTAATTTTGCTCAGCAACTAGGGGAGGGTGTAGTCCTGGGAGTGTGCTGGGAGAGAAGGCATGCTAGCACCTAACAAAAGCGGTGGCTGTTGTGTTTGTCATAATCAGTCATGTGGCCCTGTAGGGAACCAAGAAATAGTCTTGCTTGTGTTGGAAGTGTCCTGTGTGTATTGTGCTTTGTCTGGAGCCTGTTGTGCAGGTCCCTCACCTTGGGATGCATGACACAGATATTTGAAGATACCACTTCCACCAGCTCAATAGTAGGTGATTGAGAGTATCAGATTCCTCTGTTCAGGAGAGTTTTGTGGAGGCCTTGGAGCCTGAACTGGGGAAAGCAGCTGTATCTGGACAAGAGCTCTATGTCACTGCTTTTTTGAAATGACCTGTTTTCTGCATGCCGAGCAGCTGGAGGAATGTAATAGTTTATGTGTAAACAATACCAAGTATAAATTTTGATGATCCAGTGTTATTGGTGCCCCCATTTAAAAAGAAAAAAAAAAAAGTGGGGTGGAGGGGGCAAGCCACCGTAAGTTTCTGACTCCTGATTCAAGTGATTGTCTTTTGTTGTTTCTGATGTGGTGTGTTTTTATAAATCTGCTGGAACACAGAAAGGGTTAATCCAAACTGCTCAGTAGAGAGTGGCTGTCAAAAAACTCAGATAAAAAAGATCAACGGCAGCAAGCTACAGCTTTGTAATTATTTAGCCATAGATCGGTGTTGTTGAGAAAAGATGACTGGACTTGTACCCTGGCCCATGTGATTAGATTAGGGCCCATATGTCTGGGAAGTAAGTTGAAGCAGGGAACTGATCCAGATTCATTCTCAGCTTGACATTAGCACAGGCTGTTGACAAATTGAGTACTGCCTAGCTCTAACCAGGTAGTTGGGGTTTTTTTTACAAAGTCTGTTTCAGAAAGCGTGTAGCTGAGCTCTGGAACAAACTGTGGTAGAATATGGGTGTTCAGACAGGCCTAAGTGTAACGGGGTTGGAAGAGGAATTAGTCAGCTGTGTGTAACGTAAGTCTATCTGCAGCTCTGCGAATGCTGACACCTTGGAGGCTTTGGCTGCAGAAGCCCTTAAAGCCCAGGGTGCCGGTGTTAAGCTTGCCTCTGGAGCAGCCCCATGCCCTAGCCCATGTCCATACATTGTGATGGAGCTGGCACCGGGGCAGGGAATTTGACTGGTTTTGAGGGAATTAACTTTTGGTCAGGTCTCTTCTGATTGGCTTTGATAGCGTGAGGCTGATGTGTGTGTGGGCCCATTGCCTGCAGCCTGCTTGGCATAGGGCAGGTGTTGGGAAGGTGCAGCTGGTGTTCATACATGAAACAGATGTTGAGGTGTGAGGGACTTGGTGATGTATGGCTACTGTGTCAGCATAGCCAGCACTGGCCTGGAAAGTCCTGGTGACTTGTCCTACACATCCACGTTGGTTTGATAGTACTCCCCTGTTACCTTCCTGACTTTTAGGTGATACTAGTAAAGATAAAACAGAAGGTAATTTTCTGACTGTAATCAGGGCCTGATGATGGTGATGTTCAGAGTACTGGAGTTCTCATGAAGCTCAAGAGATGAAAACCTGATTCACACTACAGTTTGTGTAAGGTTATGCTAAAAACTCTGTACCATATAGTGACGGGAAACTTTAAAAAAAAAACAACAACAAACCTTGGGAAATATCTAGGAGAATACAGGCTACGGTAAGCCTAACATCTCTCCAGGAAAGTGGTAGAAGCAATGCAAAAGAACACAAATAAAGGACACTTGGAAAAACACAGCATATTGAGGTTGAATTAATATGGCTTTTCTAAAAGCAAACCTTAGATGTACCACTTTTCTTTGAAGGTGGCAGCAGTTGTGTGGGCAAGACAGATCTGATTTCCACAGTTTGCTTAGATTTCTGAAAGACATAACATACTGATAAATGTAAAGTAATGTAACTGGGGAAGATCTGTGCTAGCTTTATATACACAGCTTGGTTTCTTGTTATACATGTTGTACTGTACCTGGCAACTCTCATTTGCTCTGTTCGTGGTGGGAAGAAGTTGACAGATGACTGTACTGAAATTTGTAAGCACCCATAGATTTTGCATATAGGAAGTGATCTAAAGAAAGGTCAGCTGCTTGGCCTGAACTGTGAGCAGGTACGTGTGCTGTGAAAGAATGTTCTTGTGAGGGTGTACAAGGCAAAGTGTCTGTCTACCTGTTTTTTATTTAAAAGATGTTCCAGAAAGGAGTCTTGTAAACCATCTGCTGGTGATGGGAAGACCCTTCCTGAAGGTGTGGGACTAATATTTTTGATAGATAAGATGTACATTGTTTAGGCTTAGAAGTCTTCCAGTCACCCCCTGACTTCTTTTGAATCTGATTTCCAAGCTCTTTGTTAGCTTGCTCTTTCTTTCCTTCCCTTCCAGGTGGATGAAGAAGCCTCGATGTGGAGTTCCAGATCATCCCCACCTACGCCATAGCCGGAGGAAAAAGCGGTATGCACTAACTGGTCAAAAGTGGAGGCAGAAGCATATAACCTACAGGTACAGCCCCCTCCCTGCCCCTTTTTGTTTGGGGAAAAAAATGTTCTGTACTTGTTTGGTATGCAAATTTTGTAAAGACTTTTAAAAACTGGATTTTTCCTGTGATGCCTAGTTGAGGCTTTCATTCTCAGAACATGGTGGAGGGAAATACTTCCAGAGAACTGAATTAACTGAAAAGTCAATTCTTAATTAGAAAATAACTGATCAGTAGAGAATTCTGATTCCCATCCATCAGTCGTTTAGTTTTGGCAGGAAAATCCTAGTATGCCCCTTTCTGTTCCCTTAGAAATCTAAGGCTCTAGCCCTTAGATCATGAGTCATCTTTAACAAACCATTGAAGCAGAAGGAACATCTTCGTCCTAAAGGTGTGATGCTTTCTCCCTCTACTGATTTGCAACATGTTACTGAAAGTTTATTTTTGTAGAGGTTTTACTTTTGCTTATGTAGTAGAACTCTTGCTTTTGTCCAGATTTAGTCCTGCCGAGGCAGTATGCTGAAGTGAGCTACAGGTGTCAAATGATTGTTACATAATGATGATTGTTTCTCAGAGATGTGTTTTGTTAGTGTCATTTAGGCCCTTAGCTTTTGAAAGGCAATTTCAGAATAATGCTAATGGAAGTTTCTGACGATAAGAATGTCACTTCAGAACAAAACACACCCCTCTAGTTCAAAGTATAGGATTCTAATTTTTTTTGAAGGGTGAAAAGAGGTTGCAGAGGAGGGAAAAATAGGAATGTAGACATTAAGGAAAAGATATGGATGAGCAAAGCTGAGACAGAAAGAAAGTCTGGTGAAGAGGTATAAATATAAGTGACCATCGGGAAGGTGCAAGAATGTGTTGGAAGTATGATGGATTGAAGGGAAATAGAATTAGGGGCTGGGGCACCCTGTTGCTTCTGCTGAGAGCTCTGAGAAAGAAAGAGAATTCTTCAGGTAATAGTGAGGGACTGCAGAGACTGGGAGGATGGACTAGTTCAAAACTTCCACCAATAATCATTCCTTTAACTCAGATTGTAAAGGGACACTTCCTGTATGTGAAGATCTGAGAGTCAGATCCTGATTCTAACCTTTTCTGGACCTTAGGGAAAACTGGTATATAATTGTATAAATAAAACATACCGTAAGTTTATGCTTAACCACAGGAAGCAGGTTGGCAGATGACGTCGCTTCTGCCATTGTCAACTAGTAGTTTAACTTTTCAATTTCAGTATTTGTAGTGTGCCATTGAAGTGATAGGTATCTTGTCTTCCCTCTGTCAATCACTGTATTAAATTGAGCCAGTTTAATTAAAAACTGGAAGTTGTTTCCATGACATAGATATTTCATATTCCCCAAGACAAGTTTAAGGATCTTGAGTCTGTTATATGCACAAAATACACCCCATGAACAGCACTTTTTAAGCTAAAATTTACAATTATGGGAAATTTATGTGCACTTAATTTCCACCCCCTCTCCTCATAAACTCTGTATCACCAGCTGTCATGGACTGGGTTGCACAAAACTGGCAGGTCTATCGCTCCTGTGAGCTCTTAAGTATTTTGAGTAGTCCTGAGAATGAAGCTGCTCATATAAGTAAGGTTGTATAGTTTATTGAAAGATTTGTTTCTCAAAAAGAATTTTAGCAGTCAGGTTTTTTCATACATTGGATTCCATTATAGCGTGATAATTTCAGACAAAATCTGAAGTAATTTACATTTTTAAACGAAGTTACTTAGCTGTCTACACCAGGATTTGAAAGGTTGTCAGGTTTTTAGGAATTGATGCAAGATCAACCAAAGTATCAAGAAGATTCTTACTAATAAATGTAGACTTCAGCTCAGGGCTGTAGTTTTGTTGGTAACTTTATTTGTAACAGCAAAACTTTGCACATGCAAAATATTGTCTGCAAAAAATAAAGACCCTTTGGAAACCGTGTAGATGTGGCTGTGTATTGAAAATAGAGTAAGAAGTCTCAAATGTATTCTGCAAATTTAAACAACTCTTCTTTTTCATTCACACAGTGTACACAACTATACCCCCAAGGTTGGAGAGATTGATACAAGGAGAGCCATTCGTCAGGCATTTGATGTTTGGCAGAGAGTGACACCACTTACCTTTGAAGAGGTCCCTTACCATGAGATTAAAAATGACAGAAAGGAGGCAGATATTATGATATTTTTTGCTTCTGGTTTCCATGGAGACAGTTCTCCGTTTGATGGAGAAGGTGGATTCCTAGCTCACGCTTACTTTCCTGGACCAGGAATAGGAGGAGATACTCACTTCGATTCAGATGAGCCGTGGACCCTGGGAAATTCTAATCATGATGGTAAGGGTGCAGGTCATTTTTTTGAAACAAAGATAAATTGAATGTAGATACATTGACAGGCTTTCAGTTAGAAAGTATTTGGTTAGTGGAGCTTTTGCCTCCCATACAACGGTTCAAATGTCTAAAATGTGTATTCTATCGTAAATGAGGAAATTTATTAGTAAGTTTGTGACTCTGCATGCCTCTGTGCACATGTGTGAGTGTTGAGGAGTGAACAGAAGTGTGTATCTACTGGCTTTTTACATCTCAAGATTTGGACCATAGTTGCTACAGAAACCCCATCTCTGGGAGGGAACAGGTGAACAAGAGTGTTGAAATGTAAACTGTCTCATGGAATGCTTAACAAGGGCTATTAGAGTTAGTTGTAATGGTGAATAGAAAGTTAAGAGAGTGAAGACGTTTGAATGTTGTCAAGTTATTTTATCCATATTTGTTTTCCCGCAGTCTGAGTATGGTCATAATTCCTCCCATCAGAAGTGGCGGATGGCGGATTTGTTGAGGAAGACTGATGATTAGGACAACTCTCTTTGTGATATTAAGCAGTGAAGAGTTTCTGCATCTTTCTAGCTTTATTTTACTCTCTAATGACAATTAGCACTTTCTGATCTATCTTCAAACCTTTGTTTGAGGATAGTGATGACTTGTACAATGTTTAAGTTGGAAAACTAGAATTTTATAGTGGTCTATTAAAATATCAGTCTGATTTCCACAGTCTTAGTGATTTGGGAAGGACAACGTGTCTTTAAAACCTTCATGGGTTCAAAATCATGTTTTGAAACATTTTATAAGGATTAGAGGTTTCCTTGGAATGTAAATATGGCTCGATTTTTAAATTGTATAAAACACAGTAGCGTTGTTCTGGCCATGATGTCTAAGGACATATGCAGAGGTAATGTCTTTCATTAGACCAAACAGTGCAGGTTGAAAAGGAGAAACGCTTTCAGTCATGCAAGGCATCTTCAGGCCTGACCTAAAAGTGACAGCTTGCTTTCAGAATGGAATGCAAATTGAGAAAATACCTCAGAGTTTTGAGTCAGTGTCTATCAGATTATCTTTGAAAGGAAATGGAGCTGGCAAGTTCAATGTGGGAATGCTAATTTGTAGGAAAGCAGAAATGATATGGTACTTGTCTTCTCAGGGAAGGAGATGTAATGTTTCCTGGCATGTTTAAATGACTACATTAGATGTAGGCAGAGAAAGAGAGAGGTTATAGCCTGTGGGATGTGGATAGTGTGGGAGGTTGTGGTGTGGCAGAACAGCAGTGTCTTGCTATCCTGAATTGTTCTGAATTTTTATTCCTAGGTTTGTGGCTGGAGGGCAGTTTATAGGTTTCTCTTGAGGATCAGGATTGACAGTCAGAGACTGATTATCTTGTGAGAGCTGCTTTTGCAGAAGTGTATTTGTGCTTTATCAGTGGTCTGTGCAAGTTCAGTCTGATCTTAATAGTTATTTGATCTCAACTATGGGGTGTGAGAGTGGCTTATGTGCTGGATGTGACTTCCCAGGAAGGTAGAAGGGAAGGTTTTGACAAGTTGTACTGGGTGGGTTTTGTTGTTGTTGTGGGTTTGGGGTTTTTTTCCACACAAAAAGCTTCCTTCTGATGATAAGCTTACCGAGGTTGGGAGACAGTTTAAAGACTGGCAGAGATGCCTCTGAGGACAATTTTCCACTGGATATGATGTTCTAACATAGATTATAACTTTTTTGAGGAGGTTTTTTTGTGTAGTTTTTAGGGTGGTCTTTGAGAGCGATGTATACAATGAGTAGAGGATCTCTTTTTTTATAAAAGCTATTTCTTATGCAGGATCCACATAGCTCTTTGAAAAACATGATGTATTTCTGTGGTGTGCTGTCATGAGCAGTGTCCTCAGAGTGCATGTAATTGGTATTTGACAGGCTAGTGTTCATTCCGAGTGTAAAAATTGATAGAAGAGTTGAGATTTCCATTCTGGAGGATAAATGTCATTTGTGTATTTCTTTTCAAATAACCATTCTGCATAAACTGAGTGGCATGGTTATTTGAAAACTTTTTAACGTCACCAGCAAGGGTGTTGAGAATGGTGGGGTCATATTTGTCCCCTCTACCTGGGGGAAGTGCTGATGATAGAAAGGGAATTTCATGTGTTGAGGATGACAGGGGTAAGCCTATAGTCAGAGCATTATAAATGTGTTAAATGTGAGGAATTTGGTTTTGCTGTGTTCTTCACATTGGTATGCAAATGTGAAAATGTCCTATCTCCTCATTGGATGATCCAGGCCTTTTTAGGAGGGTTTTTCCTTCTGTTTCATGATTTCTTGTCCTTGGAGCTCTCACTTAGCTCTAGGTTCTCACCTCTGATGTGTTTTATTTGAAATGCTGTTAGCAGGTCTTAAAGAGTTTCTTCTTGGTCAGAGATTTCCTGCACTGTAATCAGTTCACTACCTTTTTTCATTGGAAATAAGGTGTTAGTGAGGACAATATTATCTTTTTAACAGGAAGTATTCAAACATAGTCTTGCTTGTCTTTTTATGTATTTTAGGGCGGTGGGGTTGTTCAGGCTGGAACTGAGTAAGTCTCTCAGTGAAAGAATAAAAATACCCAACCAGTAGATTAGTAGCAAAGCTCTCATTTGTTCACATGCAAAAAATGAACTGTTTTGGCCATTCAGCATCCATTCAGTGATTATAGAAATCTTAAAATAGCCGTGAAGTAACTAACAATAGTATCTTTACATCAACATGCAAAATAGCACCATGTAAAATGTTCCATTCCTGACAGGAATGTGTAGTAGTTGAAGGGAAAATTTGAACAATCTTCCTCAAAGCTCTCTTAGCCTTGCAGCAATTGTAAAGGTAAATCTCTGGTCTGCAAAGCAGGGTACTGAAACTGGTACTGTAGGTCCTTATAGTATTTGGCTGATCTGTTTAGTCCGTATAGTTTTGTTATAAACCAGTACGGTCTGAAGCTTGGTGTACATTTGTCTTACTGGGTTGGGGCACCTGAAGAGTTTCAGTAAGTCCATGTTTGGATGCGGTTGCCACCCCACAGAACTGTTTTGGAGTCCTCACTAACAGTACAAGTTATGTGGATAAAAGCCAAACATTTCAGATGAAGTACTACCCAGTCAGGAAAAACAAAGAATAATTTGAACAGATGTTTCTGTGAAAACAGCCATCTCTGATATGTATATGAAGGGCGTGTTATATCCTATTGATGTGTCTGTTTTGTAAAGATACCTTGTGGTAATCTGCTAGTGTTCATGAGCAATTCATCACACCAGCTAGTCGGTAGTTAGTTGGGATTTATATACTTGTTATCATTTTGCATGATCATTATTATACTGGTTTTACCCCTTGTGGACAGCATGTCCCTTAAAATTATTAGTATAATCATAAGAGCTGTTGGTTGTCTTTCTGAGACTGTGGTAATAGGGGCGTGCACCAACACTTCTATTATCTTCTGCTGTGAAGAATGATCCTGCATAAGATTTCAAAGTGAATGCAAAGTTTCCTTCCTCCTGGATATTAGTTACAGTTTCACTCATGCATACGATTCCTTTAGCTGAGTAATACTGTACTTCCAATTCATGACTGCTGATTTATCATCTTAATTGTACTGCCTTCTCTGATATTCCCGTAAGCAAGCTGTGGAAGATTAATTTAGATAATACTTTGATGAGGATGTGCAAAACCAGGTAGGAAGTTGACTCCTGGAGCAGTCCTTATTAACTGGGATGATGGGATACAGAATTCATTTGTTAAGTTTTCAGATGAGATGTCAGTGGGAGCACCTAGAAGCATGAAGCAGACTACTGGAATTTGGAAGGACCAGGGCACATCAGAAGTGGTATGGCAAACAGGATGCAACAGAATAAAAGGAGCAATGTGGTCTTACATTTAGAGATAAATCATCTACACAGCCACACAATGAGGAGCAACTGGCATGGTCACAGTTGCAGGGACTTCCCATGTATTTCCTGGAAGGTGCTCCTCAATAGAAATGAAAGCAGCTCTTGTCCTTTAGCTTATCCTGGACTTGTAGCAATAAGGGCTCCAGCTTATTAGACTTTGATGTATGGGCACTTGGAGGCAATTGAAGCTGGTTTTGGAGTCATTATCTTTTAGTGGTACATTGTGTGTAGCTGCCTGTCAGCCAAGTGACCCCTCTTGGCT
The DNA here is from genome assembly GCF_965140245.1 of Athene noctua. Taxonomy (NCBI): domain Eukaryota; kingdom Metazoa; phylum Chordata; class Aves; order Strigiformes; family Strigidae; genus Athene; species Athene noctua. The sequence goes on along the minus strand of NC_134052.1, from coordinate 1,604,961 downwards.
GCGTGGATGCAGCGTTTGGTCACTGAGTTACATGTCAGTGCAGGCATTCTCTGTATCCCAGTTGCTTGCATTACCAGAAGGGACACCAAAGGTGACTGTTCTATTTTCTCCAAGGCTTGGGCTTTTTTTATAATACTTGAAATGTGCTGCAGAAACAGCCAAGCAAACTTTAAACTGCCCATCTCATGACTCACAGCTGCTGACATACGCTGCTCACTGTAGGCAGCCAAGCTTGTGCCTGAAAGAGGACAAACAGACTTGGCTCTGCTGGGATCTCTCTCCCTTGGCTGCCTCAGTATCTTACCTAACTTGGCTCAAGCACAGAGGTGCTGCATGAAATCTTTTATTAACTGGCCAAATCAAGGATTTCATAGCCTTTATTTAAAAATAATAATGACACTTACATATTAACTCCAACAACAGGTTGAAAAGGAATCCTGAATGGCTGAAAGTAAGTTCTGTCAGTTTAAATATCCACTTTACACATAACTGCTCTTACACCCCTCTGACAACTCAAATGTTTGTTTAATCCAGGTTAATTACAGAAACTAAATTTTAATGTCTGGTTTAACATTGAAAATAGTATCAGTAGTAATCCCAGGTAAATCTTCTTTATGGTCCTTTAAAAGTTAAAGACCATTGCTGTTATGCATGTTTTCAACACTATACCAGTAAGTATTTGGTGTCTGCCAACCCACTGCAGATACTAACTTTATAGCTATGTAGTTATAGCTGTATGTAGCTATGAGCTATATTCCTCTATTGGTAGTGACAATACTTTCTCTGTCGCCATCACTGCAAATAGCAGTACCTGTGCCTTGCTAGTGCTGGTGCTAGCAGCACGCACCTCCGCAGTAACTGCCCGTGGCTGTCGCTGCAGGGTGGGTGAGCAGAACTGCCCCTGCTGGGGCTCTCCCATCTGTAACGGTGATACCTGCTGTCAATCTTCCTGCGTCATCCAGATTTCATTCCAAAGCTTATGTATACCAGGAGCTGCACTGGTCAGGAAATGCACTGAAGCAGTAGTAGAAGGCTTAAAGTGGAGCAGGATTGATTTAAGGGAAGACATTAAGAGAACTGTTTTAATGCTAAAGGAGTGTAAGTACTGAGGTATCCATGCCCTGCCAAGGATCACCAGAATTTTCTTTTTTCCGCATGCCCAGAATTGAGCTGCAAGACCCTCTCTTTCATCTGCATTGTAAGTGAGAGTGTGCCCAAGGGCAGCCACTTCAGCTTCTTCAGGAAACAATCCCAGCTGACAAGTTATTCCCCTAGCGCCTCTAGTGTAACTCAACTTCACATCAGGTTTGATCATTTTGCAGTTCACAGGATTAATCTTTCAGTATCCTCTCTTCCAGGGACTCTCCCACACTGCGCAGCTTCACACCTGGATCAAGTTCCTTTGTAAATGTAGGGTTACTGCTGTGACTGCTCTTAAGATATTGCCGAGAAATGCTAAGCTTTGCTAACAGCAAGTAAACAAATATTGTAGTCATTACAACAGACATGCCCCCAATAGATCCCGGTGGGTTCCTCCAGAGGCTTCTTTGGAAAACTTTTTGTTCAGGGCTTCTGAAGAAAAGCCAGCGAAAAAGAGTGCCAGGTTTACAAGCCACTGCTAGAAAACCAGTACAGGAGATGAGACCTCGTGGGTCTCTTTCAGTGCCGGAACACTGCAGGATCTTCTACAGAAGTTCTGGAGGAGAAGGGCCTGAACCACCTTCTGGGATGGCTTCTGTCAGCCACAGAAGAGAGGAACTGGACAGATTTTCCTCTGTGATTCCACCACAGGGACTAGTGTTGTTTCAGTGGGCGACTGCCTGGACAAGAGAGCAAGCACTCCTGAAGCCACCATCTGTACACCCCATATGTTCAGGAACCTGAGCGGGTTTTTCAGGACAGCCAAATACAAAGCTGACTAATCTGAATGTTCGGCAAGGATCTCCAGGAGAAAGTTATGATTAGAGTAGCTGGTTTTGGAGGAGAATCTTGCTGATGGCCAGTAAGCATGACAACCTATTGTAACCTGTTGGTGGGGGTCATGTGTAGCTTTGAGCTGATGCTTAATCTGCTGGTCAGCGTGTTCAGAGCAGTGTCTTCACTGGAGATTTATTGTTTTCTATCATGGCAGTACTAATACCACAAACCTTCTTGATTCTGTTAACATTTGTAGTCCTGTTTCTAAAGCTAGAATTCTGTCTCTCATCTCTATATTTACAGTGGAATTCAGTTGTACAAACAGGCATTCAGCCAAGCTTTGAGGGAGCCACTCTCCTATCACAGCTTGGGCTGGTCTTGTTATGAAATCAGGTGCACAAAATTTGAGCTTGAACCTGAATGTCCTGGTACTCATTTTATTCCTGCTACGAGTACAATGTTCTTGAAATTGCCCAGACACCTGCAGATTTTCTGCCACAGTGGTGCCTCTACTTGGAGTCTGTCCCATTTAGATCACTGACCTTTATCCATTTGGTCCATCTTAGGTGTTTTATGGACGATGTCCCATGCTTCAGGTACTTGTCTTTACCATGTTGTCTGAGCACTTTAACCTGCTTACTTGTCTTGAATACTCTAGAAGCCATTAATATGGAAGGTTTCTTCTCTAAAAATGCAGGTACTGAGCAGTGCCATTATACTTCATGGGCTGTGTCTGGCTAGAACAGGTTCTTCTACAGACTGTCTTCATGGAATAGGTGTATTGGCTTTCCCTGTTCAGATTCCTGCATCTTGGAGGGATGAGTGTCTTTCAAAGCCCTAAATAATTTGACCTTGAATGAGAAACAGAATTCAGGTACCATGATTTTCATTCCTAGCTTCTGGAACTTAGTTTGCAGACTAGTGCTCTAGGTCTCCGGTCAGATGCTTAAGGTCTCCACTCAGTTTAAACTCCTGCACAAGGGGTTCTGCACATGCTTCCTCCCATCACTGTCATGTTTTTCCCAGCACTTCTTTCTCTCTCATCCCCTTTGAACCAGGGGAAGGTTGAAGTGGCCACAGTGTGAACCAGATAAGGGAGTGGATGTAGCCAAATGTTGTTTGTCTGTCTTTTCCTTTCTCCTGATTTGGTTTACCTAAGCACCACCCCAGCTCTTGGGCCCAAATGAAAGAGTAGGTAGAGGTGGGTGGCTAGGGCAGGAAAAGGGCTGTTGTCCTTTCAGCTGCAAGATGCACATCTTGATCATAGAACCACAGCAGAACTATTCCCTGTCCATGTTCTGGGTAGAGTCTTATTTCTTCAGACCGAACTGTTAGTCTCTGCCTGCCATTTTCCTTGTCTTTTTTCTTCCTGTTCTTTGTCATTATTTTCACGCAGAAAGCTTTTCTTGTGCCTTAGCTGGGTCCTTCTGCAAAGCCAGCTTCACTTTTGACAGTAGTGCATGGCTGAAACCAGTGGTGTTTCAAGTTTAAGAAGAATGGAGTGTGGTGTTTGGAGGCCTCCCGTATATGAAAGGTGTTGATAAACTGGGAAGAGTCCAGTGCAGGGGCACTGAGGTGATAAGGGACTGGAGCAAGAAGAAACCAGGGGAACTGGGCTTGTTTAGTCTAGTGAGGAGGAAGAGGATGGGGTGGGGATGAAGCATCTAATAGCAGTCTTCCACCTGGGGAGATACTATAGAGAGAACAGAGCCACACTCTTCTTGGAGGTGAACAGAGAAAGGAACAAAAGGCAATGGGCACAAGCAGCAACAGGGAAAACTCCATCTGGGCATAAGGAAAAAAATTCTTCACTAACAGAGTGGTGCAACTCTGAGGCTGTGCCTGGAGAGGTTGTAGAGTCTTGACTGGATGATGCCCTGAGCAACATGATGTAGTTTTGAGATTAGCCCTGCTTGAAGCAGAAAGTTAAACTCTATGACTTCCAGATATGCCTTTCAGTTTAAATCTTTCCATAATTCTCTAGCATTGCCAAACAGATAGAATTTTCGCAAATTGCAGTTATTTCTCATGGCAACTCTGAGCTGTAACAAGGTATTTAGCTCGTAAAAGTCTCTTTTCAATCCCAAATTCCCTGCTAAAGCCAGAAATCTTTTAATAGTGAGGTTCCTCATGAAGGAGGGCTGGTGATGCTCACACATGCATAAAAAGATTGCTGGCAATATTTTTTGGCCAATATTTGATATTTTTGAAGTACCACCTCTTATTGTTTGGTTGTGGGTTTATTTTAGTGCAGGAAAGTACAAGGTTTCTGTAAGCATTCACTAGATTAATCATATAAACATTGAATGTATGTTAGGATGCATTATATAACAGCTCCCCTAGTACAAAGTGGTATGTGTAAGTAGGTTTGCCTTTTTTTCACCTGGTAGTTCTTTATTTTATCAAAGACTTCCAATCACTTTGGCAACATTGCCAACTAAACATTCTGTATCCTATTTAATTTGTTTGATTACAATCCTGATATTTTAGGTGGAGGAAGTAGACTAAGGGGAGTGAAGAGTACCCAGTTGTTGCTTTTTTTTTCTTTGAGATTTGTATTGGTATCCACTGTTCTAGGATGACTCTTTACTATCTACTACAGCCCATTTACCTGACTTGTACAGGTATGGTGCAGGCTTGCTGAAAAAGAAAATACAGCTTCCCTTAACCCCTGTATGTTCACCCAGCATAGTTCCAGAACTTGGTACTCTTTTCTCCTCAATTCTTGTTTCCTCTGCGTTTCGCCTTGCTTTCTGTCTCATTTCTCTCTTTACCAAATTTTTCATGTTCATTTTCTATGGAAATGCTGAGGCCAGCAAAGACAATCTACAAAATATCAATGTAGTGAGCAATTTGACAGAGCGTGCATGTACACCCAACACAGTACACATATAATCTTTGTGCTATTTGGCTGTTAAATACTTTAAAAATTTTCTTTCTCTGATTTCTCAGGTATAGAACATCTCCACATCTTAAGAGTTTTGTTCTAACAAATGGCATTCTGAATTCATCATTATTTTTCAGGCTTCTGACACTGTTGTTGAAAACGAGCATCAGTATTTTTCGGAGAGAAAATCAGAGCTGGTTTGAAGTTACTCATGTGTCCTTTAATGCAGAAGACCTGTTATCTGAAAGACTTTCATGTAGATGTTGGAAGTCAAGTGGGACATAAAATGTATTAAAATTTCGATTTATTCTATCAGGCCTTTTTATGATATTTCACTCCACCAGATCATGTTGTTGGTCAGTACTTTAGTTGAAGACCAGTTCAATATTTAGTCTCTAGAACATACTTACTTAACATTGGTTTCATCCCGTAGCTGCTTAGAGAGACTTGTTCTTCAGTTCTCTAAAATCATATATTAATGTTGAACCAAATTCGAGCAAGCATATAGACATGTGGTCTCAAGACAGCCAGCCACAGTAAAAAGAAATCAAATCAGGAGGCTTAAATCAGCAACAGTTTGAGAGTACCCCCCTGTCATGTCAATCCAAACATAGAAGGCCATAAATAGAGAACTTGAAAATTAAAATTTTTTACAAAAGTGAAGAGAGAAAGCCCACCAGCACACACGGAAGACTTCTGTCTTCAGATTCTTCTTCTTCGCTACTGGACAGCATCTCTGTAAGTAGTGCTTTCTTTCGTTGTATATGCTGTCATTATACAAACATAGAAGTGGCATTACAGTAGCGCTGTGCTAGTGCAGTCTGCGTTTTGAAGCTTTGCGGTATTGACAGTGCTAGTTATTGATTACAGCTGAAATTAATTAATAAGAATCATCTGCAAATTCCACTTTCAAAACAGTGTACTTGTAAATACACCTGATGTTCACAGTGTTCTATGAAGAAAACTATTATCTGTTGCTTTTGTCAGTAATTGTTTAATACACAGAGTATGAAAACACTTATATAGGTGTTTGGAATCCTATTGATTTCTGTATAATCAAAGTAAAATATTTTATTTCTTTCCACAGAGAATGAGGTACTCTGAGATTCATAAGAAGGAGCAAGTAAGGATCAAAATGATGTGTTATTCCCTTAAAAAGAGAGAGAGAAAAAAAAAAAGGCAGGTCATGAGAGTCAAGGTGAGCCAAAAAGTCTCTTTTTGCTCTGTTCCTTTGTGAGGCAGAAACAGATAATGTGAAGTGAGCCAAAATGCAGCAGTATTTAATAAACTTGCTGCACTCTTCTTGCTGAAGGGGAGAGGAGTAAAATAACAAGTGTTTTAGGAAGAGAAAAAATGAAAAATAGATGAATTTTTGGAAAGAGTTTGCTAGTCATTGCAGTCAGAGGCAGATTGTGGCATGAGTATTGAATTGACACCTAATACTCCAGATTTTGACATCACAACCAAGCGGCAAACTTGGGAGTTGTTTAAACTACTTTTTTTTTTTTTCTTTCTCTACTCTTTCTGAAAAGCACAAAATTGGAAGACAGTTTAGCTAGTATTGCCTTCTCTGCCCAAATCTGCCAAGATTACCACTTTGAGCAGGGAATGTCTCTTACATCCCAGTTCTCTTGCTTCTCAGTCCTGCTCAGTCTTTACAGCCCCATCAGGAGCCTCTGTGTCAGGGAGGACAAACCCAGTAAGTCTTCTCTCCCAGGTAGAAAACACCCTCTTTGAAGCAAAAAGCTACTCTCATAGCTTCCAGAACAGCACTTTCTCTGTTGCCAGCACCAGGAGTTAAATATAATTTAAACTTGACTGGCAAAAAAGATTCCCAGATAGTGCAAACTGGGTTGTATCCACACTGCTTATGCCAGGACCTGTTTGGAACATGCTGGGCCAGCCTTCTAACTGTACCAAAATATCTTTCTTTTTTTTTTTTTTTTTTTTTTTTAAGTTAGCCTCCAGTTGTTCCATAGCTGGGTCAAGTACTACATTCTGTCTGTAGACTCTGTTGTATTTAAATACTTAAAAAAAACCCCCAAACAACCACCAGCATAACTTCTTTTCAAGACTGATGGAATGACAGTCATACCTACATTTGCCATATTTTTATGAGTATTTTTCTTTTCTTTACCATTTGTTCTACCAAATTAAGGAATGATACAGGCAAATGTGAGTTTTCATTTTGGGACTGGTAATTCTTTGGTATTGAATTACTTACTGAATTACAACCTACACTTGTGAAAGATAGGGGAATGTTTTTCAGCAGAATGCTCTTATTCCACTGAATGTCAGGCTGCTGAGCCAGCTGAAGCAGTCACGACTTACGCTCTCTGACTGCCCACTCTTGCCTCCACATCACTCAGTTTTGGTCTCTAAAAAATATTTTACATTTTTCCTGTGAATTTCTACAGGACATTGACCTCATAGTGCCATCTGTGCCATGTCAGATAAAGCACAGCTTGCAGCATTAATCAGGTCTGTAACATAGCAGAGACCTGGTTTACACGCTGCCTTTTGGGGTCAGTAAGGTGAACTACCTGTCTTTCATGACGACAGGTAACATAATGCAGCTCTCTGTCCTTCTGCAGTCACTTGATCTCATGGAGATCAGTTTGCTAACGTGGCTGTGATACAGTTTCTGTTAAGACTACGTATTGCTCATTCTTCTTTCTCCAGTGAAGGTGTTTAAAGACACTCATAAGAGTTTTCATGAAGTCCTTAAGATGCGTTATATTCATTGCTACATTTATAATGATAATAGTTTTGAACAAAATGAAACCTATATTTCTTTTTACATGTATTTTCTTCCTTTCTAGATAGAAAGCTGTTTTCCACATCTCATTTGAAGCAAACAAATGGAAGAGCAGTATCGCCACTTCTTCGGGGTCTTCAGAAGATTGAAAAGCTTTTCTTGAGCAGAGCATGTTGTGGAGGTGAATGGAGGAGTACAGACAGATCATATGTTCTTCTGTTTAACAGTTCAGATCTACCAGGTCTGAAGATGCAAGAGCCAAGGCATAGCTTAGAGCAGCCCTAAAGCTTCTTTAAGTTGTGCTTGGAAAATAGTTGTCTCTACATGGCTATTGGAGTGGAATGGGTCATTTTAGTGTACTTAAAGCATGTGTAGTTCACACTATCTTTTCTGTAATTACCCTAGGCATGCTGTTGTCACAACCAATGATCTGACTTCTTCAGTATCATTCTTTAATAAAATTTCAAAATTTAACCTTTATATGTCTGTTTAATTATGTCTGAGTAAACTGCAGTACATAGAAGTGTTAACATGATGGTACAGTTCATAAAGTTTAAAACTAATAGTTTAAAACCAATATGACAAAGATTGGAGATTCACAATCAGATATACAATATTATTTGTACTTTTGTTGTCTTACAAGCTCTCCTGGATTTACACTCCACTGTCCTAGGTGCTCTACAGAGTCTACCTACACTTGTTACAGCTATATATACAGCTACTGTGATCAGGGGTAAATGCTGATGATAATATCACAACATTGCCATAATAGTATCCCTGTGACCTATTACTGTAGAGGTATTTAAACCAGTGTTTTCGCTGACCTACAGCAATTGTATACCCTATTATGCAATGAGTTACCTAACCAAATAAGAAAGGTTTTGATATGGATTTTCATCATTAAAACGGATGAAAATGTGCAAGAAGGCATGTGCTAGCAGTTTCACAAAGAAAAACCTTTCTCAAGATGCCCGTTACCTGATTTAACAGGGGTTTTTTTTTTAGGTGAAGGTGAAAATCAAAAAAGCATGGGTGATGGAGTATGTGACTAGAAGGAAGATCATACCTAAATCAGTTTATCTGTGACTACAGTGTTCTCTGTGTTGTTGCAATAAAACCATGTGTTTCTTATCACTGCAGGGAAAGCTAGCATATTATAAACAGTTTGAGAGTGCTTAACCAAAGAGCTGGTTTTGATGTGATTATATTGCAATTTATCTTAAGTAAGTTAGGTCAACTGGGAATCCGTCAGCTAACAGGAGGTTTATTGAACAGAAATTTAGATTACTTACACTTTCTAGTTGAATTGAATTTTCTCAAGTTTCAGGTTGTGTGTATTGTGTCTGATGTGTGCATGGGGAGTATAGAGCTATTAAACAATGTAAGATAAGCAGTGTATTCACTTGGTTTGACATCATGGTAATGGACAATGCTTTTATATGGTTATAGGTGTGTCCCCAATTATAACACCTCTGGTGATAACATTGTTTTGGTGAGGACAACGCATCAGTGACTTTAAAGCTGAATTAACTCTGTTTCTTTATGTTTTAGTGTGGCAGGTCAAACTATTTCACTCCATGAATCAACTTACAAAACTACCCCGGGGTTTTACAGGTCATCCTCTCTCTGGTGCTTATTGGTGGACTTTTGGGTGTGTTCTGAGAATCGTGAAGGAAAAAGCTCAGGCAGGTCTCTGACCAGACCTGCTTATTTTTGTACAGATGGTGCAAATGAGCAAAATGGTTGGATTTCTCTTGGGACCTTTCCCTGCAAATACAAAGCAAGGGTAGTCAGTTCCTTCACGATACTGTCTTACCCATATGGCTGGTATACACTGAATATAAGTTTTACTTGGTCTTGGTCTTGGGGAGGAGGGTTGAACAGGAAATTAAGGAGCTTTATCCAATTGCCTGACCTTGTTTCTGTATGAGTGGCAAAGTATCAAGCTAGGTTATTGGTTCTTCCTGCTGAATCTTGATCCAAGAAGATGGACATTATTGAGTGCGGTTCAGACAAGAACTGTGGGGAACATGAAGGTCAGAGGCCTTATTGCATTTTCAAGAACTAACAGAAGCAATGCGAGAGTTACAGGCTCCATTCAAGACTCCTGCAGATCAGCTGAGTGGACACTTTCCAAACGGCAGCTAAACAGCAGTGGGTGACAGTACACAAAGAGCCATCACAGCTCTAAACTAAGGGCTGCGGGATGAGTTAAGTACGCTGTCAGACTATAGTTTTATGCCTTGATATTTTCTTTTCAGAGCAAATCCTAGCCCAGCCTTTGAAATGAAAATGAATAATGTGTTTTCTTCCATGCTATGAAACTCTCTGCCTTTTACAAAAATAAAAGGAATTTCTTCCTTAACAATGTTATTGATATAAACTGACCCCTCAGGAGAAGTAGGATGGTGAGTCCAGAGTTGGGTTTTCAAGCACTCTGTGCTTACAAAATGGTCTTAGACTTTTTTTTCTCCTGTTTCCTCTTCCTACGAAATACATGCTGTCCACTTGCCCTCTGAGAATGACTTAGCTGCTTTCAGACTTGGGACCCTCTTATAGAATACAGCAGGGTGGAGAAGACATGATGTGGGCATGTTGGAAGAGAACTATGAATGTGTCTGGGAGGAGGCTAGAACAAAAAGAAAGGTGAGTGGATGAAACTTGTGAGAAACCTTTAGCCAGGGCAGCGAGCAGAAGGAGAGGGAGCTGTGTCTGCTCCTTCCAGTCTACTGCCTTGCAGCAAAGCCTTTGGGATGAGAAGCAACCACAGCACTGAGAATCGGAGTATTTGTTGAGAACCAAGAGGAGCTTCTTTTCTTACTTTCTGTGGAAGTAATTTTATTTCCTAGAAATTTTCATTAGCTCCACTTCATCTGCTCCAGCCACCACCTCACAGCACACTGCTACTCCAATTTGAGTGGCCTCCTAGCAATGTATCCTCTCTTAGGAGGATACCTTTTCTAGCTTTTCTACTCCAGAGTTGACCTGTCCTCTGTGGCTGTGCTAGAACATTTCACAGTGAGTCCCTTACCTTTAGATGCAAGGAAGCAGAGCTCCCCAGCCATAATTTCCCATGCTCTGTGGCATCCTCAAACACCACTGTCAGTCAGAATGGTGTTTTAAGATTGGACTGCAGCATCTGTTTTCCACAGTTGTCTGTACTTCCAGGTATAATTATTTCATAAGGATAACTGTGAAAAAGTGCATTTCTCTTCAGTGGTGGAAGAGCTGGTTGGCCTGACCACCATGGTTGGCCTGCTTCCTCAGGTACGAACCTTCGTCTTTTTGGGCTTGCTCATCATCTCGGAATTCTTCCTAGTCTCACTGGTGATCAAGGAACCACAAAGACATGATCTGCTGAACCTGATGCTTAAGAAGGAAGAACTGGTGGGTAGTGTGAAGATGAGTAGAATCCTTGGCTACAGTAACCGTGAGATGGTGGAGTTCAGGATATGTGATACTGGGGTCAATACTGTTTCATATCTTCATAAATTACCTGAGTGATGCAGCAGACTACACCCACAGCAAGTTTGAAGATGAGACGAAATTCAGAGAAGTGGTTGATACACTAAATAGTGGTGGTGTCATTAAGAGAGACCTCGAGAGGCTGGAGAAATGGGCTGGCAGGAATCTTATGAAGTTGAGCAAAGAAAAGGGCAAAGCCTTGCACCTAGGCTTGATTGGTGACCGACAGACTGGAAAGCAGCTTTGCAGAGAAGGACCCGGGGGTCCTGGCTGACACCAAGCTGGGCGTGAGTCAGCAGTGTGCCCCTGCAGCACAGAAGGCAACAGCATCCAGGGCTGCGATAGGAAGAGCATTACCAGCAGGTCACGGGCGATGGTCATTCCCTTCTCAGCACATCTGGAGTGCTATGTACAGGGCTTCCCAATGCAAGGAACTTGAAATTCAAAGCCTGACTGGATACAGTCCTGGTCAACCTGCTTCACTTGACCTTGCTTGAGCTGAGGGATTGGACTAGACGATCTCCAGAGGTTCCTTCCAACCTCAACCGTTCTGTGAATCTCAGCGACTGTTTTCCAGCTGTAAAGTGGGCTGGCATTTGTTTTGGTCAGAAACAAGCTATTTTAAACTAATTTAAATTAGAATAGTGTCTGATCTCATGCTTCTGATCAAGGATTAGCACTTAGAGGCAAGTAACTTTACAGGTTTATACGTAGACTTACATAGAGATAAGTTCTAGACATGCTGTCAGTACAAAGGCTCTTACAGATGCTTCAGCAAGGAGGAAAAAGCCACCAAATTCATGAGGGAAAAGATCTCCAAGCACTTAGCATGGGGACAGCCCATGAGTCTGTGGTAAAAGTCACTCAGTACAGAGTGACTTACCATCGATTTCTGTGTGCGAGTAGCTGTGGTAGCAACAAAAACTAGGCTTCCATGAACATTTAAGTGACATAGAGTCCATTTAATTCTCAACAGGACTTTGTATCTATGAATCCCTTTTGAAAACTGGGTGCATCTTCTAAGCTTGAGTGTTTTTGAAAACCCATGAAGAGTGATCAGTGCTCCGGACTTTACCATGAAACTACTTAATGTATTTTATACTATGTTGTTGGACATTTTATTGGCTTGTTCTACACACACCATAATTTTCAGTAATGGATAAGAAAAAATTACTATGCAAGTCCCCATTTGGATTTCCTGAATACAGAAATTCTGGAATTTTAAATACATGTATGGCTAAATTTTATCCCACATAAGTTTCAGACAATGTATTTGAACAAATGTATTTAAATATTTATTTGAAATGCATTTGGATATTTTAACATGTCTTGCATGTTCAGGTGCTTACACCCTCCGACTCAAATGTTTAGACAATTTAATCATTTTGGTGTGGTATGTATGACCAGTTGAGCACTGTTAGTTACCGACTTTAGGTATCTTGAGATGCTGATAAAGCACCCTGCTGTGAAGACTTGCAGACCCCTGAACCTATGCTGTCCCATTTTTATGGGTAACAGCAAAGCAATAAGTATTTAAAGGTGGAGATAGTTCTACATGAATCCCTGTTGCAAGTCTTGTCCCAAGGAGATCTCAGCTGTGTACACAAAACTGAACTTTGTTACCTCTAAGATAGGTGCAGTTTGGAGATGTGGGGAACGAAGATACACTGTTTGGAGATGCTGGATCAGCCACTGAGCTTCCACTGCCAACTGCTTTCTCCCATGTCTGATTGCAAGTGCTCTTGGTTTGTGCCTTGCCAGAAAAAGCAGAGAGGCCTGATTCAGGCAGAATTGAGGGCTCATTTTATTGACATGGGGAGACTCTTATATCTGTCCTTGCTGGCTGCATCTTCATCCCTCTCACAGCATTGCCTGTGTCACCTCCCATGTCAAGGTGCCCTCACGGAGTAGGACATCCAGGGACCACACTAGATCAAGGAGATGAGGGTCCCAGATCCATGGGACTGAAGAGGAGTGTATGCGTGTAACATAGAGTTGAAGGTACCCCTACTGTGCACTCCCACCAGCTTCTGGACCAGAGAGGGCTCCTCAGCCCTTTCTCTTCCTGGCAGGAGCACATCCCTTCTTTCCTCCTCCTCCTCCCTCTTGCCATTGGGATCCAACCCAACCTTTCCCTGTGTGGCTCTGCCTCCTGCAGGATGGTGCTACCTGTGCTCACCTCCTCCCGCAGACATGGCAGTGCCAGGAGTCCAGCAAAGTAAAAGCATGTTGAGGAGCCTGTGCTAGAGGAGATGGGGTTGTCCCAGGTACTACGTTGCTACGGTGGGTGTTAGCCCTGATCTCTGCCCTTCCTCCTGCCTTGCTAGGTGCCTTACAGATCTCCCCTAGGATTTGGTGATCCGGGTCAGCACTGGAGGACCCAGAAGGGGGACAAAGCTCCCTTCCCACCATGTGCTCTTGTTGCTAAGCAGACTGGCAGTACTCTCATCTCTCCTGGCAGCACTCAGATGAGGAGGAAGTGGTACCAGAGCAGCCTATTTTGGCCATTTTCTGTAAACTCTCTACAGAAGAGTCTACAGTCAGTATCCTCTCACTCCAGGCAGCTGCCTGTTTTACTTGGCCTGAGGATGCTCATGGCCCTAGGGTGGTCATGGACTAGGAGCCTCCTGCCCATTCTGTGATAATGACTGTAAAAGCTGCACAGACTTTCAGGACTAAAACAATCTCCAGGAGCTGACCCTGGCACTGTGACCTGCTCTGCAATAGGATAGCAAAGCATTTGCTTCCTGCTTTATGAGTAAGTGGGGCTTGGGATTGCGTCAGGCTGTGGCTGTGTACTAACGGGGCTGTGCCTTCCTTCCACAGGGAATGATCTCTTTCTGGTTGCAGTCCATGAGCTGGGACATGCGCTGGGTCTGGAACACTCCAATGATCCCAGTGCTATCATGGCTCCTTTCTACCAGTACATGGAAACACACAACTTCAAACTGCCCCAGGATGACCTCCAAGGAATTCAGAAAATCTATGGTGAGCAACGCTATCTGCTCATTTATTTACACTGGGCTTGAGTCTAGTAAGTATTTTACAGCCACAGACAGGTAGCCCCCAAAATGCTTGCAGCTGGTGGACTGGATTTCCTGCCATAGCTGAATGGGGAACCATGTAAAGCGCTTTGATCCACAGCCAAATGTCTGATGACTGTCCCAGTGGCAATATCTTTGCACAAATCAGGATAACCAAACCTCTGTGATCTCACCGCTGCTCCATCCTTCGCTGTATCCCCAATATCAAGGAACACTAGAAAGGGAAGAACAGGCAATTGCTGTACCCAAGGTTTGTCCATTAGGAACAGCGAGGTCAAATAGAAGGGAAGAATGCGAAGAACATGGAACATCAAGGAAAGGTAAAAGGTATTTATGCACTGTTTTCTTCTCCATACGTAGAAGGTAGAAAAAAAAAAGTTTGGATCGGCTTAGGGAACACTTTACGACTTTTAATCTCCAGCTGAACGTTGTTGTACAACATGTGCCCCAAAGATACGGGCTCAGGGAAAAGAGAGAAAAAGAGGCACAGGGATTATGGGAGAAAACCAAGGGGCTGGAGATGCGGTACCATGTGATGGGATCACAGATACCAGGGTGTGAGGACAGGGACCTTCAGAGAATTATTGGCTGAATTATATATGTTGATATATTGATAAATATCAGCCTTGGGAGCAGAGGAAAATGCAGGTTTTAGAAGCCACAGTCAAGGGGAGGCTGAGCTAGAGGATGCCAATGGATACAGACTGTAGCAGCCCATGGAAAACAGCTTTTGTCAAACATCCCTGATTTCATTCCTTGAGGAAAGTACAAGCTGGACAGAGAGGTTACTTAATAAATGTAGCATAAACCAACTGTGCTATGTAACTATACAACATGTGCAGTTGCGGGACATCTGGAGTCAAATATTAGCTCCCAGTACAAGTAGAGCAGATACTATATGAATTAGACCTGAAAAAAAACCCTTATGAGATGGTTGTTAGTGGGAGAGCTGGTGTTTCTAAGGAATTGCTGCTGGCATCAGTGGCAGACCTGACACTAGTGAACGTTTGCATCAGTGATCTGCCAGTGGATTTTAAATTACTACTTAATAGATTTTGTGCCAAGACCTGTAAGAATCTAAAGCAGTACAGCAAGACTTTAGAGGTCTAAGATGTATGTCAATTGTTTGAGTCTGATTGATTTTTTTTTTTTTTTTTTTTTTTGTGACTGGAATGAGATTCATTTGTTCAAACATAGATGCCTAAAGAAGAGAAAGCTCTTTCCGTGCTGGCTTCCCTGATACCTGTCTGGGCAATAGGAAAAAACAGGCATTTGTAGAGTGCTGTTCATCCTCGGTGTAAGGCAGATATCCAAGTAAGGTCCAACATTTAAAATAAGATGGCTTGAAGTATACTCAGGGGGAACTGGCTCTTCCCATTAGTGCATATGATGTTTTCTCTTTATTGTTCATTACCAGGATGAAGTTGCATGGCAACTGCCCTATGGTATCATTTAATTACACATACTGTAACATAGTGTATGTTCAGATACTCAGGATAACAGAGACTCTGGGTGATTTTGAAATAAAGCACTGGGGTAGTAAGTGTTAAATTTTTATTTAATTATATACCTAAGTTTTCATTTCTGAAAACTGCTAAAATGTCATTACGCTGTTTCTATTTTGGAATGTTGATTTAGTTCCTGTGAAATTTGACTAATGAGAAAGAAAAAAGCGCATTACTGCTGACAGTGAAAGTTCAGTCAAGAAAAAATTACTGGTTTCTCTGTTTTCAGATACCTTTTTTGGAAAGGGAGCAGATAAGGAATTGACACCCATGCCTCTTCACATTTGTGATTCAAGCCAGTATCAGCAGTGGCTGAGCTGGGGACCAGCACTCCCCCAGTACAGCTTGGGCAGGGACCCAATGCCCAGGGCTGAGCTGAAATGGGGCTCCTGGGCCCATGGTGGGGGTGGAGGTGCCAGGTGGTGCTGGTCAGGACCATTAAGACCTATTAGTATCCTCAGGACCCTGGCAGTTGGTGAGAGCACTGCAGGATGTCTTGTGCACAGCTGTGACAGAGCAGAGAGCTCAGTACTCTACTGCCTATGGCTTGGTAGCAGCACCACTCCCACTTATTTTTCACTTAGGTAGTGACATTAAACTTTAGCCACATACTATGTTAAGATTCTCTGTATGCAATATAATATGCTTAAAATTTTAACTCTGCTTGAAAAAAGCAATGTGAACAAATTAGTTTGGTGACTGTTCATGGAATCGTGCAAGGCTCCTCTTTGAGGGCTTTGAACTTGAGTGGTTTGGGGATGGTGTTGGTGGTTGTAGAGATAACCAGTCCTGTGGGGAGAAGAAGGAGCAGCTTCTGCAGTAGAAGCTTTGATTCCCCAGGTGGAGATCTCAGCCCTTAGCACAGAGTTACAGACCAAAAACTAAAGTTTAGTTTAAAACTAGGTTTTACTCTTATGGTTCACAAAGAAAAGATGGAGAATGCAGATAATGTTTCTCCCTGGAACTGGGGATAAGAGAACAGATCCTTTTATCTCAGCTTCTTACAACTGAGAATGGTCTGCTGAAATATCCTTCTTGTAGCTTTAGCAGGA